>NC_079189.1:40030963-40345963 GCF_029499605.1 Hyla sarda | reverse complement strand
ATCATCCAGGAAGCATAGGAACTGAGAAGTGGTCTTTGGTCACCACCTGCAGAACCACTCCTTTATTGGGGGTGTCTTTATAATTGCCTATAATTTTCACTTGTTGTCTGTTCCATTTGCACAACAGCATGTGACATTGATTGTCAATCAGTGTGCTTCCTGAGTGGACAGTGTGATTTCCCAGAAGTGTCATTGACTTGGAGTTACATTGTGTTGTTTTAGTGTTCCCTTTATTTTTTGGAGCAGTGTATTATAGTCTATTATTAGGGGCTGCAATCATCAGAAGCATATGCAAGAGAGACAGACGAATACAATGCAAGACCACAGCACATACCATGCGGTTATAACCTAGTAACACAGGACATATAAAACCAAGCAAAACGCAGCTGAGCTCATTGCGCAATTCTTTTTGCATCCATGATTTTGTACAGGTTGTGACTGAGAACCCAAGTGGTGGAAAAAGGAACTGCACTTAGTTCACACCTGCCTCGGCCCCAGCTGTATGTATTAAAAGGGGTACTCCGGTGGAAAACAACTTAAATCAACTGGTGCCAGAAAGTTAAACGCTTTTGTAAATTACTTCTATTAAAAAAAATCTTAATCCTTCCAGTACTTATCAGCTGCTGTATACTATAGAGAAAGTTGTTTTCTTTTTGAATTTCCTTTCTGTTTAACCACAGTGCTCTCTGCTGACACCTCTGTCCAGACTAGGAGAGGTTTGCTATGGAGATTTGCTCCTACTCTGGCAGTTCCTGACATGGACAGAGGTGTCAGCAGAGAGCACTGTGGACAGAAAGAAAAGAAATTCAAAAAAAGAAAAGAACTTCCTCTGTAGTATACAGCAGATGATAAGTACTGGAAGGATTAAGATTTTTTTTATAGAAGTAATTTACAAATCTGTACAACTTTTTGGCACCAGTTGATTTAAATTAAATAGTTTTCTACCGGAGTACCCCTTTAAAGTGGTTCTCCGGTGGAAAAAAACTTTTTTTTTTTTTTTATCAACTGGTGCCAGAAAGTTAAAACAGATTTGTAAATTACTTCTATAAAAGGGAAAAAAAAAATCTTAATCCTTACAGTACTAATTAGCTGCTGAATACTACAGAGGAAATTATTTTCTTTTTGGAACACAGAACTGTCTGCTGACATCATAACCACAGTGCTCTCTGCTGACACCTCTGTCCATTTTAAGAACTGTCCAGAGTTATGGAGAAAATCCCCATAGAAAACATATACTGCTCTGGACAGTTCCTAAAATGGACAGAGATGTCAGCAGAGAGCACTGTAGTCATGATGTCAGCAGAGAGCTCTGTGTTCCAAAAAGAAAATAATTTCCTCTGTAGTATTTAGTAGCTAATAAGTACTGGAAGGATTAAGATTTTTTAATAGAAGTAATTTACAAATCAGTTTTTACTTTCTGGAACCAGTTGATTAAAAAGAAAAAAAAAAGAAAAAAGTTTTCCACCGGAGCAGCATTTCTCCAACTAGGGGGTCTCCAGCTGTTGCAAAACTACAACTCCCAGCATGCCCGGACAGCTGAGGGTTGGAACACACTGCTGGATGCTAGGGGGACACTAGGGGGTCTCCAGCTGTTGCAAAACTACAACTCCCAGCATGCCCTGACAGCTGAGGGTTGGAACACACTGCTGGATGCTAGGGGGACACTAGGGGGTCTACAGCTGTTGCAAAACTACAACTCCCAGCATGCCCGGACAGCCGAGGGTTGGAACACACTGCTGGATGCTAGGGGGACACTAGGGGGTCTCCAGCTGTTGCAAAACTACAACTGCCAGCATGCCCGGACAGCCGAGGGTTGGAACACACTGCTGGATGCTAGGGGGACACTAGGGGGTCTCCAGCTGTTGCAAAACTACAACTCCCAGCATGCCCGGACAGCCAAGGGTTGGAACACACTGCTGGATGCTAGGGGGACACTAGGGGGTCTCCAGCTGTTGCAAAACTACAACTCCCAGCATGCCCGGACAGCTGAGGGTTGGAACACACTGCTGGATGCTAGGGGGACACTAGGGGGTCTCCAGCTGTTGCAAAACTACAACTCCCAGCATGCCCGGACAGCCAAGGGTTGGAACACACTGCTGGATGCTAGGGGGACACTAGGGGGTCTCCAGCTGTTGCAAAACTACAACTCCCAGCATGCCCGGACAGCCTTCGGCTGTCCGGGCATGCTGGGAGTTGTAGTTTTGCAACAGCTGTAGACACGATGGTTGGAACACACTGCAGGATGCAGATGAGACTGTTTCCATATACTTATCTGAAGCAATGGTTCATTTCCAATGCTCTTTCCCCTACACTGGATAGTTTACTATTCTACTTAAGAGCTTTGTGTCGTAACCAGGAAAGGGCTGCAAAGCACAGAAAACAAAAATCTGTACAAATACTGTATGTAATGGAGTATGTAATGTTTTATTATGAATTGTTAAATTGTTATTGGATTAATAAAGATTAAAAAAAAAAAAATGTAAATAAAAAAAATTACTTTATCTGCCACCATGTCACGCTTTAACTGAGCAATCAATGTACTAGTGTTAATTATACAGAAGAGCATAGCCGGCTAAGCAGAGGATTACATAAGATCAATGGGGGGAGATTTATCAAAACCCGTCCAGAGGAAAAGCTGCTGAGTTGCCCATAGCAACCAATCAGATCGAGTCTTTCATTTTTGAAAAGGCCTCTGGAAAGTGAAAGAAGCGATCTGATTGGTTGCTATGGGCAACTGGTCAACATTTCCTCTGGACAGGTTTTGATAAATCTCCCCCCCCAATGTCATTTTTCATCAGATATTTACAGCCAATGCACACCACCAAAGCTAGCAGCCGTCATTAGAGATGAGCGAACTTAAAGTAAATTTGATTCGTCACGAACTTCTCGGTTCGGCAGTTGATGACTTATCCTGCATAAATGAGTTCAGCTTTCAGGTGCTCCCGAGGGGCTGGAAAAGATGGATACAGTCCTAGGAGACTCTTTCCTAGGACTGTATCCACCTTTTCCAGCCCACCGGAGCACCGGAAAGCTGAACTAATTTATGCAGGATAAGTCATCAACTGCCGAGCCGAGAAGTTAGTGACAAATCGAATTTACTGTAAGTTCGCTCATCTCTACCCGTCATCCTGGACAACTTCATTAAGGGTCTATTCACATTTACAGTATTTGATGCGCAGGATTTTCTGCTGCAGATTTCAATGTAAACTGAACGACAACACAGCTCGAAATCCTGCGCATCAAATCTGCACCTTAAATCTGCGCAGAATACTGTATGTGTGAATAGACCCTAAGGGTACGTTCAGACGAGCTGATTTTTTTGCGGATTTTCCGCTGCGTATTTGAAAGTGGGCGGGCTCTTCTCGGCTGTCCGCAGCAGATTTTCCACGGCGGAATTTACGCTGCGGAAAATCTGCCGCAAGCCCCATTGAAGTCAGTAGGGACTGCGGAGGATTTTTCGCAGCGTAAATTCCACCGCGGAAAATGTGCTGCAGACAGCCCGGAAGAGCCCGCCCACTTTCAAATACGCAGCGGAAAACCCGGAAAAAAATCCGCTCATGTGAACGTACCCTAAAAGGGGCATTCCTGCCTTCGCTCGGATACGCCATTACTTTACGGGAATGAAGGGCCTGCAGTGTTGGTTTACACTACAGCCCATTTGGGGTTGTGCTGCAGTATTCTACACAGCCAGCGGGGGCACCACTGCTGCAGCCCCTTTCATTCTCAGGATTGGGGTGGATGCAACCGGACATCATTTTTCCATATACAGATACAGATTAAAATTTGTACACACATTTTGATATAGTTTAGTCCGGTTTTGAGAAATCTTTTTATTTTATTTTATTTTTTATCAAAATCCTGATCTGGGAACATTATTGCAAAAACGTGGTGTGAGCCCAGCCTTAGAATGGTTAATGGTTCGATGAATGCAGGATTTACTAACACATACATGGGGCTTAGTCAGGAGTAGGGCTGTCAATTCATGTTCCTAGTGATTTACCCAGCAGTGGCTTCTTGCTGCATGTCACATATTTCTATGATGCCAACTAGAGATGAGCGAACTTACAGTAAATTCGATTCGTCACGAACTTCTCGGCTCGGCGGTTGCTGACTTTTCCTGCATAAATTAGTTCAGCTTTCCGGTGCTCCGGAAAAGGTGGATACAGTCCTAGGAAAGAGTCTCCTAGGACTGTATCTACCTTTTCCAGCCCACGGGAGCACCTGAAAGCTGAACTAATTTATGCAGGAAAAGTCATCAACTGCCGAGCCGAGAAGTTCATGACGAATCGAATTTACTGTAAGTTCGCTCATCTCCAATGCCAACGTCTGTGTACACCAGTGTTTCCCAACCAGGGTGCCCCCAGCTGTTGCAAAACTACAACTCCCAGCATGCCCGGACAGCCAAAGGCTGTCCGGGCATGCTGGGAGTTGTAGTTTTGCAACAGCTGGGGGCACCCTGGTTGGGAAACACTGGTGTACACTAAACAGAATAGTCTATAATAAAATAAAGCTTAGTACTGAAAGCAAATCCAGTGCTAATATGATAGACAGAGCCCCATAGGGTCTAATAAATGTTGTGGATCGTGCGCTCGGCCGGCCGCTGTACACAGGGAAAAAGGAGACACTTACTTAACCCCTTCCAGCCTGGCTGCACTTCTGGTGTAATACTATCAAGCTCCTTCTGGAACTCCTCTCGGGCAACAGCCACCAGTTCATGGTACTGAGCCACAACCTTGGCTTCAGACTGGGCAGATTGTACCTACAATAAGAAGACATGGGTCAGGTCATCAACCACTGTAAAACAACATAGGGTCTGCATAAAAGCTGCACTTATCAACTAAACTTTCCCTAATTCCCTCCCCATCTGTCCCTGACTCTAACTATCTCTATCCCTGGGATTATTTCTAATTAAAACCCCCTGTAAATACCTTTTTTTTCCCCTCTATCTTCGGTAGCTCAGTTTGGAGCGGTATACGAGGGGAGGAAGTGGGCGTGGCCCTGCAGGCGCGACGTCATCTGAGGCCTGCCAGGGCCGGCTTCTGCCCTTCTTCCTGTATGCTGCGCTTCCTCTCGGGAGCACGCATGCAGGCTCAGTACAGGGCAGGGATGGGTCTCTGAGTCTCCTCCTCTCTGTTTGGCAGCGCGGGCATTGTCTAGGTCAGTGGTCTTCAACCTGCGGACCTCCAGATGTTGCAAACATTTGCAACATCTGGAGGTCCGCAGGTTTGAGACCACTTGTCTAGGTCTTCTTTTTGGGGTAGGGCTTATATTGAAAGCCAACCCGATAATCCAGCTAGGGCTTATTTTCGGGGTAGGGTGTATTTTCGGGGAACGCCTCATACTTTATTATGATTGCTCCTTTATTAAGGAGTAGTGCATTATATAGTATAGTAGGAGATGTGCTCCAGGAAAGAGAGAAATGTTCACACAGCTGAAGTATTACTAGGACAAGAAGTAATGCAAGAAGCGCTGTGACTATGTAGTGCAGTAAAATTATGCAGAAGATCCTGTACATGTGAACGTACGCTTACAGTTAAAGGGGTACTCCACCGAAAAACATTGTATCCCCCGCGATCTCTGGCGCGAACGCCGCTCCGTGCCGGATAACTGTCAGCTACAGCCGCCACGCCCCCTCCATTCATGTCTATGGGAGGAGGCATGACGGCTACGTAGTAGCCGTCACGCCCCCTCCCATAGACATGAATGGAGGGGGCGTGATGTCATGAACACAGAAGCTCCAAGCTTCAGTGTTCTGGACGCCGCTGTTGCTGGCCCAGAGATTGCGCGGGCCCCCCCCACCAATCAGACATCTTATCCCCTATGCTTCAGATAGGGGATAAGATGTATTTTGGCAGAGTACCCCTTTAATTGCACAAAGCTGTCAATGGATCTCAGACATACAAATCTGTGCTAAACAGTTTATACATATTTATATTATGTTATACCTTTTTAACTACGTTATCTAGGTCTACGATCATGTGATGCAAGTTTTCCTCAGCCGACATGATATGAGGTTTGGCGCCATTGATGGCTTGCTTCTTGGTGTTATCGATAACGCCCTGCATCCGCTCCAGCTCCTCCCTGAAGCCAAACGGAGAAAGTCATTGACATGCTGCAGGGGGCGCGTTTTGTTTGTCATTTGGACAATTGTTCTTAAAATGGAAATGTACATGCGAAACCCATCATTATATTTACAAACAGTAACCGATAAGGCTGGGTTCACACCACGTTTTTGCCTAGTACGCTGCATAGACGACGATACGCCGTGACGTCAGGTGCGTCGCTGCGCACGGGCGACACTGCGCAGCGGCGTCTATGCTCCGTTACTAGGCCAGAGCCTGCCCGGAGTGGAGAAGATGACCCCCGGAGAAGAAGGACAGCCCGGACCGGTTCACCCTCCACCCGGAATGCCGCCAGACACTACAGGAAGGATGGCCCGGACCACCCTGACAGGTAGAGGGAGAGAAGCGGGTGGTGGCGGCGGCGGCCTATGGCCCCGCATAAGCCACTGCAGTGCATTGATTTAAAGCGCCCGCTTTAAATCAATGATCTGCAGCGGTGTCGCGGGGGGGATAAATAGCCGATAACTTATACCGGAATATCGGTATAAGTTATCTGCTATCGGCCCTAACCTCCACCGATTATTAGTATCGGCCCTAAAAAAACGATATCGGTCGATCCCTAGTTTCAATACGGTTTTTCACCCGGACCAAAAACCGTGGTAGGCTACGGTTTTGGATACGGGAAGAAAACTGACAAAACTGTACAGGTTGCAAAACGGACACAACCTGATGTATCTTTTGGCATACGGTTTTCAAAGGAGAATCAATGCATACGGTTTTCAATACGGTTCCATACGGTTTTCAAATTGAAAGGGTATACGGGGAACTGTAGTGCAAAAACGTGGTGTGAACCCA
Organism: Hyla sarda; assembly: GCF_029499605.1. NCBI lineage: Eukaryota > Metazoa > Chordata > Amphibia > Anura > Hylidae > Hyla > Hyla sarda. The sequence goes on along the minus strand of NC_079189.1, from coordinate 40,339,046 downwards.
GCCTAACATAAGCGTGTGGATTTATTTACAAGTTCACGTGTGGAGTAGATCTTATAATTACTGTGTAAGATTTATCTTTCCTTTATAAAAAAAAAAAAAAAAAGACAATTTATCAGGGTACGTTCATAGGTACAGGTTCTGCAGAATATTTTCTGCTGCTAATTGTGCTACCCATTGATCTTAATAGGTAGCAAAATCAACTGCAGAAAATATAGAGCAGTGCTGTACCTGTAAACGTACCCAAAGTCTATTTAGTGTCAAGCTGGAAATGTGTTCACAATATTCTACTGTACAGTGACCCCCCGACCTACGATGGCCCCGACATACCATAATTTCAACATGCGATGGCCTCTCAGAGACCATCGCATGTTGAAGGCAGCATCAACATATGATGCTTTTGTATGTCGGGGCCATCGCATAAACGGCTATCCGGCAGCGCAGACTGCTTCAGCTACCACCGGATAGCCGTTTACGGTGCCCCATGTGGTCCACTGACGATCACTTACCTGTCCTCGGGGCTCCGGCGCGTCCCCTTTGGGATCCCCTGCACTGTCGGCCCTCTCCATCGACGTCATCACGTTGCTGCGCACGCTGTCCCGACATCCAATAGGAGCGGCGTGCGTAGCGACGTGATGGCGGCGACGGAGAGCGAGGATGCCGGGGAAGCAGAGGCCTTGCTGGAGCGTCGGGGACACCTCGGGGACGCGGCGACAGCGATGGAAGGCAACATCCCGGGTAGCGGTGACGGTCCGGAGCGGCGGGGACAGGTGAGTATAACTTCCTCTAACAGTGGTCTTCAACCTGCGGACCTCCAGATGTTGCAAAACTACAACTCCGGGCGTGCTGGGTGTTGTAGTTTTGCAACATCTGGAGGTCCGCAGGTTGCAGACCACTATCCTATACTTTACATTGCACGGATCCCTCAACATGCGATGGTTTCAACAAACGATGGTCCGTTTGGAACGGATTACCATCGTATGTTGAGGGACCACTGTATTTTAAGATAAAAGCAGCAGCCAGGGTGGCCCAAAGCAATAAGGATTACACTGAACAGACGGATACGAACTTTGCTTTGAGTAGAGCATCAGCTGCCTCATCCACAGCTTTGCTGCGCACCTTCAAGGCATCCTCCAAATCCCGCCACTGCAAGGACTTCTGTTCAGCGGCGATCTAGGGAGGTAGAAGAAAGCTGTGATCACCAGTATGGAACAAACCAACAGCTCAAAACCCATAGAGCTTTATATGATTTGGGGGGGGGGGGGGGGGTTCTTATTTTGGGGCCCCAACAAGCTTTGCTGACAATCTACTCACCTGGCTGTCATCCATGGCTTCACGCAGCTTCTGGGCATGAAAGTTGACAGCTTGTACAGCAGACTCCTGCGAGGTGATGGCCTGGAGTGTGACGCGGGCAGTGCTGCTTAGTGCCTCCTCTAGTAAAGCGGATATAGCTGAGGAAAGAAGACGACGGCTTATAGCTATAATATAAACTGAGCCGATATAGCTAGTAAATAATATGTACATTACAGATACAATGAAAAGCAATGCCCCACATCTACAGCCATATGAGGCAGTGCTGTACAGCTTATGACAGGACGAGTTATATATGACAGCATCTATGGACCAAGCTGCCTAGGGTGGAGGGGCATTTAGTGCCACTAGTGTAGTATTTCTGTCAAACTAATATATTCTCATTTCTAGGAGAAATAATAATATTACAGAATTATATCCTGTTTTTTAAATGAATCCCGAAATGAATAGGAATTAAACTGTCTGCAACTCAATAAAAAAATAAAAATCATGTCTATGGCTAAGTTCACATTGCTATTGCTCCATCCAGTTCTAGGTCTGTTTTTTTTTTTGTTTTTTTTTTTTGCACCGAACGGCCCCAAAATGGGTCAGAGCACAACTGACATCTGGGTACCCCCGGATCCCACTGACTTGAATTGTCAAGGATCCGGTAGTTCACCAAAGGGGAAAAAAAAAACAAAAAACTCCCATTGTTTTGACAGACTTGTCGACGGAGCTCCATATAGGACGGCCCGATTGCAATGTGTGAACTAGCCCAAAGGTGTTACCAAAGTTGCAGCGCAGGTCCAGCCCAAAAACTAAAAAAAATAAATAAATAAATAAAAAAAATAAAAAACAGAACAAACAATGTATAAATTTGCAGCAACTAATTGTGACCTACATTCAATCTTTTGCTGCTCTTCTTTGTCCTGTTGTTTGAGACGCGCGGCCACCTCCTCGGGAGGACGCTCCTTAAGGTGGTGAGGTTCCTCGTGCTGACACTCCTTACAGTGTTCAGCTTCTATAAAGGGAGACACAAGAAGGCACGGTTAGATACGTTTATACCATAATTAATGGACTGAAGCAAATATCAGCGTGAAGCGAGCGCTTCTATTCCGGGAGCACAGTCTACAGCTTGGCATTCCTCATCCAATTCATATCTCTCTATTGTCCTATGGTTACATTTACATCTCACAGTTTTAAGATTGGGAGCCCTGTGAAAAGTGCACAAGTAAGTAAATAAGACTATATCAAACTGGGGCTCACCCTTTTCATGTGCCTTATAGGCATCTTACAAGTTGTCTCCATAGTACAGATTTGGCTTAGGTGCCGGAGATAGCCGAACTGCTCTCCTATGGAGGCACTTTGTGCGGTTGTCGGGAAGCACAGCACCCGAGGAGAGCCGGGGTTCTGTACAGGAGATCTTAAACTTATCCCCTATGCTTTGGATGGGGATCAGTTTATTCCCCCATCTCCTTTAATACTGTACAAAGCCAGTATCTTGAAGAAACAATTCTTTCACCAGTTGGGTTATGTCTGGGACTACAACTCATCCCCATTAAAGCTAAGTGGGATGGAGCTGCAATACCGCTCAGAACCAGTGCACAGGGGTGGTGCTGTTTTTGGCTGAAAAATTTTCCCACTTCTGATCAAGCCATTTAAAAGGGTTACTCCACTGGAAAACATTTTCTTTTAAATCAACTGGTGTTAGAAAGTTAAACAGATTTGCAAATTACATTTATTAAAAAATCCAAATCCTTCCAGTACTTATCAGCTGCTGTATAATACACATGAAGTTTTTTTTTCCTTTCTGGCTGACCACAATTGCTCTCAGCTGACACCTCTGTCCGTGTCAGGAACTGTCCAGAGCAGGAGCAAATCCCCATAGCAAACCTCTCCTGCTCTGGACAGTTCCTGACGTGGACAGAGGTGTCAGCAGAGAGCACTGTGGTCAGCCAGAAAGGAAATTCAAAAAGAAAAGAACTTCCTGAGTATTATACAGCAGCTGATAAGTACAGGTAGGATTGGGATTTTTTAATAGAACTAATTTGCAAATCTGTTAACTTTCTGGCACCAGTTGATTTAAAAGAAAATGTTTTCCAGTGGAGTACCCCTTTAACCTACGGAGATACTGTTCATAGAACTAACTGTGGAGGAACAAAACAGGGTAAAGCGGGATGACAAAACTGCTGCAATCATTACAATGCCGCAAAACCCAAGTTTCAGATTTTGTGATGTTCCTACATGGATTACTGTGTAGATATTATATATTTACCTGAACTTGCTGGGTGTTTCGGCTTCTGCTCCCCTGTCTCGGATATCTTGGGAACAACTTCTTCATGCACCACTGATGCTGGAACTGAAAGTGCATCCCCGGTGGCAGAAATGATTTGCGCTACATGTGTTGAAGCTACAAAAAAAAAAAAATAAATAAATAAATAAATACAATAGTTTATAAAAATAAAATAGTTTATGATAAAAAAAATGGAATAAAAAAATCATATTAATTATTGTAACAATAAAAAAGTATATATTTTATTCATTATTATTTTTTAATAATAATAAATTAAATGTAAATATATATAATCAGAAGAAAGAAATGTCCGGCACTCAGGTGTTCGCAGGTAAAAACTTGGTATGGCTTTATTCACATCGACCAACACAGGACAGGATCTGATGCGTTTCGCACTGAAGAGTGCTTAATCGTAGATCTACTAATCTAATCGTGATCTACGATTAAGCACTCTTCAGTGCGAAATGCGTCAGATCCAGTCCTGTGTTGGTCGTTGTGAATAAAGCCATACCAAGTTTTTACCAGCAAACACCGGAGTGCCGGACATTTCTTTCTTCTGATCTTGGTTGAACCGGGAGTGGTACCGATGTCCGTGGCACAAGGAGCGCAGTGGTGAGCAGCTCTACCTTGCTCGCATATATTATATATAAATTTAAAAAAATTATAATATATATATATATATATTATATATTATATATATTATATATATATATATATTATATATAAATTAAATATTGTATATATATATATATATATATATATATATATATATATATATATATATATATATATATATATATATATATATATATATATATATACCGTATATACTCGAGTATAAGCCGAGACCCCTAATTTCAACCCAAAATCCCAGGAAAAGTTATTGACTCGAGTATAAGCCTAGGGTGGGAAATACCTCATCCCCCCCCTGTCATCATCCAGACCCGTCATTAACATCCTCATCATCATCCCCTTGTCATCATCCCACACATCCCCCCTTCATCATCCCCTTATCATCCCACACATCCCCCCTTCATCATCCCCTTGTCATCATCCCACACATCCCCCCTTCATCATCCCCTTGTCATCATCCCACACATCCCCCCTTCATCATCCCCTTATCATCCCGCACATCCCCCCTTCATCATCCCCTTATCATCCCACACATCCCCCCTTCATCATCCCCTTGTAATCATCCCACAACCCCCCCCCCTTCATCATCCCCACCCCCCTTCATCATCCCCACACCCCCCCCTTCATCATCCTCTTCTCATCATTCGCCCTCAGTGGTCTTCAACCTGCGGACCTCCAGAGGTTTCAAAACTACAACTCCCAGCAAGCCCGGGCAGCCATCGGCTGTCCGGGCTTGCTGGGAGTTGTAGTTTTGAAACCTCCGGAGGTCCGCAGGTTGAAGACCACTGCGGCCTTCAACATCATCCAGCCCCCCTCTCACCCCCTTTAGTTCTGAGTACTCACCTCCGCTCGGCGCTGGTCCGGTCCTGCAGGGCTGTCCGGTGAGGAGGTGGTCCGGTGAGGAGGTGGTCCGGGCTGCTATCTTCACCGGGGGCGCCTCTTCTCCGCGCTTCCGGCCCGGAATAGAGGCGTTGCCTTGACAATGACGCAAAAGTACGTTGGCAATGAACGCACCTCTGCGTCGTTGTCACGGCAACGTGACTATTCTGAGGCCGGGCCCGAAGCGCTTAGAAGAGGCCTCCCCGGTGAAGATAGAAGCCCGGACCACCTCCTCACCGGACCACCTCCTCTCCGGACAGTCCTGCAGGACCGGACCAGCGCCGAGCGGAGGTGAGTATTCAGAACTAAAGGGGGTGAGAGGGGGCTGGATGATGTTGAAGGCCGCAGTGGTCTTCAACCTGCGGACCTCCGGAGGTTTCAAAACTACAACTCCCAGCAAGCCCGGACAGCCGATGGCTGCCCGGGCTTGCTGGGAGATGTAGTTTTGAAACCTCTGGAAGTCCGCAGGTTGAAGACCACTGCGGGTGGGGGAGTTCACTCGAGTATAAGCCGAGGGGGGTGTTTTCAGCACGAAAAATCGTGCTGAAAAACTCGGCTTATACTCGAGTATATATACGGTACACCGTATTTATCGGCGTATAACACGCACTTTTTAGGCTAAAATTTTTAGCCTAAAGTCTGTGTGCGTGTTATATGCCGATACACCCCCAGGAAAGGCAGGGGGAGAGAGGCCGTCGCTGCCCACTTCTCTCCCCCTGCCTTTCCTGGGGTCTAGAGCGCTGCTGTCGGCCCTTCTCACCCCCTGGCTATCGGCGCCGCTGCCCGTTCTGTCCCCCTGACTATCGGTGCCGGCGCCAATAGCCAGGGGGAGAGAAGGGGCAGCGGCACCCATTGCCGGAACCGCTGCCCCGTTGCCTCCCCCCATCCCCGGTGGCATAATTACCTGAGTCGGGTCCGCGCTGCTCCAGGCCTCCGGCGTGCGTCCCCGGCGTCGTTGCTATGCGCTGAACGGCGCGGCGCATGACGTCAGTGCGCCGCGCCGTGCATAGCAACGACGCCGGGGACGCACGAGGGAGGCCTGGAGCAGCGCGGACCCGACTCAGGTAATTATGCCACGGGGATGGGGGGAGGCAACGGGGCAGCGGTTCCGGCAATGGGTGCTGCTGCCCCTTCTCTCCCCCTGGCTGTCGGCGCCGCTTCTCTCCCCCTGGCTATAACCAGGGGGTGAGAAGGGCCGACAGCAGCGCTCTAGACCCCAGGAAAGGCAGGGGGAGAGAAGCGGGCAGCGACGGCCTCTCTCCCCCTGCCTTTCCTGGGCGTGTATCGGGGTATACATGCGCACACACGCACCCTCATTTTACCATGGATATTTGGGTAAAAAACATTTTTTACCCAAATATCCTTGGTAAAATGAGGGTGCATGTTATAGGCCGGTGCGTGGTATACCCCGACAAATACGGTGTATATATATATATATATATATATATATATATATAAATAAAAATAAATAAATAAATTATATATAAATATATAAATAAATTATATATAAATATATTAATAAATTATAAAATTATATATAAATATATAAATAAATTATATATAAATATAATCCTGCACACAAACCCCAAACTCACCTTCTACGTTTTCACCAGCTTTAGGTGGCGCTTCACTACTCTCTTTCTTAGGTTGCTTGGACTCCTTCATCACTTCCGATACCGAGGAAATCTTTAAAGGACCGGAGGAAGCCTTCACCTGAGGCATAAATCAGAGCCAATTCAATGACTTGTTTAATTGATCTTATGCAGTGTAGTTCCAGCTAAAATTAACTGGACCACAACAAACTGAATTGACAAGTTGGAATTGTGGCCGGATATGAACTTTGACAGCCTATCCTTAGAACAGACCAGGCTTTCCCAACTAGGGTGTCTCCAGCCGTTGCAAAACTACAACTTCTAGCAGGCCCGGACAGCCGAAGGTTGTCCGGGCCTGCTGGAAGTTGTAGTTTTGCAACAGCTGGAGACACCCTGATTGGAAAAGCCTGGAATAGAGAATCCATGTGCGATTGGTGATGGTTCACAAGCAGAAAGGAGATGTGGATCATTCCCTTCAATCCGAGCACAGCGTCTACATGCTCCGATGCAGAAATTGCTGCTACTGTGTAAAATGGGTGTTGCAAAAATCCAATTTAAATCCTGTTTAAAATGTATTTCTGCAAAAGTTCTGCTGTGTTAACCCATCTATATAGGGCGGCATTATCACATAAATATAGAGGCCAATGGTCGGCACTATCAACTGCAGTGAAGGGGCAGCGATGCTCCAGCGTAGGGCACATAAGTTGGTGTAAGGGTTTCAGATATATTGATGGCTTAACCCTAAAAGAATTTCCTTCCAAGCCAGAGACACTAAGACGCAACCCAACTTACCGGTATCTTTGGCACTGGTAGGTTATATGGTGCAGGTCCTAAGGCTAGCTCGAAAAGTTTATCAGAATAAGGGACAGACTTCTCCACATTTTCGCGGAACTTTGGATTCCAGTTGGCGTAAAGTACGGTGCCCCCGACACCCCCGCCTGCAAAAAGGAGTCCTCCAGCCACGACCTTCCCAGCCGAGGGCCTGAAAGGAAACAAACACACACTTATTGTATATAGGAGCAGCAGGGGCGGACATACGCCTGTGCAGCCGGCTCAGCTGCATATGTGCCCAACGTGTGAGGGGGCCCGCTGCATTCAGTATGGAGCCAAACTTCATGCCTGCCACATCAGCCAAAACAGGTAAGCACAATACATACACAAGAACCTCTATTATTCTGAATTGCTTCTTTTAATTCCTAATAAGAATAGAAAATTAAATAGATAACACAATATTGCAAAGACTTTTTTTTTTTTTTAATTATCCATACATAACGAAAAAGTTTGCGCCGGGAGTATAATCTGTATACACCGTAGAGGTACTGTAGACTATATCCTCCAGTTACTTCAACTCAGAAGGGTGCAGTGAGACAAGTATTTAGCAATGTAATAGAAATGCCACAGGGTTCATGTTACACATAAGGTGAGTGGCTGTCAAGGGCACAGCGGCTCCAGACCGGCACAGTGCTACAGAATAATGGAATCTGTGACTAGATAGAGAGTATATATATATATATATATATATATATATATATATATATATATATATATAGGAAAAACAAATAGGCAGAGCATCATAAAGCACACAACAACATATATCTCAATTAACTGAAGATTTATTAGCTACTCCAGTGAATTGGATTAGAGCAGCAATAGTCTCCAAACTGTGCACCCACAGCTTTTGCAAAACTACAACTCCCAGCATGCCCGGACAGCCGTTGGCTGTCCGGGCATGCTGGGTGTTGTAGTTTTGCAAAAGCTGGAGGTGCCCTGATTGGAATAAACTGCTATAGAGTGTTGATCTATTATAGCATTACATTGACCTGTATGAGCAATCGTGTGACTGCTCATACAAGTCTCATTGGGGGAGGGGCTTTTTTTTATTTATTTATTTATTTTTTTTTTAAAAGGCCTTTCCACGGTTTTATTATTAGCATTACACCTTCCATCGTGAGTCACCCATACATAATCAATGGGGCGATCTTGTTAGTGGGTTTGGTGATTTTAATTTATGTCAGGATAGAGAGGGTTGCGCATTAAAACTTGGATCTTAACAAGTCAGACTTCATGTTCCCATAGGATCAAGATGGGTCCTACGTGTTGCATCTGTTGCAAGTTTTGTCGAATTTTATGGGTGCATAGGTGGCCAATCTTTAGAATAGCAACATAAGTATTATGATCCAAGTACATGTGGAGGGGGAGGGGTACAAGAGGTAATTAGCCTTTATTCTTTATCAGTACTGCCAGAGAAATATTGCCGACACACACAAAAAAATAATAAAAAAATAAAAGAACAGCAATGGTTCTGTATACCACACTAATGGTTATGGCTTTTACAAACCCCTCCCAACACGTTTCCCCACTCTAAGTGGCGTACTCATAGGGAGTGGAGCAGTGCCAGTTCGCTGCAAATACTGATGCAAAATACTGACCAGTTGTAGGAGGAAACCTTAGTACTTGGAGGAAGTCCACACAAACCCATACGAACTCCATGCAAATGTTGTCCAGCAACGCCGTCTATGTGCAAAGTTGGACAGAGCTATAGTATAAAACTTGGCCAGAGACAAGGGGCGGTGCTGTCGGGCATTTCATTCTGTTTCAGAGAGTGGATGACCATGAATAGCGTTTCCCCAATCAGTGTACCTCCAGCTGTTGCAAAACTACAACTTCCAGCATACCCGGACATCCAAAAGCATGCTGGGAGTTGTAGTTTTGCAACAGCTGGAGGCACGCTGTTTGGGAAACACTGACCTAGAATAAGTCAGTGATTAATAATTCCTGTTAAAGGGGTACTCCAGTGGAAATTTTTATTTAAAAATTAAAAAATATATATATATTTAAATCAACTGGTGCCAGAAAGTTAAACAGATTTGTAAATTACTTCTATTAAAAAATCATAATCCTTCTAGTAATTTTTAGCAGCTGTATGCTACAGAGGAAATTCTTTTCTTTTTGAATTTCTTTTTTGTCTTGTCCACAGTGCTCTCTGCTGACACCTGATGCCCGTGTCAGGAACTGTCTAGAGCAGGAGAAAATCCCCATAGCAAACCTATGCTGCTCTGGACAGTTCCTGACACGGACAGAGGTGTCAGCAGAGAGCACTGTGGTCAGACAGAAAATAAATCCAAAAAGAAAAGAAATTTCTAATTTTTTTAATAGAAGTAATTTACAAATCTGTTTAACTTTCTGGCACCAGTTGCTTTAAGAGAAAAAAAGGTTTCCACCGGAGTACCCCTTTAAGTTTAATAATGGCTTCATATGCCATAGACCTAGGACATTGCTAAAGATTGGTCCATGCTGCAAAGTGCCCATATTGCCTTGCAATACATGTATAAATCAGTAACCACCATACCCAGATGATTCTGTGGCGTACGCTCTTGTTGCCCGGATGGGGTTAAGTGACCTCTTCACACACAGGCATTCCTATAAAAGAAAGGATAATGTGTCACAAAACAACCAACCCTGGCTATGTAACAATTATCTATCATTACCTTCTTTTTAGCAGCAGTTTTAGTATAGGATTTGCCTTTGAAGCATCAGTAAATTTTAGAAAAAAGTTACATCTTCTCAGACTACAGAAGCATCCGACACGATTGCTTCCATGTCATCCAAGACGCTGTATGTTTTTAAGTTTTTACTTGGATCACTGCTTTTTGTGAACCACAACTTTTAAATTTTAATTTCTTTATTTATCTATTATAAAGTCTTTTTATACATACACCCTGTTCCACATGATTATGCAAATTCTATTTAAAAGGGTACTCAGCTGCTCAGCGTTTGTCAGCTGTCACGCCCCCTCCCATAGACATGCATTGAGGGGGCGGGGTGTTACGTCATAAGAGGGGTGGGGCTATGGCGTCACAAGCTCCCGTCTCCAGCACTAGGAACAGTTTGTTCCAAACGCTGAGCAGCGGAGTACCCCTTTAAGTGTCGCAAAGATTAAATATTTTGTTTTTCAGTTTAACTCATGGATGGCATTGTGTCTCAGGGCTCTTTTGATCACTGAAAACAATCGCACAGACGGGTTCATGCAGATAAAGGCACATTGAGGAAGATTTCTGCAAGATCCATGCATCGGATCAAGAGGGCAGCTGCTAAAATACCATTACAAAGCAGCAAACAGATATTTGAAGCTGCTGGTGCCTCTGGAGTCCCACGGACATCAAGGTGTAGAGTCCTCCAGAGACTTGCAACTGTGCATGGCCACCACTAACCAATGCTCACAAGCAGAAGCGGCTGCATTGGGCAGAAAAATACATGAAGACTAATTTTCTAAAAGTCCTGTTCACTGATTAGTACTGCACAACACTGGATGGTCTAGATGGATGGAGTAGAGGATGGTTGGTGGACGGTCACCCTGTTCCAACAAGGCTGCGATGTCATCAAGGCAGTGGTGGAGTCATGTTTTGGGCCAGCATCATGGGTAGAGAGCTGGTCGGCCCCTTTAGGGTCCCCGAAGGTGTAAAGATTAATACAAAGAGATACAAGGCAACAAGAGGTGCGCCCCTAGTGAGGGCCGTCTAGGTAGGTAAAACAGGGTGAAGAGAAAGATGGGTCCTTACCCTTAGGTGTTGCGCTTAGAACACAACACCTACAGTAGCGTCTGGAATGAATGGAAGGCCGGACAGCTGCCACGAGGAACTTCCCGGAGTGACGTTAGTCTCACCGGTAACGAAGCATAGGTAGGAATGTGGAAAAGGTGTTCCCCTCAATAATGGCGCTGGTCCATGGATAGATGTATTTGCATTTATTGAAACATAAAAAGCAACGCTTTCAACCCAGGAAAGGGGTCTTCATCAGGCATAAAGGTGTAAAGATGACCTCTGCAAAGTATGTGGAGTTTCTGACTGACCACTTTCTTCCCTGGTGCAGAAGGAAGAACTATGCTTTCCGTAATAAAATCATCTTCATGCAAGACAATGCACCATCTCATGCTGCAAAGAATACCTGTGTATCAATGGCTGCTATGGGGATAAAAGGAGAGAAAGTCACAGTGTGGCCTCCATCCTCCCCTGACCTCAATCCTATTGAGAACCTTTGGAGTAGGGTTGGGCGGTATGACCAAATATGTGTATCACAGTATTTTTTTTTAACTTACGGCGGTTCCACGGTATATAACGGTATTTTCACCCCCCCCCCCCCAATCATGTGACTGGCCAGTGCTGTTCTGCCCCCCCCCCAATTAATGATCAGCCCAGTGGGATACTACTCACAGATGTCACCTTCAAGCACTGCCCTCCTCCTCTTTGTTGGGGGCCGCTGGCGCTGGAACTCACTGTACGCCAGTGGTCTCCAACCTGCGGAGAGTTGCTGGGAGTTGTAGGTTTGCAACAGCTGGAGGTCCGCAGGTTGGAGACCACTGCTGTATGCTGTATCCCTATGCCCGGGCTGCAAAAGATACAGAAAATAAACTTTAAACTCACCTACGTCGGCCACACGCTGGGGACTGGAACGTCGGCCAGCCGGCCAGAGCTCCTTACATTTACAGTGGGCTCAGCCTATCACTGGCCGGGGCAGGACATCGCTCCGGCCGGTGATAGGCTGACGGCTGTCCGGCGTTCCAGTCCCCAGCGTGTGGCCGACGTAGGTGAGTAGGCTCAGTAGTGTGTGTGGCCTCCACGTGCCCGTATGGCCTCCCTACAATGCCTGGGCATGCTCCTGATGAGGTGGAGGATGGTCTCCTGAGGGATGTCCTCCCAGACCTGGACTAAAGCATCTGCCAACCCCTGGACAGTCTGTGGAGCAATGTGGCTTTGGTGGATGGAGAGAGACATGATGTCCCAGATGTGCTCTATCGGATTCAGGTCTGGGGAACAGACGGGCCAGTCCATAGCATCAATGCCTTCCTCTTGCAGGAACTGCTGACACACTCCAGTCAAATGAAGTAAAGCATTGTCTTGCATTAGGAGGAACCCAGGGCCAACGGCACCATCATATGGTCTCACAAGGGGTCTGAGGATCTCATCTCGGTACCTAATGGCAGTCAGGCTACCTCTGGCAAGCACATGGAGGGCTGTGCGGCCCCGCCAAAGAAATGCCACCCCACACCATTACTGACCCACCGCCAGACCGGTCATGCTGGAGGATATTGCAGGCAGCAGAACGTTCTCCATGGCGTCTCCAGACTCTGTTCACATGTGCTCAGTGTGAACCTGCTTTCATCTGTGAAGAGCACAGGGCTCCAGTGGCAAATTTGCCAATCTTGGTGTTCTCTGGCAAATGCCAAACGTCCTGCATGGTGTTGGGCTGTAAGCACAACCCTCACCTATGGACATCGGGCCCTCATACCACCCTCATGGAATCTGTTTCTGACCGTTTGAGAGGACACATGCACATTTGTGGCCTGCTGGAGGTCATTTTGCAGGGCTCTGGCAGTGCTCCTCTTTGCACAAAGGCGGAGGTAGCAGTCCTGCTGCTGGGTTGTTGCCCTCCTACGGCCTCCTCCATGTCTCTTGGTAGCGCCTCCATGCTCTGGACACTACGCTGACAGACACAGCAAACCTTCTTGCCACAGCTCACATTGATGTGCCATCCTGGATGAGCTGCACTACCTGAGCCACTTGTGTGGGTTGTAGACTCAGTCTCATGCTACCACTAAAGTGAAAGCACAGCCAGCATTCAAAAGTGACCAAAACATCAGCCAGGAAGCATAGGAACTGAGAAGTGGTCTGTGGTCACCACCTGCAGAACCACTCCTTTATTGGGGGTGTCTTGCTTATTCCCACCTGTTGTCTGTTCCATTTGCACAGCAGCATGTGAAATTGATTGTCAATCAGTGTTCTTCCTGAGTGGACAGTGTGATTTCACAGAAGTGTCATTGACTTGGAGGTACATTGTGGTGTTTAAGTGTTCCCTTTATTTTTTTGAGCAGTGTATAATGCTTGGCATGCATTATATTTGGTAAAATATTTTTTCTCACTATACACTAAAACTCCCCCCCCCCCCCCCCCCAAGTCTTTGCCACAGGGATGGTGAGGATATGAAGTTATTAAGTCCCCCCTGTCGCCCCATGAGCAGTTCCTTGTGCTATAATTACCAGGTCCTGTCACTCTGGCCTGTATTGACACCCTACTCTGGCGGCTGGGGGGGGCTTTATAACTTCATATCCTTACCATCCTTGGGGTAGGGGATGAGCAGCGGGGAATGAAGTGACATGTCCCCACTGTGCGCTGTGATTGTGCGAGAAGATGCGGAGTGGGGGTCGGGGGAATAAAATGTAAGATTATTCACAGTACCCGTTTAAAAACCCCGCCGGGAGCCCTGAATGGACACTCTGTATCGGCCATTCAGGGCTCCTGGCGGGGTATTTGAAAATAAAAATAAAATACACTATATACATCACTAGGGAGTGGAGCATGCCGCCCACTCCCCTGGTTAATAACTTATGATCGCATCGGGTCTCAGAAGTGAGACCAGGTGCGATCAATCCCTCAGCCCCTGTAGTACTACCTCCAACATGGAACAGACTGTTCCATGATGGGAGTAGTAGTACAATCACTAATGTAGCTTCCCCAGCCACCTGCAGACTCTCGCAGCCAGAGGAACTACTACTCCCATCATGGAAATGAGTTTGTTGCAGGATAGGAGTAGTAGTAGTCCCTCAGCACTGCAGGAGACCCTGATTTCACCTCTTCTGAACATGCTCAAAAGTAATAACGGTTTAAAAAAACGGATATTAAAAACTAGGGATGCACCGAAAGGGAAATTCTGATCCAAAACCGAAAATTTAGGTTGTGCTTGACCGAAAAAGACAATGCATTGCCCTGACCATTTTTTTTCAATATAGTTTTTGTAAAATTGTATCATCAGAATTTTTTAGTTACTGATGTGCTTGAAGATGACGTACGGGGTGGCTGTAGAAAGTACTGGCCGGGCTTGGAGCCACTGCCACTCACTATACATTGACTCCAGGACACACACCACCTGATTGGTTGCTATGGGCAACTACTCCATTTTTCCCTCAGAACGTTCCGATAAATCTCCCACTTATATCTTAAAAGAAAAAAAAAAAAAAAATGTCGACTGCCCGAGTTCCGTCCCACAGCACAGGGGGGGGAGGGGGGGGTTAGAGAGTGTAGTGCCGGTGTGAGGTTGTGCAGTTCTGCACCTCACACTGGACAGCGTATAAAGTGAAAGCCACGCCCCTATTTTGGCCACGCCCACTGAAATTATCCGCAGGAAATTCCCTTAGCCAAAAAGGGAAACGGATGACATTATAGGCTCATCCGTTTGCCATAGATTTCAATGTTAAAGGGGTACTCCGGTGAAAAAATTTTTTTTAAATCAACTGGTGCCAGAAAGTTATACACATTTGTAAATGACTTCTATTAAAAAATCTTTACCCTTCCAGTACTTATTAGCAGCTGTATGCTACAGAGGAAAATTCTTCTCTTTTTGAATTTCTTTTTTGTCGTGTCCAAAGTGCTCTCTGCTGACACCTCTGTCCGTGTCAGGAACTGTCCAGAGCAGCCTAGGTTTGCAATGGGGATTTTCTCCTGCTCTGGACAGTTCCTGATATGGGCATCAGGTGTCAGCAGAGAGCACTGGGGAGAAGACAAAAAATAAATTCAAAAAGGAAAAGAATTGCCTCTGTAGCATACACCTGCTAAAAAGTACTGGAAGGGTAAAGATTTTTTTTAATAGAAGTAATTTACATATCTGTTTAACTTTCTGGCACCAGTTCATTTAAAAAAATAAAAAAAATAAAAAAAAAATTATATTATAATATATATATATATATATATATATATATATATATATATATATACACATACACACACACACACGTTTTCCTCCGGAGAACCCCTTTAAATTTAGAATATCCATTTCTATTCCGTTATTTCTTACGGGGAATAAATACTGCATGAAATATCTTTTTTGCCGTCAGAAATAACAGATTAGGAACCCAATGGCTTGCAAAGGACTGTCAAAAAATCCTATAGACATCAGTGGGATTCATTTACAGCCATTTGCGAGTGGCTTGAATGGATTTGAGAATGGGCATGAATTGACGGTGACAGACCTTAATGTGAATGAGCCCTAACCTCCACCTCAGGCACCAGAGATAAGGAGAGGTTAATGATCTTTCCTGAACTTCAGTTGTCTATGACGTCTTGTTTTGTCCTTTGTATAGTCTGGACAGTGATCCTGACAGGTCAATACATGGAAAAATATTCAATACACTATAAAAAGAAATCCTAAAAGGACAAGTCGATGAAAGCAGCAAATGAATGAAGAGACAGAGGAGAAGCAGGGGGACCACAGGGGGAGCGGCTGAAATAGTCATCTCACTGAGACACTCTGCTTTCCTACAGTGACTAATGTCTTCCCTGCCTGCTGGAGGCATCATGCCTGGTATATCAATGCCAACTCCCCTCCTGTATGAGACACTCTGCTTTCCTACAGTGACTAATGTCTGCCCTGCCTGCTGGAGGCATCATGCCTGGTATATCAATGCCAACTCCCCTCCTGTATGTATCTAAGGACAGGGGAAAGTAACCAGGCAGGGCACATCTCTTCTATGGTGACACACATAACCCTCAGCTCTCAGTACACAACCCACAAATCATGGGCCCACCATGCAGACCAGGCTCATACAAATCATCTAGAGCAGTGTTTCCCAACCAGGGTGCCTCCAGCTGTTGCAAAACTACAACTCCCAGCCTGCCCGGACAGCCGAAGGCTAAGGATAAGTGTCAGATGGCCGGGGTCTGACCACTGTGACGCGACCCCCCGCAATCTCCTGTACAGTGCTCTGGCTATCCCCGTGCATGGATTGCGCCCCCCCTCCCCTTGCATCTTTATGGCAGAGACGGAGATACTCCAGTACAGCGATCCTGTATGTCTGGCGTCCCATAGAGACGCAAAGAGGGGACAACTAGTCCGTGCACATGGAGAGCAGTGCAGGATATTGTGGGGGGTCCCAGCAGCTGGACCCCTGCTATCAGAAACCTTTCCAGTATCCTGTGGATAGGTTTTCCTAAACCGAGTACCCCTTTAAAGTGAATGGGACAGAGCTGCAGCACTACACACAACCTGATTAAAAAATAAAATAAAATTCTAATCCTGGCCAGGCCTTTTAACCCCTTAAGGACCCAGCCAATTTTCACTGTAGGACCCGGACATTTTTTGCACATCTGACCACTGTCACTTTAAGCATTAATAACTCTGAGACGCTTTTACCTTTCATTCTGATTCTGGGAATGTTTTTTCGTGACATATTCTACTTTATCTTAGTGGTAAAATTTTGTCTATACTTGCATGATTTCTTGGTGAAAAATTCCAAAATTTGATGGAAAAAAGTTTAAAATTTCTTTTTTTTTTTTCTTTTCTTTTTTAACTTTCAAGCTCTCTGCTTATAAGAAAAATGAATATTCCAAATAAATTATATATTGATTCACATATAAACATTGGGGGAAATTTATCAAAGGATTTAGACTGGTTTTTCCTGTCTAAATTTGTCGCACAGAAAGTCTCAGTCTAAATATGTGCGACTTTTCTGCGACTTTTGCTGTAGAAGATTTTTAGAACATGATGCATGCAAGTCTATTTTAGACGGAAATGCATTGGAAAATGCATTGGTGCTGAATTTATCAAGTGCGACTTTTGTGCGACAAGTCGCATCTGCCCGAAATAGGCTGAAATGTCAGACCATGTTGGAGCAGGTCTAAATGCAGTTTAAGCTGTAGACCCTGAAGTCTGAGCACAGAATTTATCAAGGGCTGTGAGACCTTTGATAAATTAGGAGCACAATAGACAGGAGACGACCACATACGCTGGTCTATAAGCATACCCAGAATAGACTAGATTAGGAAATGTCCCCCAATATGTCTACTTTATGTTGGCATCAAAGTTGACATGTTTTTACTTTTGGAAGAGATCAGAGGGCTTCAAAATACAGCAGCAATTCTCCAATTTTTCGCAAAGTTTTCAAAATCGAAATTTTTCAGGGACCAGTTCTGTTTTGAAGTGGAATTGAAGGGCCTTCATATTAGAAATGCCCCACAAATGACCCCATTATAAAACTGCACCCCTCAACGTATTCAAAATGACATTCAAAAGGTTTGTTAACCCTTTAAGTATTTCACAGGAATAGCAGCAAATTGAAGGAGAAAATTCAAAATCTTCATTTTTTTTTTTTTTACACTCACATGTTCTTGTAGACCCAATTTTAGAATTTTTACAATGGGTAAAAGGAGACAAATCTTTCTGAAATGTGTAACCCAATTTCTCTAGAGTAAGGAAATACCTCATATGTGTATGTCAAGTGCACTGCGGGCGCACTACAATGCTCAGAAGAGAAAGAGCGGCATTGAGCTTTTGGAAAGAGAATTTGTTTGGAATGGAAGTCAGGGGCCATGTGAGTTTACAAAGCCTCCATAGTGCCAGAACAATGGACCCCCCCCCCCACATGTGACCCCATTTTGGAAACTACACTTCTCACAATTTAATAAGGAGTGCAGTGAGTATGTACACCCCACTGGCGTTTGACAGATCTTTGGAACAATAGGCTGTGCAAATAAAAAATTACATTTTTCATTTTCACGGACCACTGTTCCAAAATTCTGTCAGACCCCTGTGGGGCGTAAATGCTCACTGTACCCCTTATTACATTACGTGAGGGGTGTAGTTTCCACAATGGGGTCACATGTGGGGGGGGGGGGGTCCATTGTTCTGGCACTATGGAGGCTTTGTAAACACACATAGCCTTCAAGCAGGTCCGGGCGCCGGCCAGGTGAATTTGTCCGGTCCTTAGCCCGCCTTCGGGCAAGCAGGGCCGGACCTGACAAGTGTGGCGGCGCTCTGCAGTCTGTATGGAGCGGGCTGCCGACTTCTGCCCGCTCCATACGCTGCAGCCCCCGGCTGTAAAAACCTGTGTCCTCCGAAGCAGAGCAGGGCAGATGAGAAGCTGTGTACAGTATTTGTCTTCTCTCCCCTGCTCTGCAGACGTGCGGGGGGAGATGAGGGGGCGTGGCTTCCTGCTCCCCATGCAGACCTTCATCCTCTGCCTTCGCTCCCCCAGCTCTAGCTTTGGAGAGCTGAGGGGAGGAGGCACGTCTGCACGGGGAGATGCATGCGGCGCTCTGGGTGTATGGAGCGGGCTAGGGATTCCTGCCTGCTCCATACTCTGCAGCCCCCGGCTGTTCTCAGTAGCCGGGGGCCGCCGCTAATAGCCAGCATGCGGCGATCGCCGCGGCTGGCTATTAACCCTTTAGATCTCCGCTGTCAAAGCTGACAGTGGCATCTAAAGGGACATGTGAATGCTCCCTGGTGGGCTAGTGGGGTGGATCGCCCCGACCCCCCCTCCCCGCAGCGCGATCGCGGGGGGGGAGATCCACTATAGAGGTAGCCGGAGGACTTACCTCTGTTCCCTGCTGTCCCGCTCTGTCATTGATAGACTGGACCAGGCTCTATCAATGGATCACAGAGCTCACAGATTAATAGAGTTCAAGAGAATCTATTCATCTGTCTGAGGAATCTAATGATTCCTCATATAAATGTGATAAAGTGTTAAAAAAAAATTAAAAGTTTTAATAAAAGTTTGAAAGACACACATTAACCCAGTGGTCTTCAAACTGTGGCCCTCCAGATGTTACAAAACTACAATTCCCAGCATGCCAGGAGAGCCGTTGGCTGTCCGGGCATGCTGGGAGTTGTAGTTTTGCAACATCTGGAGGGCCACAGTTTGAAGACCGCTGCATTAACCCCTTCCATGTTAAAAGTTCAAATCATCCCCTTTTCCTATATAAAAACACGTAAACATAATAAAAAACATATTTGGTATCGCTTCGTGCGTAATTGTACAACCTATTAAAATATAACATTATGTATCCCGTACGGTAAATGTAAAAAAATACCAAACCACAGATTTGCAATTTTTATAATATCCCAGAAAAAAAAGTTAAAAAGCGATTAAAAAGTCAGATCAATACTGAAATGGTACCGATACAAAAAACTGATTATGGCACAAAAAATGAGCCCTCATACAGCCTGGTATGGGGAAAAAAAATAAAGCTACAGGGGTTAAAAATGGCAATTAAAAAAATTAGAAAAAGTCCAGAATTAGTAAAACATGACGTAAACGATACAAATCTGGTATCGCTGTAATCAGGCGCCTAAAGTATAAAACTAACATGTTACCTCAACCATAAGGTAAATGGCGCAGAAAAGAAAACCACCAAATCTGCTAAATTATCTTTTACTATTTCAATTTCACTTCCCTTAAAATATATATATATATATATATATATATATATATATATATATATATATATTTTTTTTTGTGTGTAAGGGGGTGTATAAGTAGAGTTTTTCCCTTTATAATGTGTTAGTGTAGTGTAGTGTTTTTAGGGTACATTCACACTGATGGGTTTACAGTGAGTTTCCGCTGCGGCGATAAAATTTGCCGCAGCTCAAACTTCAAGCAGGAAACTTACTGTAAACCCACCGTGTGAATGTACCCTGTACAAACCTCCAGCTGTTTCAAAACTACAACTCCCAGCATGTACTGACAGACCGTGCAGGCTGGGAGTTGTACTTTTGCAACAGCTGGAGGCACACTGGTTGGAAAACCTTCAGTTAAGTTCTGTTACCTAACTCAGTATTTTCCAACCAGTGTGCCTCCAGCTGTTGCAAAACTACAACTCCCAGCATGTACTGACAGACCGTGCATGCTGGGAGTTGTACTTTTGCAACAGCTGGAGGCACACTGGTTGGAAAACCTTCAGTTAAGTTCTGTTACCTAACTCAGTATTTTCCAACCAGTGTGCCTCCAGCTGTTGCAAAACTACAACTCCCAGCATGTACTGATCGCCAAAGGGCATGCTGTGAAATGTAGTTATGCAACAGCTGGAGGTACGCAACTACAACTCCCAGCATGGCGAGACAGCTGTTTGGGCATGCTGGGATTTGCAATTTTGCAACATCTGGAGGGCTTCACCACTGCACAGTGATCTCCAAACTGTGGCCCTCCAGATGTTGCAAAACTACAAATCCCAGCATGCCCAGACAGCAAACTGCATGATATAGTCCAGCGGTCTCCAAACTGTGGACCTCCAGATGTTACAAATCTCCCAACATGTCCTGGACAGCTATTGAGTTGGAGTTTCACAACATCTGGCGGATCCACAGTTTAGAGGGGAAAAAAATAAAATGGAGGCCGTCCATATATTAAATCAGAATCCTTAACCCCTCTTCAGCCTGATGACTTGTCATGTGATCATATCAGCCAATCACAGCCCGCCGTAGTAGACCATACAGCATGTCATGACTGAAGTACAGGATTGTAAATAGATGGGGTTGGGAACAATGAATATTTATAATGTGTAAAAAAAAAAATTTACGCAAAACTACAACTTCCAGCATGCCTGTGTGGGCATGCTGGAAGTTGTAGTTTTGCAATAGAAACTGGGAGTTGTAGTTTGACAACAGCTGGAGGCACGCTGGTTGGGAAACACTGCACTGCAGGGTGTCTGGAGTAGAGGACACAGCAGTCAGGGGCTGGCACAGGCCCACAGTCCGGAGGTGACACCCACTACAAGGTCACGTCCTCCCGGGGTGACTGGAGCCACACTATAACCCTCAGCAGCCGCTTACAGGACTGGACGGAGACTCAGGGGTGGGCACAACTGTAGAGAGCGCCCCCAGCAGTCACTGTGCGCACTGTCCTGACACTGACATGCTGCATCTGTCCTCAGGACTTACACAGAAGCCAGGGTCTGACCTACCAAAACCGAGCTCACCTATTGGCTAAGCCTCACGTCCATAACAACAAATCGACGTCTGATTGGACAGCGCAGCGCGTATGCCCGCCCTTCTACGTAATACAGTTGAAAGGTCAAAGAAACGTTCAGTGATTGGATGGACGGCGCGATGTGATTGGCTACTGTGAAAGCTGGAATGACAGCCGGTTGGCTAGCGGTAAAAGCATTACGCGGTGCAGTATCAGGCCGGAGCGCCCGGTATAACAACCGGAGGATGACTCAAACACACACGAGTGTCCCGCAGCCCCGAACCCCACCACCCAACGCTATAATCCGCCCCGAATCAATAGCACGCCATGTAAAAGTACTTACCTTCGCGAGCGCCGCCGCACGGGCCTTCCTGCACACCCGAAGCATGTTCCCTGTTGTACCGGGGAAGAATCAGTCCGGTGTCCGGCTCAACACAACATGTCCCGGTACGGGATGAATGAGAGGAGCGACCGCGCAGCCCGAACTGACACCGCCCACGCCTCCTTGTCTAACCACACCCCCTCTAGACTGAAACGTGCATCCTTTTTTTTTTCTCCCCTTTTCTCAACAACTTTATTAAACAGTACAGGGAGACAAACATCACAACCGTGGTTATCACTTTTTTTTTCTATAAATTAAATAACTTTATTAATACTCCATAGAAAATAACAGCATCATGTGGTTTTCCTGTATGTTGAGATAGATTTATCAAGCTGACTTAGGCCATTTTAGGTCCATACTGTGTTTTGCCTCTCGTTAGGGTGCGTTCACACTGAGTAATTCCTCTTGAATTCTCCGCTCCAAATTAATGCACGTCCCCTCTGCCCATTGACTTTAATGTTATTTCTGCTGTCCTGTTCACACTAGCAGAATTCTGACGCTGAATTCCTTTCCACTTGAAGAACATGTTCAGGGTATGCTCACACTACGGATAATACTTCGGCAGTAGGGCCGCGGGGCACTGCGCCATCACCATTGACGGCTATGCAGTGTTCGCGGACTTCCGCGCAAAGAATGAACATGTTCTTTCTTTGCGCGGAACAATTTCAGCGGCGGAATTGTACACCACTGAAATTCCACGGAAGACCCATTCACTCTGATGTTTATGTTCACAGCACGTAATTCCGTTCGTGGCATTCTGCTCACGGAATTCCGCGGGAATTATGTAGTGAGAACATACCCTCATTCTTCAAGCGGAATCCGTGAGCAGAATCCAATAGAAGTCAATGGTAAAAACAAATTCTGCCCGACATTGTTTTCAAGCGGAATTCGAGCGGAATTCAAGCGGAATTAAGAAAAGTAGATTAAATAGCCTCCTCCTTCATTCCTCCTCATTTCCGCATGGAAATTCCGCTTGATGGAGAAGACAACAATTTCCTGACCGAAATTATTCCATGTAAATTCCTCTTGAATTCCTTAGACATATCGGGGGAGATTTATCAAAACCAGTGCAGAGGAAAAGTTTCCCATAGCAACCAATCAGATCGCTTCTTTAATTTTTTAGAGGCCTTGTTAAAAATGAAAGAAGCGATCTGATTGGTTGCTATGTGCAACTTTTCCTCTGGACGGGTTTTGATAAATCTCCCCCATCTGACGGTATCCCGCCAAAAACAGGATGCTGATGTATACTGTTAATTATGGGCAGTGAATACCATTCATTTCAATAGCCCCAACAGAGTCACCTTTCTGGCCGTATGCATTTCTTTAGCGGGCTCAATAGCATGGTCTTCTGCTGAAGACCGTGATTCCGCTGAAAAAAGCGCATGCTGCCCAACATGATTGGGAAGGACACATTCCTACAGAATTTCTGGACAGATTTCGACACTGTGCTAGGACCGCGCTGATATTGTCTTCCCCATTGATGGCAATGTCTGCGGTGCAGAGATCCACCAGAATGTTGAATGAGTTCAATGTCCTGGTGGAATTATTGGAGGGGATTTTCCAGGCACTGGGCAGTGGAATCCTATTGCCAGTAATGGGACTCTGCTGTACAAGAATTTCAAAACGCTTTTCCGCTTTGAAATTCCTTAGTGTGAACCTGGCCTCACAGCTGACCAAAAGCCCACTGGTCACTCTTGCGTTGGACTGTTTTTTATAAGCCGCTCCCGATGAATTTCTGTGCGCTCAACCCCCGCCTGCTCTCCCAACATGTCTGTCCAATCTTGCCCGCATCACAAACATTTTGTCACAGCTTTTTAGAAATAGTACCCCCCATGTCATTTCATTACCCCCTTGTACCATTTCATTACCCTCTTGTGCTATTTCATCACCCCCCTCTTGTGCCATTTCATTGGAACCCTGTGGTATTTCAGAGGTTTGTGGGACTGCGCAGGATTTTGTGGGACCCGCTGTATATTCTGTGACCACCTGCAACAACCTCATTACCGCCTGTAGTTCTTTATTGGGTCCTGCGGAGTCCCAATCCCAATGCAGAGCTGTACTCTGAAGATCCTGTGTGCAGATGGGAAACTTCCAGAAGGTCAACCAACAATGCAGCCGTCACCAATCTTGGCTTTATGGCAGAATGGCCAAAAAATGCCCTCTACTCCCTATAAAAGATACTCGAAAGCCTGCCTGAAAAAAAAAAGTATCAAAGGAGAAACACATATCGCCGTTCTCTGATTAAACCAAGATCGCCGTTTTGGCCTCAATTCTAAGCCTCGTGTCTGGAGGAATCCAGGCACTGCTATCACCTGCCCAATACCATCCCTATAGTAAAGCATGGTGGGGGCAGCATCATGCTGTGTGGGTGTTTTTAAGTGATTGGGACAGGAAGACTGATTAGGGCTGAAGGAAAGCAAAGTATAGAGATATTGTTAATAAAAACCTGGTCTGCACCTCAGACTGTGCTGAAGTTTCACCTTTCAACAAAACAATATAGAGATGAGCGAATTTATAGTAAATTCGATTCGTCACAAACTTCTCGGCTCGGCAGTTGATGACTTATCGTGCATAAATGAGTTCAGCTTTCAGGTGCTCCGGTGGGTTGGAAAAGGTGGATACAGTCCAAGGAAAGAGTCTCCTAGGACTGTATCCACCTTTTCCATCCCACGGGAGCACCTGAAAGCTGAACTCATTTATGCAGGAAAAGTCATCAACTGCCGAGCCGAGAAGTTTGTGACGAATCGAATTTACTGTAAATTCACTCATCTCTAACCCTAAGCACATAGCCGAGACAACAAAGGAGTAGGGTGGCCACCCAGTCGGTATATTCCTGGCACATTTCAGACCCCTTCCTTTGATCCCCCTGTACTTTTTCAAGGCCTAAAGGGTCTGAATACCTATGTCAATGCAATATTTTAGTTTATTATTATTAATAAATTAGCAAGGATTTTTAACATTCTGCTTTCACTTTGTCATTTGGGGAGTTAAAGGAGTAGTCCAGTGGTGACTCAGTGGTGAGCAACTTATCCCCTATCCTAAGGATAGGGGATAAGTTGCAGATCGCGGGGGTCCGACCGCTGGGGCCCCCTGCGATCTCCTGTACGAAGCCCCAACAGCCCACGGGAAGGGGGCGTGTCGACCTCCGCACGAGGCGGCGGCCGACACGCCCCCTCAATACAAGTCTATGGCAGAGCCGAAGCGCTGCCTTCGGCAATCTCCGGCTCTGCCATTGAGATGTATTGAGGGGGCGTGTCGGCCGCCGCTTCGTGCGGGGGTCGACACCCGCTATCTGGGCCGAGAGCCTGGCCCCCGTACAGAGAGATCGCAGGGGGCCCCAGCGGTCGGACCCCCGCGATCTCAAACTTATCCCCTATCCTTAGGATAGGGGATACGTTTTTCACCACTGGACTACCCCTTTAAGGGCAGAATGATGGGAGAAACTTTAATGATTTTTAAACTTTTTTTTATTTTAGCACATGGCCGCAACATAACAAAATGTTAAAAAAGTCAAGGGGTCTGAAAACTTTTCGAGTGCACTGTACATCAGTCCTTGTCTCTAAAGAGACCCACAATCTTATTTACCTAACTTTTTATGTGAATTTTTGTGCCCACAATTTTCTTCTGTTATTTGCTTTATTTGTATCATTTTTGCTATTTCAGTTAAATATTTTAAGGGCTATTTACTCCACTGAAGTGCCCAGACCCTCATGCCCGAGGAGGTCCAAAGGCCCCTCTGCAAAATATGAAACCAAAGGAATTATAAATGCCATGTGGTAGATTGAGGGGACGGAGTTACAGATCGTACGTGACTCTTTACTATGAATTTCAGTGTAGTGCATGGTGTCCTTAAAGTCTTGGCCCACATTATGCTGCATCATCCAGAGATTACAATCACCCACCATTTTTGTCAACCAGTTATTGTCCTGAATACAGTGGTCCCTCAAGTTACAATATTAGTTGGTTCCAGGACGACCATTGTATGTTGAAACCATTGTATGTTGAGACCAGAACTCTATGGAAACCTGGTAATTGGTTCTGAAGCCCCAAAATGTCATCCAAAAATAGGAAAAAGTTAGGATTAAAAATAAATAAGTAGATAACTAATATAGAAAAAGCAAATCCTTACATATAAAAGTAAGAAAGATCTGCTGGGAGCTATAAATTTTAGTATTTCTCAACCAGGGTGCCTCCAGTTGTTGCAAAACTACAACTCCCAGCATGCCCGGACAGCCTTCGGCTGTCCGGGCATGCTGGGAGTTGTAGTTTTGCAACAGCTGGAGGCACTCTCTTTGGGAAACACTGGTCTATGTAGAGGACAGAAGCTTCTTCAGGGTCCTGTACAGAACACGCAATGTCCTAAAAAAAGGAAAATGGAGCCGCCCTCACTTGGTGTCCAAAGGAGCAGCTAACCCTGGTTCAGGTAAAGAGTACAGAACATGTAATACCTCCCTGTACTGTAGGGGGCGCTACCAGACACCAGTCAGTGCATACACTTCAGTAATACAGGTAAAGAGTACAGAACATGTAATACCTCCCTGTACTGTAGGGGGCGCTACCAGACACCAGTCAGTGCATACACTTCAGTAATACAGGTAAAGAGTACAGAACATGCAATACCTCCCTGTACTGTAGGGGGCGCTACCAGACACCAGTCAGTGCATGCACTTTAGGAATACACGGGTTTTACCAATGAAATATCCAATCTGATTGGTCGGTTCTTCCAGCCATTGACACGTTTCGCAGATTCCATAGCATTGTATGTTGAGTCTGGTTTCAAGTTACAATGGTCCAGAAAAGACGATTGTATGTTGAAACTATTGTATGTTGAGGCCATTGTAAGTTGAGGGATCACTGTACTAGGTTGGTGGCGGCTTGGGAGCCTAAATCCTCCTAAAAAGTTTCCCTCAAAGCTTAAAGGGGTAGTCCAGTGGTGAAAAACTTATCCCCTATCCTAAGGATAGGGGATAAGTTTGAGATCGGGGGGGTCCGACCGCTGGGGCCCCCTGCGATCTCTCTGTACGGGGCCCCGGCTCTCCGCCGAGATAGCGGGTGTCGACCCCCGCACGAGGCGGCGGCCGACACGCCCCCTCAATACATCTCTATGGCAGAGCCGGAGATTGCCGAAGGCAGCGCTTCGGCTCTGCCATAGACTTGTATTGAGGGGGCGTGTCGGCCGCCGCCTCGTGCGGAGGTCGACACGCCCCCTTCCCGCGGGCTGTCGGGGCTCCGTACAGGAGATCGCAGGGGGCCACAGCGGTCGGACCCCCCGCGATCTGCAACTTATCCCCTATCCTTAGGATAGGGGATAAGTTGCTCACCACTGAATCACCACTGGACTACTCCTTTAACTGTTGTATTAAGCTTTGCATGTCTTTTATATGTGTCTAGCTTGTATTTTACTCACAAATCTTTCTGTTCTGCTGCTCACTCATTCTGACATCCACTGCTCTGCAAGGGGCATGTCTGAGGAAAGCACAGAGCCCACCCTTCCTCCCTGAGTATGCTGTGCTATGTCTCTTCATCCAATCACTGCAGGCTGCCTCATAACTCCCTCCTCTCCGTTTCCAGACAGGAGTCTGATAGACAGGACAGGAGTGAGCACAGAGAAGTGCTAGTCCTGCCCTTCCTGCCTGTGTTTCAGCGTGGACAAAGTCGATGCTGCAGTCGGTCAGGATTATATTTGTTCTGGATGATATAGGGACCCTTAGCGGTCTTCTTTATAAGTTATGATTTCTATAAAAAAAGAAATACATTTTTTAATGAAGTATATTAGAAAAGTAATGTTTCGCCAAGATGTACAACACATAAAAAAGTTTCTGATTCTGACAGTGCCCATTTGTAATGGCCAGCATACACCCAGATGAGAATTGAATTTTTTTTCCAAAATCCTGTAGTGAATGTTTGAAGTCTTCTTCCCCCAAGACAAAAAGTAAGCAGTGCCTTCAATTTGCAGAAATGGTCCCCCCATAACATATACGCTAAGGCAGTGTTTTTCAACCAGCGTGCCTCCAGCTGTTGCATAACTTCAACTCCCAGCATGCTTGTAGTTTTAGTTTTGTAGTTTTGCAACAGCTGGAGACACCCTGGTTGAGAAACAATGCACTAAAGAGTTCAGGAAAAACTACTTCTATGTTAATGTCATTGAGGAGGGAAGTAATTTGATACAATACTGATAACACTTAGCTGAAGGTAACATTTCATGAGGATAAATCGCTGGATTGCTTGGTATGAATGACATTTGCTTTTATTTCTCTGACCAGTTATATATTATTCAGGTGTTTTTGTTTTTTTTTGCTGAAATTTACTATGTTTTACTACTACATATTTCAGAATATGAAACAGCCATCCATATATTTCCGCAGTGTGGACACATACATCACAACCTATTTACCATTTCTAAAGCTAGAGAATTACAAAAGAAAGAGAAGCGCTCCATAGTGCATTAACCGGGCAAGTGGAATTTCACAGTAGTTTACTGGAAGCGCTTACCCGGTAAGTTGTGCTAGTGTACCAGGCACAACACTGTTGAGAGTTTCCAAAATGCAGCCAGTCCCGCCACCACAAAGGTGTAAGGGTAACAGCAACCTCCAAATACTCCCAAGGGACTTCAATAGGCGCAGAAAGGATGAGGAGTTATAGATGTATAAGCGATATTATTTATTTGCAGAACAACGCGTTTCGACGCCAGGACGGGCATCTTTCTCAAGTTCAACTTGAACTTGAGAAAGACGCCCGTCCTGGCGTTGAAACGCGTTGTTCTGCAAATAAATGATATCGCTTATACATCTATAACTCCTCATCCTTTCTGCGCCTATTGAAGTCCCTTGGGAGTATTTGGAGGTTGCTGTTAAAGCTGGAGAATGAGGCTAAAGTATCATATTTATAAAGAAAAGGAAAGAGCACCACCTGGTGGCCAATCTTATGATTGTCCATAAAGCTGATAGAGATGTTTTTTGTTTGCTTTTTAGAATAGACATGGAATTAGGAATGTATAAGCCACCTATGTTTTCCTGTCCAGTTGCTTTGATGGCATCCAAGCAATACACTGTCAATCACTATAAGGCTATGTTCACACGGCAGAATGTCCGCCTGGAAAATTTTGGAGGCCGAAATCAGAATTTTTGCTAGTGCAGGGAGCAGCAGAATCCCATTGGAAACAACTGCAACACAATTTCCGAGCAGAATTTTTTTTTGTGCAGGATTCTGCTTGGAAATGACGCTGTGTGAATGAGGCCTTAGTATGAAATCCTTTTATAAGCCATTCCATGCATAAGGTACAGTCACCATTGTTTGTACTGCAAACATCCCCTTAATAAAAGAACATGTTATTACATTATGCAAGTTAGGATGAGATTTTATTATAGAAAATGAGAGTAAGATAGATAGATACAGAGATAGCCACAATCTCCATTTGGATTCTAGTGACCATTTTAATGTTCTCATTAAAGGAGTACTCCAGAATAGAAAAATTGTCCACCATACTGCCAGCAGTAAAAAAAATAAAGAGGTACATACCTTCCTTTGCTCCCCCGGGGCCTCCGGTAACCCACTCCGCTCTCCGCCGCGATCCTCTTCCTGGTTGCCAGTGGTCGGCGAGTCATACTGAATCACCGGCCGCAGCAGCTGCCGGGGCCCAAAACATCATACTGCCGCTCAGCCTATCGCCGGCCGAGTCGGGACTTTGCTGCGGCCGATGATTGGCTGACTCGCCGACCACTGGCAACCAGGAAGAGGATCACGGCGGAGGCCGGAGCGGGTTACCGGAGGCACCGGGTGAGCGAAGGAAGGTAGGTACCTCTTTATTTTTTTACTGCCAGCAGTATGGGGGACAATTTTTCTATTCTGGAGTTCTCCTTTAATACACGTGTATTTCCCCCCCACTGAGTAGAGAGAAAGGAATGTGCCTATTGTCACCTGTATATTTACAACATGATATGGAATAGACGGTGGGAACCATATGTGGTTTATTGCAGACAGAATTGGATACATCCCACCACAGTATATTTGGGATAAGACCGGAAGACGGTGAGAAGGTAACATGTTTATTCTAATATAAAGAACATTATTTCTTTAAAAATAAAATATCCCATAAAGACATTAGGGGAGAGTTATCAAAACCTGTGCAAAGGAAAAAGTTGCACAGTTGCCCATAGCAACCAATCACATTGCTTCTTTCATTTTTGAAAAGGCTTCTGGAAAATGAAAGCAGCGATCTGATTGGTTGCTAAGGGCAACTCAGCAACTTTTCCTCTGGGCAGGTTTTAATAAATCTCCCCCATTGTCTTGTGGACATTCAACTATTGTCAGTGACATCGCACATATATTATCTTATATTTATACAGTGACAGCCACTATACCCCCAAATAGAGACAGCCACTATACCCCCCCAAATAGTGACAGCCACTATACCCCCAAATAGAGACAAGCCTCCTCCCAATATTGGGGCAGCCTTATTGTTCCCTAATACTATGACAGCTACCGAGCCCCTGAATACAAGTGAAAGCCATAATGCCCAATGCAGAGACAGCAACACTGTCCAGATACAGACACAGCCATATTATCCTAAAATACATTGACATCCACAATGCCCTTCAGGTGCCTTGGTAGAAACCAACCTGGCTTTATTAAACATATATTTTTACAAGGTAGAGGCTCTTCTAGTGATATTGCTAGTACTGTCTGTACTAAAAGCAGTCCAAATCATTGGAAAGGCCACCAACCTGGCAACGCTGCAATGAGGAATTTATTATTACTGCAGCACCTCCACTGGACTAATTAGGTATTACACATTCTGGGTCTTCAGGAGAAAAAGGCGCATTTTGTAGGCACTCTTTACTTTGTCTAATAAATGAGGGTCCAGCACTAAGAGATTCCCCTTCCATTCATGTCTATGGGAGGGGGCGTGACAGCCGTCACGCCCCCTCCCATAGACATGAATGGAGGGGGCGTGGCGTGACGTCACGTCCCCAGTCGCAGAAACCTGGAGGGTTTGAAACTGGAGATTCAGCACCCGCATATAATGCGGGTGCTGCAGGGAGATCACGGGGGTCTCAGCCCCCCACGATCAGACATCTTATCCCCTATCCTTTGGATAGGGGATCAAATGTTTTTGCCTGGAATACCCCTTTAAAAAAGCTCAAGAGCATATTTTCCCCCATCTCATTCACAGACTTTGGACCGGAGCCCAAACACAGGAAGTGCAGCCTGGAGTGCTGAGCGGGGGGGGGGGGGGGGGTGTCCAACCAACAGCATATGGCAGTTAAGTGTGAGAGGAGCTATGATTGGATGAGGCTGGACACCCCCCCCCCCTCAGAACTCCAGGCTGCACTTTCAGTGTTTGGACTTCGGTCCAAAGTCTGTGTATAAGAGGGGGGGGGGGAATGTGCTCTTGAGTCTTTTTAAACACAGATAAAACATAGAAAACTTCATTTTTTTAAACCAAGTATATTAGAAATATTTTTTAATTACCATAAGGAGTGCAATAGCACATTTCTTTTTTTAATGAGATTGACCCTTTAAGATTTATTCTTTGAATAATAACTCCCACACATGTACGTCATGAGTTGAGCATTTTTATTTATTTTAAAGTACGGCTCTTTAAAAATAAAATAATAATAAAAAAATAAAAAAAGTAAAATAAAAATGAACATGCAGCACATACAATGCAATAATACACCCAAAATATACATTAACATATGGAAATGAAAGTTCCTCTGGCCTGCCAGATACATTACACTAATTACAAGATGCATTTAGATTTTTCCTTAAATGTGAAATTGACAGATGCCAGATAGATCTGGGCACTATAATCTGTGAAAAATCTAGATTTTTATTATATATATTGTGAGATCATAGCTAAATCTAAAATTGTGATACAAGGCGTTAAAGGGGTTGTACAGGGTTACAAAAACATTGGTGTAGGGTTTGTTTTTTGTTTTCTTCAAAAACAGTGCCATACCTGTCCACAGTTTGTGTGTGGTATTGCAGCTCCACCCTATTTACTTTAATAAAGCTGAGCCGCAATACCAGACACAGCCAACGGACAGGAGTGGTGCTGTTTCTGAAATAAAGTAGTCATGTGTTTCTAATTCTGAACAACCCTTTTCCTAATTTTACTCCAGTGAACTAACCTAAAGTGTTATCAGTGCAGCGTCATTGTCAGGAATCAAACACTTGGTGCGGATCTCAGCCAAAGTAACACGTGTATTTGGCTATTACAGTAGACAACACAGTGACACAGGATTACGCTACAGTAAAAGAACGAGGCACTCTGTGACGGGTGATAGAAATAGACACGTATGGGTACTCTGATTGACTTTATTAAAGGAGAACCCAGGTGAAAGTTAACTTATCCCCTATCCACAAGAGGCCCCCGGCTCTCTCAGTGAGGAGCGTGTGTTGCCTATCGGTAGACAGCATGTGCTCCATTCATTTCTATGAGAGCCCCGATAATACCCGAGTGCTGTAGTCTGGCCTTTTCCGGCGCTCCCATAGAAATGAATGCGGCGCTCTTCACTAAGTGCCGGGTCCTGTCCAGAGATTGCAGGGGTCCCAGCGGTGGGGCACCCCGCAAATCTCCTATGCCGTGGATAGGGGATAAGTTGATATTCACCGGAGATCTCTAGAAGCGCCAGCTGAGATGGTAAATGATGTGACTGCTGGGTCATCATAGTGCCAACCAGTGATGGACACATCGATTCCATCCATTGACAGTGCTAGAACATAGAAAAATGGATTACAAGTATTATTAGGTGTCTACTTTGAGGCTGTGTTCACATGTAGTGGCTAATTAGCAGTACCACAACTAAGCACCGAGTGCGTTTTTGCCGAGTTTTACCACAAATGACCGAAATTGCGGTAAGAATGACACTTTACTTGCTGAAAAAATGGTTCATTTGCAGCAAAAATGCAGGTGGTTATTAGTTGTGGTAATAAGTGTGAACACAGCCTGAGTGAAAACCCTGAATATGCTCCTGGGGCCAATCCAGATGAACAGGAGTGTGAAACATATTGCTCGCTATATAAGGGCAGGTTCACACGGGGCGCATCCGCAGCGTATTTTACACTGCGGATGCGCTGACGGCAGCGAGAAATCCGCAACTAAGAGCAAACATGCAAAGCTACCCAGCCGCAGGCGGGAGCTCATTCTGCGGTCTCTCTCTGACTGCCATCGCCACATCCGCGGCATGAAACACGTTCCGGATGGGGCTCATGTGACCTTGTGTTAACAGTTGTACATACAATATGAGCAAAACATGGAGGGGTAGTTTTTTTTTCTTTGTACCACATGTTGTGTGTTTTATTGCAGCCATGTTTTTCTAATCTTTTACAACCCCTTTACATAGGGTTGTTAGGCTGATTGTCCCAGATGTATCAAACTGTGTGAAAGAAAAAAAAGAGTGATTTTTCCACAGCAACCAATCACAGCTCAGCTAACGAGCTCTGGTAAAGTGAAAGCTGAGCTGTGATTGGTCGCTGAGGAAAAATCCCTCCACTTTTTCTCTCACAGTTTGATAAATCTCCCCAATTATCCCTAATAGAGATGAGCGAACTTACAGTAAATTCGATTCGTCACAAACTTCTCGGCTCGGAAGTTGATGACTTATCCTGCGTAAATTAGTTTAGCCTTCAGGGGCTCCGGTGGGCTGGAAAAGGTGGATACAGTCCTAGGAAAGAGTCTCCTAGGACTGTATCCACCTTTTCCAGCCCACCGGAGCACCTGAAAGCTGAACTAATTTATGCAGGAAAAGTCATCAACTGCCGAGCCGAGAAGTTTGTGACGAATCGAATTTACTGTAAATTCACTAATCTCTAATCCCTAACAACCAGTCAGTCTTCGATCACTCCAGCTTCATTTCAATTGTCACTGAACTCAAGGGCAGATAATTGTACTTTTCTCCGTCTCAGTAATTGGATTTTTTTTTAAACAAAATTCTGATGGAGGACCCCATTGTTTTTGTTTTTTCAAGCCAGTTGCCTCATGTCAAACACTGAGATTATGTATGCATTTTCTATATGATTATATTTTTGTATTATGACAATAAGACAGTGAGGCACAGTAGACCCCTATTTCAATCAGATTGCAGTTCTCATATAACCACAAGGCTAATAAAAATGAAGGCAGTGGTGACTAAATCAGCTGCTATGAGCCGCTCAGGCCTGGTTCTCACTACTGATTTCTAAGGCTATGTTCACACGGCGTAAATTTTGACATGTTAATTCTTTTTGTGGATGCTGGAATCCAAATTTCCGCAGCAGTTGTTTCCGCCGTGGAAATTCCACCACGTGCATAATGCAACAGAATCCCATTGAAAACAACTGATTCCGCACGGAAATTCAGCCGTCTAAACAAGGCCTAATGCTGAATCCCAGAGGAATGTCCACAAGGAACTCTGCACAGATTCCGTCTTGCAGCACACTCCCATTGACTACAATAAGTTTTCCTTGGCTGTGTGCAAGTTCCACGATGGAATTTACAACGAAGATTTGAGTTCCAGCAGAAGATTGAACATGTTCAATCTTCTTCCAGAATCTGTCATTAGTCAATGGGACTTCAGCAATTTTTTCCATGACAAGTTTTTTGGAAAATAAGCACAGATGCAATGGAACAGAAAAGGCCAACGACTGTCCGGGCATGCTGGGAATTGTAGTTTTGCAACCCCTGGAGGGCCACAGTTTGGAGACCACTGACGTAGAGGCGGCAAACAATATATCTCATAGCTCCCTGTACCCCGAGAAAACAATTGAGGCAAGAATTTGACCGGTTGCTATTGCTAGCCCAGGTGGACCGTCCCTACTAATCTGCTCTGCACAACACAAGAGGTTAACTCTGTACTGAACAGTCTGAAATGAATCTACTGTTTTCTGAATAAACAAGTCTATCGGAAAAGCCTGGTGAGTGTGCTTGTTTTACTATCTACTGTCCTAACAGCAGCACCTCCCGGCTCAGAGACCCCAACACACTCCGATCTATATGAGACACACATGGTCATAGCAAGCGGTGCCGAGATGGTCATCCTCTACTGTATTTGCTATGGCTAACCTGTAAACAAGCCTTGTCGTGAAATGGGTCCCCCATTTATTTTTAGATATTTTAAGATCAGTTTAATATACAACAGTCTTTGATTTCCCACCTCAGTAGAAACTACAACCCCCAGCATGCTCTGGCAACCATAGCTTGGGTTTTGCACTCCCACAAGAGGCTGCACACCTCTTTTCTAGTGCCTCCGCCTTAATGGACAGATTTGGGTAGTTTCTGATTTATTTATTTTTGGTGACAGTAAGAATAGATGGCTTCAGAATTTTTTTTAGATTTTTGAAAAATGAAGAATTTTTTTCTTTTTGTCTTTTTTTTCATAAATAATAATAAAATAAATATTATATACAACATGTATTTACACATAGTAAGGGGGCATTCACACTACGTTTTGATCTGGCTGGGAGATGGGAAAACCGTGAGCTCCCGTATCCCAGCAGGACCCGGCACCCATCTCATTCATTTGAATGAGCCTACCGGAGTCAGATTTTTGCCCCGTATCCGGTTTTCTACTGGACCTAAAATCATGGTATACTACGGTTTTAGGTCCGGTCACAAAACCAGATATGGGGCAAAGATGAGCCGACCGGAGTCACTATCTGACACGAGCTGGCTCATTAAAGTGAATGAGAAGCTGTGCAGGTCTGGCTGGGATACAGGGGCGCCCGGTTTTGAAAATTCCCAGTCGGACCCGGCAGCCATAGGGTGCAAATGTAGTGTGAGTGCAGCCTAATTAGAGATCCATTGTATTGCTGTCACAAGGGATATTATGGCCATTAGAATACTCAGTACAGTCTTGATCTTTGTGAGGAAAGGGGGTGTGGTCTTCTGTGTAATGGGTGTGGCATCATGTGAATTGGGTGTGTCTAAATAAGTATAGTTCAGGACCTAGGACTACGTTATAGAGAGGGCACATCGAGCATCTATCCAGGGTTTACATCACCCTAGGCACCTAGTCGGTCCCTGACGGTACCTTTGATCCCTACTTAGGGTCCCGTTACGCAGGTCATAAAGTCTCTCCCTGCAGGGTCCACAAGTGATCACCGGTAATCGGCAGGTTTGTGTAAGGACAGGACAAGTCCTGATGGTAACTACTCTTTTTCCCGATTAAGATCTTCAAGAGAGACACCCCCCCCCCCCATCTTGAATTTCAAAATCAGGTATTTCTTTACTATGGGTTTACTAAACTGCACAACCCCTTTAAGCCTAATGGAGACTAAGGCTCAGCTGTCTCCATGACTCCTCTAGACTTTAATGCTATATGTAATAGGTGATCAGGTTGAGTTAAGGGCGCACAGGTGGCACATGGGCTCAGTGCATGCTAGGAAAAATCTTCTAAGGGTAGGGTCACACGGGAGCGCATCTGCATCATATTTGATGCTGTGGATGCGCTGCCGGTAGTCACAGTGCTATGGCAGAGCGAGCTCCCTGATGCTGCCGTAGCTCTCTGTGTCTACTCGTGATTGCAGATTTCTCACTGCCAGTCACCAGCTGACTCAAAGAGCTATGGCACCAACAGGGAGCTCGTTCTGCCATAGCTCTGTGAGATCCGGATATGCTCTGTGTGATGCGGATGCGCTCCCGTGTAATCCTACCCTTAAAAAGGAAGGCTTGTTAGACAAAAGCCTATGCCAATGAACACTACGGAATTTATGAGATTTCGAGGGTGGCCGGCACCGACTGAATCAGTGGGCGCTAGGATGGCGCAGACATTACCGGTTCCTATAGCCAGCAATGCATTTTTCTCGGTATTCCGCTGAAAGTATGAACATGTGCATTCTTCTGGTGGATGAATTTCAGCAGCAGAATGCCACTTAAATTCCGTAGTGTGTACTGTGCAGCGGAATCCCATTGACAGCAATGATATTTCAAAGTGGAAGTCCGCTGGGAATTTCCAAAATGTGCATGGGTCCTAGGACTTTCAGAACCATCACTAAACGTTACTGGGACATATGAATTTATTACCCAGACACTCCAACTTAACTTCTTAATGGTCTGTTCACACGTACAGTATTCTGCGCAGATTTGATGCGCAGGATTTTCTGCTGCAGATTTCAATGTAAACTAAATCACTGGACACAGCTTCAAATCCTGCGCATCAAATCTGCACAGAATACTGTACATGTAAATAACCTAAGGGTTTTTTTCAGGGCAGAATTTATTGATGAACTATCCTCAGGATAAGTCATCAAAATCAGATCGGTGGGGTGCCAACACTACTGCCGATCAACTGTTTGCCAGAGCTGCGGCACCGCCATACACGGTAAAACACAGCAGGAAAAATACAGCTCCCAACATTGTGTAGTGGCCGTTCTGGGTTACTACAACTTTGCTCCCATTCACTTCAATGGGAGCTAAGGTGCAGTACCCCAGCTTGGCCACTACACTAGGTGCAGAGCTGTTTGCTTCCTGGTTTGTTTCGCTGTGTATGGTGACACCTCACCAATCTGCAATTGACAACCTATCGAGAAGATAGGACAGCAATGCATTTTGCCAAGAAAATTCCTTTAAAACAAATAGATGTGTTAGCACTTTGTCTGTTGCGTGGGAGATCCTTCAACACCATTTCTAAATCACTGTGTAATTGAAAGACATCTTTTAAATGTTATATATTTTACAAATCATTAACTTTTATATGACCACTTATATTAACTTTATATTCTCAACCCCTGCCCCTATTTGTCCCTCCAAACTATCCAGTAACTTCACTGGGTCAGAATGTTTAATATGCTATATGTGATAAACACTTGACTCTATAGGCCTTTTATATGGGCCAATTATTGGGCAAAGGAGCACCCCTAGTAACGCTCGTTCCCAATAACATACTCAGATAATCTTTGTGCGGCCATATTAATTATCGCTATTGTTCGCACATCACCCGGTGTAAACAGGTAATGTGCTGCCAAGAGTGATGAATTTAATAGACGGCACAATTGATCAATGCTTGTAAAGGCTCTGTAGACGAGCGCCGATCACAGAGATTAGCGATTGTTTTTGTGCGACCGCCGGCCTAGGTAAAAGGTTCAGAAAAGTGGACAGATCACTGATCCCTTTTCCTAAAAACAAAAACCACACCACTCTTGGGCTGTGACTGGTAGTGCTACTAATTCTTTAAAAGAAGTTATTCAGGAATATCATAAACAGAGCTTATTTCTTCAAAAAGCAGCACCACACTTTTCTCTAGGTTGTGTGTGGTATTGCATCTCTGTTCCATTAAAGTAAATAGAGCCAAGTTGTAATACCACACGCAACTTGAGGACAGGTGTGATGCTGTTTTGGAAAGAAATTACCTCTGTTTTTTTTATTTATTCTTGGATAATCCCTTTAATGTGGAAGAGCTGCAATACTAGTCACCGCCAGTGAACAAGAGTGGAGATGTTTCTGGGAACTAAAAGCAGATCTCCTTTTCCATACTTACACAGTAGGATAACTTACTACTATAAGGAATGCGTTGACAGCTGTTCATCCCATATGTGTATTCGTTTTGGCTAGTCCAGTAGGGTAAATATAGCCGGTATTGCCTAAAGATCACAGTTGAAGCAGAAACATAGAAAGACAATCATAATTTATACAAACAGAAAAGAAAAACATGTAGCAGGTACAGAGAGAAATTAAATTTCCAACACACATGGCTATTCAATGTCATTCGTGAACCAATACTTAAGATGGTCGTCAGGTGAGGATATGGAAGTGGATGGTCACTGTTACTACTCAGGACTATGGCGGCTTCCACAGGCTTAGGGGACTGCAAGCAGGACTCGCAGTCAATCGTAATGTCTTTATGTGTTCTTGGAGCAGATTCAAGGCAGCTGCGTACTGAAAGCTGAACACTGACAGATATATAATGAGGGAAGTGAAGAATTCTGGGAAAAGTCACAGCTGATTTTATTTTATTTTGTTTTTATTTGTTTTCGGGACTTTAGTGCCACCTTGTCACGTGGTATGAATTGCTCTTTTAAGG
Organism: Hyla sarda; assembly: GCF_029499605.1. Lineage (NCBI taxonomy): Eukaryota > Metazoa > Chordata > Amphibia > Anura > Hylidae > Hyla > Hyla sarda. The sequence continues at coordinate 40,300,252 of NC_079189.1, read as the reverse complement.
CAGTAAAGAGACATTCTGTGGTTCTTGATGTTGGCTGCATTCATGCAGTTTCCGTGTTAGAGGCAGAAGTACTTTTCTTCCTGAATCGAGGCTTATGGACTCTGGGCGGAGGCTGAAGAACAAGAAGAAGATAAGGGAGTTACTAATATAACAATAAATATTCAAAATGTATATAATATCTATCTACTATGCATCTATCTAGCTATCTATCCATTTCATATCTATCTATCTCATATCTATCTATCTATCTCATATCTACCTATCTATCTATCTATCTATCTCATATCTATCTATCTATCTATCTATCTTTCTCATATCTATCTTTCTCATATCTATCTATCTCATATCTATCTATCTCATATCTATCTATCTATCTATCTATCTATCTATCTCATATCTATCTATCTCATATCTATCTATCTATCTAATACATATCAATATCTAACTAGCTATCTGTCTAGTGTCTCTCTCTCTCTCTGACCCCCTGACCTACGATGGCCCCAACATATGATAATTTCAACATACGATGCTTTTGTATGTCAGGGCCATCGCATAAGCGGCTATCCGGCAGCGCAGACTGCTTCAGCTGCTGCCGGATAGCCGTTTACGGTGCCCCGTGTGGTCCGCTGACGATCACTCACCTGTCCTCGGGGCTCCGGCGCGTCCTCTTCGGGATCCCCTGCATCGACGGCGCTCTCCATCGTCGTCATCACGTCGCTGCGCACGCCGTCCCGTCATCCAATAGGAGCGGCGTGCGTAGCGACGTGATGGCGGCAACGGAGCGCGCAGATGCCGGGGAAGCAGAGGCCTTGCCGGAGCGTCGGGGACACCTTGAGGATGCGGCGACAGTGATGGACGGTGACAGCGGTGACGAGCGGTGATGGTCCGGAGCGGCGGGGACAGGTGAGTACAACTTCCTCTAACAGTGGTCTTCAACCTGCGGACCTCCAGATGTTGCAAAACTACAACACCCAGCATGCCCGGACAGCCGTTGGCTGTCCGGGCATGCTGGGTGTTGTAGTTTTGCAACATCTGGAGGTCCGCAGGTTGTAGACCACTGTCCTATACTTTACATTGCACGGATCCCTCAACATGCGATGGTTTCAACAAACGATGGTCCGTTTGGAACGGATTACCATCGTATGTTGAGGGACCACTGTATATATATATATATATATATATATATATATATATATATATGTATAAAATCATGACTGTATTCTTTTATATGGCATAAAGATGGGAACCATCCTCCTGGGACAACCATTATTTGTATGTTCAGTGGATACTGAGCTGAACAATAGGTTGTCTGAATCTACAAATACCAGAATTGAAATACAGATTAAAGGGGTATTCCATGGAAAAACTTTTTTTTATATATCAACTGGCTCCAGAAAGTTAAACAGATTTGTAAATTACTTCTATTAAAAAATCTTAATCCTTTCAATAATTAAAAGGATTAAGTTGAGTTGTTGTTTTCTGTCTGGCAACAGTGTGCAGTTCCCGAGACAAGCAGAGATGTCAGCAGAGAGCAGAGTAGAAGAGGTTTGCTATGGGGATTTGCATCTAAACTGGGAGGTTCCCGAGACACGTGTCATCAGAGAGCACTTAGACAGAAAAAAAACAGCTCAATTTCAGCAGCTCATAAGTACTGAAAGGATTAAGATTTTTTAATAGAAGTAATTTACAAATCTGTTTAACTTTCTGGAGCCAGTTGATATATATATAAAAAAAGTGTTTTCCTGGATAACCCCTTTAAGCAGTCAGGCTGCTTGCTGATGATTCCACTTTACAATTTTTATTGTACACAGTATATAGTAAAAACAAGTGAAAGCAGTAATAAAGAAAAATTACAAGGAGACTACATTTCATATTCGTTGTTTATAAGAACAATGTAAGAAAACCCCAAACTATACCTATAACTACCCCCTTCTCATGTATGCCTCTGCACACAATTTTTAGCACTCGTGCTCGGGTTCTCTCTGTATTTTGTTGGCATAATGTCATGTAAACATTTAGATTGGTCGGGGTGTTAGTGTTGAGACCCCCATCATATAGGAGAACAAAAGGTGCAGATGTAAATTCATATACATGCTTCCCACCTATAAATGACATTGTAAGCAGGGCCAACTCCAGGTGTATGTGGCCATTGGGCGAAAGAATCATAAATGGGCCCCCAGTGTAACCTACCTTTAGCTTGTCATGTACAGAGATTGTTTATTCATGTTGTCATAGGCTCTCCAAGCCTCGTGGGCCAAAACATCTGCTATTCTACTGGACCTGGAGTGTCCATACATTACATGGTTAGCCATTTGTGTTACGTTATACGCCGGCCGTGAGCGCGTGGTCCCGTTACCTGCTACTGCCGGCGGGGCTGGGACTCGCATTGCGTGACGTGTCCGCATGCGAGCCCCAGTCCGTCACTCACCTGGTGCTTCTCCTGCCCCCCGCCTCTCTGCTCCGGGGCGCGTGCCCTGTCCCCTAGGGTGCGCATGCGCCAGAGCTATAAGATTTAAAGGGCCAGTGCACTCATTAGTGTAATTCACCTGTGGCTTATTGATAAATTCCTCGACCCTACTCACTTCCCTGCCGGATCTTTGTTACCTTGAGCCTGAGAGAAAGCATAGCTGTTATTGCCTTGCCGTGTATCTTACCCTTACTCTGTGACCTTCTCCTTTGCCGTCTGCCTACTGACCTATTGCTACATACCTGACAACGCTTCTGTGCCGCCTGCCCTGACCTTCTGCTATCCTGACTACGAGCTGCCTTATCCCTTCTGTGCCCCCTTTGTGGTCGAGCCGTGCCAGGGGTAGCGACCTGGGTGCCGCCTGCCCGGGAAGTCCATCCCGCTTTGCGGCGGGCTCTGGTGAAAACCAGTGGCATCTTAGACTCCACTCCCTGGTACGGTCCGAGTCATCTGCCACACAGGTCCAGCAAATCCACATCCACCAGTGTTCCTATCTTCAGAAATGTGAGTGTTACAATTTGTTTATATTGCTTGACATAGATTAAATCTGTAGTGAGTAATCTTCTATAAAGGGCTTGTCTTTGTTAGACAATTGCTTTAAGAAGCAACATAAGGCATGACTATAAAAATAACATATGAAGGGGAAGAGTAAAGAAATAACAGGGGGCATATTTAAAAGCGCAACTCCGGACCAGCGGCAGGGTATGTGTTTAAATCCCTGATAACTTTGTGACTTGAGACTAAAGAGATCGGGCAAATACGTATCCTGATCACTTTAGTCTTGGGCTACAAAGTTGCTGGGAGACATGGAATTCTGCCAGCGGACCAACATCGGAGTTGCGCTTTAAATGCCTGAATCCATGTCTGGTGACCGGGTGACCAAAGACACGTGCCCATAGGTTCCAAAATGTCCGACAATGGTAGAAAATTCTTCTATTCAATTACAGTACAAAGAGCAGGTCTGGATACAAATTGTGCAGAATATTGAGACAGATTTGCCTTTTCTATTGGATGTATATACAGTGATCCCTCAACCTACAATGGCCTCAACATACAATAGTTTCAACATCCAATGGTCTTTTCTGGACCATTGTAACTTATAACCAGACTCAACATACAATGCTACAGACAGTCCAGATCTGTGAAATGTGTCAATGGCCGGAAGATCGGACCAATCAGAATGGACATATCACTGGTAAAACACCTGTATTACTGAAGTGTATGCACTGACTGGTGTCTGGTAGCGCCCCCTACAGTACAGAGAGGTATTACATGTTCTGTACTATTTACCTGTGCCAGGGTTACCTGCTCATTTTGGACACCAGGTGAGGGCGGCTCCATGTTACTTTTTTTTAGGACATTGCATGTACTGTACAGGACCCTGAAGAAGCTCCTGTCCTCTACATAGACCGTGATTACCGCTCCCAGCAGATCTTTATTACTTTTATATGTAAGGATTTGCTTTATCTGTATTAGTTATCTACTTACTTTTCTTTAATCCTCACTTTTTCCTATTTGTGGATGACATTTTGGTGGCTTCAGAACCAATTACCAGGTTTCCACAGAGTTATGGTCTCAGCATACAATGGTTTCAACATACAATGGTCGTCCTGGAACCGATTAATATTGTAACTTGAGGGACCACTGTACATTGTAGCCAAACCTTCCCCTTGTTGCCAGGGATAATATCATTGTTAGTGCTTATTTCCACTTGAATAAAAGCGAATTGATGTCCTCTAGACTTTGGAACATATCAAGTGGCTGGGAGAGGATTATGAATCTGCTGTGTTGCCGGGATGAAGGCTTTACAGTGTTACATGGCAACAGACTTCGCACACCAATTCCCAGGAAAAAATCTATGAATCCCTGAGAGGTTTGTGAAGAAGCAAGATATGTTTGTGAATATAAAATACCGCTACATCCTCAAATCCCAGTCCCCAAACAAAGCTGCTTCTATTTCAGTGTACAGCTTTTACAAATAATGTTTACAACCCAAATTGCTAAAGGGGTACTCCGCTGCTCAGTGTTTGGAACAAACTTCCGAACGCTGGAGCCGGGAGCTTGTGATGTCATAGCCCCGCCCCTCATGACATCACGTCCCACCCCCTCAATGCATAGACTTGCATTGAGGGGGGCGGGACGTGACGGCATGAGGGGGCTCCCGGCGCCGGCTCCAGCATTCGGAACAGTTTGTTCCAAACGCTGAGCAGCGGAGTACCCCTTTAAAGGGGTATTCCGCCCCTAGACATCTTATCCCCTATCCAAAGGATAGGGGATAAGATGTCAGATCGCTGGGGTCCCCGAGGATCACCACTGCGGCACCGCGCTCTCATTACTGCGCAGAGCGAGATCGCTCTGCACGTAATGACGGGCAATACAGGGGCCGGAGAATCGTTACGTCATGGCTCCGCCCCTCGTGATGTCACGGCCCGCCCCCGTCAATACAAGTCTATGGGAGGGGGCGTGGCGGTCGTCACGCCCCCTGCCATAGACTTGCATTAAGGGGACGGGCCGTAATGTCATGAGGGGCGGAGCCATGACGTTACGCTGCTCCGGCCCCTGTATCGCCCGTCATTACGCACAGAGCGAACTCGCTCTGTGCAGTAATGATAGCGCCTGGCCGCAGCGCGGATGCCAGGGGTCTCCAGCAGCGGGACCGCGGCGATCTGACATCTTATCCCCTATCCTTTGGATAGGGGATAAGATGCCAGGGGCGGAGTACCCCTTTAATGCAACCAAAAGTATGTGAACCCCTGCAATTAGCTTACTTCTGCCACACTATTTGATTAAAAAAAGCACTTGGCACCTTCCATATGTATCTATTTGCTCAGCATCTCATGCCCTACAACATGGCACTGGTAGATCCGACTGTTCAACGTGATAGGATCTCTTTAGTGTAAGGTCACACATGCCTTATTTTGCTGCATATTTGCTGCTGCGTATTTTCCAACTCATTGAAGTCAATAGGTAGCAAAATCAGCTGCGTATTTTGCTACCCATTGACTTCAGTGGGTAGAAAATATGTGGCAGCAAATATGCAGCAAAATACGGCACATGGGTCCCTACCCTTAAAATGTATTCTTTCAATATATTTGGTTGAGTTAGTTATTATTATTAGTGTGATGTTTATATTGCTAAGTGCATTAGGCAGTCTGATTGTTGACCATCCTATGATTATTCTATCAGCTGGGTGAATCCTTTTTGCCTCTTAGGCTAGGTTCAGACTACGGAATCTCTGGGCAGAAAATTTCCGCCCGGAGATTCCGAGTGCGGCCACTGCAGTCTCCAACAGACTGCAATGTGTTCCGCGCGGATTTCCACCTGAAGAAAGAGCAACCCCATTCTTCAGGCGGAAATTTCCAAGCGGATTTTCCATTCACAAATTCCGCTTCACAAATTCCGGAGTGTGAATTTGGGAACGGAAACCCATTTACTGCACTATACATTTTAGCAAGCAGAATTTCCGCCTGCAATTCCTCATGGAAATTCCGTAGTCTGAATCTAGCCTTAGGGTGCATTCACATGGCCGTCTGTCCCCGTTTTGTTATCCCCGTTTCGGTTCCGTTCTTGCAGGCTGTAAACTGATTAAAAACTGTTTAAAAAAAAAAAAACATTCATGTCAATGGGATTTTTTTACATTCCGTTTACATCCGTTTGTACCCGTCCGCACTCATTTTCGTTTTTTTTTTTTGACAGCAGAAAAAACGGCACATGCAGTATTTTTTCTTCCGTCAAAAAAACTGAAGAAAAAACGGATACAGTAAATTTAACATTGAAGTCTATGGAAAACGGATGAGCCTTTAATGTCATCCATTTGCATCCGTTTTTTCAATCCCTTTTTTGATCCGTTTTTACTTCTGAGCACGCTCAGAACAAAAAAAAAATTTTGGGGGATAATTAACTGAATAATATCGGATCGAAACATAGCATCCGTTTGCATCCGTTATTGTCCGTTTTTTTTTAAAGTCTGTTTTTATTTTTGATGGGAGAAGAACGAGATGGGTCTAGACGGCCGTGTGAACGCAGCCTAACAATAATGGATTGGTCATTGAAACATTCAGCTATTTTACACTAGATGTCACCTCCTCCCTGCCTTGTGATGGACTCATTTATTTTGGAAATTTCTACTCTTTCCCACTCTTTTTCCTTACTAAGTGTCCGTCAGACCACACAGAAACTACTGTTTTCTTATGAAGTTAATATAATCATTTAGAGATAAATTCTGGTGGAATAACTATTAAAAAAGAGTCTGTGCATCATTGTACAGGGTGGAAAAATAGCAATCAAATCAAGCAAATGGCCTGGAGCCTTCTCCACTTTGGGGGCCTAGTAGACTCAGGTCTGATACTATAATGGGCCCTATAGATCCACCAGAAGACCATCCCATTTGGGGCTATTTCTTATAGGATGTGCACTTGTTCAGTATAGATAGATGGTAAGCCTTCAGAATTTCCTTAGTATAATATATTAGCAACACCTAATACCTAGATGACTCAAGAGTTAAAGGGGTTATCCAGGAATTTTTTTTTTTGATATATCAACTGGCTCCAGAAAGTTAAACAGATTTGTAAATTACTTCTATTAAAGCAATCTTAATCCTTTCAGTACTTCTGAGCTTCTGAAGTTAAGGTTGTTCTTTTCTGTCTAAGTGCTCTCTGATGACACCTGTCTCGGGAACCGCCCAGTTTAGAAGAGGTTTGCTACGGGGATTTGCTTCTAAACTGGGCGGTTCCCGAGTGTCATCAGAGAGAACTTAGACAGAAAAGAACAACCTTAACTGCAGAAGCTCATAAGTACTGAAAGGATTAAGATTTTTTAATAGAAGTCATTTACAAATCTGTTTACCTTTCTGGAGCCAGTTGAGAGATATATATATATATATATATATATATATATATATATATATATATATATATATATATGTAGAATCAAGTAGAAGCGGCACACCAGTTTACCCGTGAAAGCGTGGGTTTATTCACACATCTGTGCAGAAAAGCTACGTTTCGGCTCGACAATAGAGCCTTTCTCAAGCATATCAAACATTATACAAGCATGTGTATATATAGGCCCTCCAATTAGATACACAAATGAGGGGGGTGTGCCCAAACCAAAATCAAAACAAACTAGAAAAGTACTCCAATAGACCATCATCGGTCTCATATACATGTGTTATAAATACAGCGGTATACAGTCATATATAGTGCTTACATATTGTTCATATAATACAGTGGTTCAATAGTGTACCGTGCATATAAATATTAATAAATTCATCTGAGGTCCGGTTCAAGAGGCGGCGTTCACCTGTTGACAGCAGCATAGATGTCCAATCAGGGTCAACTTCCGTTGAGAACAGTGTGTTTGTACACAAAGTCAGTGCGCAGGTGCCGTTTCGTTACTTCCGGTCGTCGCCGGAAGTCGTCACCAGTTGCCGGGTAAGATGTCCAAATCTCCACAGTGCATGTGTCAGTATTCTGTGCGCACGCGCACATCAACAATTATAGTACGGGCGCCATGTTGAGTATTGGCAAGTTTTAAGGGCAAGGTAAAGTACTGAAGATGACCATACTAACCTATAAATAAGGGCAAGAACCATTTTAAATAATTGTGTCATATATTCAGCTCATAAGGTATAACACCCTACATTGTATATGGTTTGCGGCCATGGCTCATTTTGAAGGGGTCTGTCCTATGGACAGAAACCAGTGGTGTCGGCAGCCTATTCTGACCGATTACATATCAGGTCCAAAGCCTGTTCTCAAGGAACTATCTTTGTGTTCTGGTCCCACAACTAGGACTCCTTCACTGTATGGTTCCATATATACTTCGGCAGAGCTGCTCACTGGGATATGCATAACCCCCATAATGCGCTCCCTAATACAATGCAATAAAATAAATATCTCAAGCCCTTTTTCTAAACTAGGTCATCCCCAATACTATGTCCAAGATCCCATAAAGCTGCAATCACACAATGATGTGGGATGTTTGACATCCTAAATTACCCTATATATTTCAGCAGAATCCTTGTGATGGTCACAGGTGTAACGCCAGCTCATCTCCGGACCCAGATGGTGAGTATCTAGAAACATAGAGAGGCATAGTGTAAGTGACAAATATAAAGAAATCGTAAAAAAAGTTACAGCACCATTACTACGGAGTAGCTAACAGAACCTATAAAAATAGGGGAACATCGCTGGCTCTGCAATTTCAAAGTTCCTAAAGAATCACGGAGACGTAGAAATTCCTAATTAAAGGCACGAACAGGAAAATCTATATTGAGGCCGTTTGGATGTAGTGAATTTAATTTGTCAATCCACATCACCTCTTTTTGCTTAAGAATTCTCTGTCTATTCCCTCCTCTTTTAGGCATGGGGACATGTTCAATAATAGTGAATCTAAGTTGATTCACATTGTGACCAACGTCTAGGAAGTGTCTTGGGATGGGTAATTCCGTTTTTTTAGTCCTGATGGAAGATTTGTGATTGTTGAGTCTAGTTTTGCACGAATTGCTGGTTTCCCCTACATAGATTAAATTGCAAGGGCAAATGATCACATAAATCACATAATCTGTCTTACATGTAACATGATGCCTAATGTTGTATTTATGTTTAGTTTGAGGATGGGTGAAACAATCACCCTTGATCATCAGACTACAGTTTTCACAACTGAGACAGGGATAACATCCAGGTCTCAGTTGTGTGGCCAAATCCTGTTTGACTGGAAAGATATCTGATTTCACAACCTTGTCTCTCAAACTGACTGATCGTCTATATGAGAGCAAAGGAGGAGTCTGAAGTTCTGGTACATTTGTGTACGAGTGTGATATCACTGACCAATGTTTATGGATAATCTGTGCCACCTCTTTGCTATATCCATTATAGGTGGAGATGAAGGGTATCCTATTTTGGTGTTTAATCCTGGGTGTTGTCTGTAGTAGTGTGGACCTATTTAATCCTCTAGCTTTCTCTTGTTGTTCCCTAATAAGTTTTTTAGGGTACCCTCTAGACATGAACTTATCTTCCATGTCACCTAATCTTTGTTCAAGCTGTGTTGGGTCATCCACTATTCTTTTGACTCTTAAAAACTGACTGTATGGCAAGGAGCGGACCATCCTTTTCGGATGTAGGCTACTATAATGTAGTAAGTTGTTTCTGTCCGTATCCTTCACATACAAGTCAGTTTTGAGTCTCCTTCCTGCTATGTAAACCCAGGTATCTAAGAACTGTATGCCTACCTTGGAATACACCATAGTAAATTTGATGTCCTGATCAATACAGTTAAGGAAATTGAAAAACTCACCCAACTGTGTTTCATTGCCACTCCAAATGGCAAAGATGTCATCTATGTATCTTCATTTTGGGACTCGTGGAAATCATTTTGACTTGTAATTACTTCTTATGTGACGACCGGTTCTATATCCAATTAAAAGGGACGGCCATGGGGTCTAACATGGCCCCCACCTATGCCAACATGGTTATGGCAGAGTTGGAGGAGATGTCGGTCTATGTATCCCACCACTTCAGCCTTGTGCTGAAGTGGTGGAGATACATAGATGACATCTTTGCCATTTGGAGTGGCAATGAAACACAGTTGGGTGAGTTTTTCAATTTCCTTAACTGTATTGATCAGGACATCAAATTTACTATGGTGTATTCCAAGGTAGGCATACAGTTCTTAGATACCTGGGTTTACATAGCAGGAAGGAGACTCAAAACTGACTTGTATGTGAAGGATACGGACAGAAACAACTTACTACATTATAGTAGCCTACATCCGAAAAGGATGGTCCGCTCCTTGCCATACAGTCAGTTTTTAAGAGTCAAAAGAATAGTGGATGACCCAACACAGCTTGAACAAAGATTAGGTGACATGGAAGATAAGTTCATGTCTAGAGGGTACCCTAAAAAACTTATTAGGGAACAACAAGAGAAAGCTAGAGGATTAAATAGGTCCACACTACTACAGACAACACCCAGGATTAAACACCAAAATAGGATACCCTTCATCTCCACCTATAATGGATATAGCAAAGAGGTGGCACAGATTATCCATAAACATTGGTCAGTGATATCACACTCGTACACAAATGTACCAGAACTTCAGACTCCTCCTTTGCTCTCATATAGACGATCAGTCAGTTTGAGAGACAAGGTTGTGAAATCAGATATCTTTCCAGTCAAACAGGATTTGGCCACACAACTGAGACCTGGATGTTATCCCTGTCTCAGTTGTGAAAACTGTAGTCTGATGATCAAGGGTGATTGTTTCACCCATCCTCAAACTAAACATAAATACAACATTAGGCATCATGTTACATGTAAGACAGATTATGTGATTTATGTGATCATTTGCCCTTGCAATTTAATCTATGTAGGGGAAACCAGCAATTCGTGCAAAACTAGACTCAACAATCACAAATCTTCCATCAGGACTAAAAAAACGGAATTACCCATCCCAAGACACTTCCTAGACGTTGGTCACAATGTGAATCAACTTAGATTCACTATTATTGAACATGTCCCCATGCCTAAAAGAGACAGAGAATTCTTAAGCAAAAAGAGGTGATGTGGATTGACAAATTAAATTCACTACATCCAAACGGCCTCAATATAGATTTTCCTGTTCGTGCCTTTAATTAGGAATTTCTACGTCTCCGTGATTCTTTAGGAACTTTGAAATTGCAGAGCCAGCGATGTTCCCCTATTTTTATAGGTTCTGTTAGCTACTCCGTAGTAATGGTGCTGTAACTTTTTTTACGATTTCTTTATATTTGTCACTTACACTATGCCTCTCTATGTTTCTAGATACTCACCATCTGGGTCCGGAGATGAGCTGGCGTTACACCTGTGACCATCACAAGGATTCTGCTGAAATATATAGGGTAATTTAGGATGTCAAACATCCCACATCATTGTGTGATTGCAGCTTTATGGGATCTTGGACATAGTATTGGGGATGACCTAGTTTAGAAAAAGGGCTTGAGATATTTATTTTATTGCATTGTATTAGGGAGCGCATTATGGGGGTTATGCATATCCCAGTGAGCAGCTCTGCCGAAGTATATATGGAACCATACAGTGAAGGAGTCCTAGTTGTGGGACCAGAACACAAAGATAGTTCCTTGAGAACAGGCTTTGGACCTGATATGTAATCGGTCAGAATAGGCTGCCGACACCACTGGTTTCTGTCCATAGGACAGACCCCTTCAAAATGAGCCATGGCCGCAAACCATATACAATGTAGGGTGTTATACCTTATGAGCTGAATATATGACACAATTATTTAAAATGGTTCTTGCCCTTATTTATAGGTTAGTATGGTCATCTTCAGTACTTTACCTTGCCCTTAAAACTTGCCAATACTCAACATGGCGCCCGTACTATAATTGTTGATGTGCGCGTGCGCACAGAATACTGACACATGCACTGTGGAGATTTGGACATCTTACCCGGCAACTGGTGACGACTTCCGGCGACGACCGGAAGTAACGAAACGGCACCTGCGCACTGACTTTGTGTACAAACACACTGTTCTCAACGGAAGTTGACCCTGATTGGACATCTATGCTGCTGTCAACAGGTGAACGCCGCCTCTTGAACCGGACCTCAGATGAATTTATTAATATTTATATGCACGGTACACTATTGAACCACTGTATTATATGAACAATATGTAAGCACTATATATGACTGTATACCGCTGTATTTATAACACATGTATATGAGACCGATGATGGTCTATTGGAGTACTTTTCTAGTTTGTTTTGATTTTGGTTTGGGCACACCCCCCTCATTTGTGTATCTAATTGGAGGGCCTATATATACACATGCTTGTATAATGTTTGATATGCTTGAGAAAGGCTCTATTGTCGAGCCGAAACGTAGCTTTTCTGCACAGATGTGTGAATAAACCCACGCTTTCACGGGTAAACTGGTGTGCCGCTTCTACTTGATTCTACATATCACTTGGGAATTGGTCGGTTCCTGAAGCTTGGCACCCGGGCGGATCTGGAATCCTGGTGCACGGTGCTCCCCTTGACCCATTATTTCTATATATATATATATATATAAGTTTTTTCCTGTAATACCCCTTTAAGCCAAGACAAGGAGACTCCAGCTCGATTACAGATCCAATAGCCGTCTTTATTCGCATAGAGCTACACGAATCACAGGTACAAGGCAGGATGTGACGCGTCACATCCTGCCTTGTACCTGTGATTCGTGTAGCTCTATGCGAATAAAGATGGCTATTGGATCTGTAATCGAGCTGGAGTCTCCTTGTTTTAGCTATTTTAAAAGGTACAGTCTGCACCCTCTCCGTGCTCGGAATCGTTGGCTTTGGGGGTGAGCTGATTCTTTCTTCTTTTGCTATAATGTTATTTTATTTGTCCAGATTTCTTACGGGTATCAGAGCTTTTTTTCTCTAAACCCTCTGCATCCATTCACACAGCAATTCAGTCGAAAATTCTCCATAGAGGAAGCTCACTACAAAGATATTTATGTAGCATCCATTGAAGTCGACAATAATCCAGTATGCAGTGAGTTCACCCTAGTGGTGACAGAATAGGGTCTCCTAAACGGCAAGGAGGGTCTGCGTGTTTTAGGACCACCCCACCTTTAAACATTCTTATGCAATCCAACTTTATTTAGATTAAAATCATACAATCCAATATAGACTTAGAGTAGCCTAAAGCTGCAGTAACCAACATTGATGACAGATGCATTGCAGTGCCTATAAATGTAGCAATGGCGGCATCCACATTCAATCACAACCTGCAGCAAGGCCGTAAGGAATATTTGCATTTGCAGCCATTTTCTCCAATTTTCTATGATCGCTGTATTTTATATTCACATGAACTATTAGTCAGGTGCCTCAGGTTAATTTTGTAATGGAATCCAGATTGTCACCGAAACCACAGATTCGGTATACAGGATCTTAATACACAAATGGAGCAAAATGAATAAGAGAACTTTATACGACCGATTGATAATGATGCACATTGGACATTGAGTTGACCGGCCTTTGACCAGAGTTGGGGCCCCTCTGCAGCCCCCTGATTTACTACAAGGCTGATGTCTCTGAGGACTTTGCTGAACTGCCACCTTGCCTGATAACTTGTACAGAAGAGTAGAAGTTGTCAGATAATGAGCCCTTTTCAAGATAGAACTAGAGGTTAATGTCTAGATGATTTACTAGCTAAGACAAAGCTTAAGTCTTAGAAATTGTGGCCTCAATGGGGTTTATTTACTAATGTGAATAAATATCACAAACATTCCCGTAATACCATAGAGATCCCACGCAAGTAAGCACTTGAATCCAGAAGAACAAAAACCGCGAATACAGATCAATTACTTTATTAAAGTATAATCAGTTAACAACTACAACAGTGAAGGCCAAAGGGCCTATGCAACAACATATACATCCAATGACACAGAATTAAAACTGGACGCACAAAGATAAGAGACTGCACAAAAAGGGCACTACCTCAAAGAAGAAACCCCCAAAAAATAGGGAACAAATGACCGGTATAGGGATCACTCAAATGAGTTAAAGCCAACCATAGATAAGGCATGAATTAAGCATGTTCATATTACCTAGTGGTATGAAAGTGCAAATGAGGATTGCCACTGCCCAACGATTGCCACCAGTAGGCTTCTTCACGCCCCAGAAGAAGCCTACTGGTGGCGAAACGTTGGGCAGTGACAATCCTCATTTGCACTTTCATACCACTAGGTAATATGAACATGCTTAATTCATGCCTTATCTATGGTTGGCTTTAACTCATTTGAGTGATCCCTATACCGGTCATTTGTTCCCTATTTTTTTGGGTTCCTTCTTTGAGGTAGTGCCCTTTTTGTGCAGTCTCTTATCTTTGTGCGTCCAGTTTTAATTCTGTGTCATTGGATGTATATGTTGTTGCATAGGCCCTTTGGCCTTCACTGTTGTAGTTTTTAACTGATTATACCTTAATAAAGTAATTGATCATTTACTAATGTGATCCTGACTCTTTTTTGTTGGGTTTTGCGGCCAAATTGTGTCGCACGTCCCTTGCGACACAATTTGCGAGCAAAAAAACCCAGAACCCTCCATTTTACAAGAAAAACCCGAAAAGGGGTCGTGGCCATGGGATAAAGTGGGCGTGGTCCCGACAAAAGGGGCATGGCCCCGACAGTTTTGAAAAATCCCAACATATTTACTAAGGTTTCCACAGAAAATGTGGTGGATTTGAGCTGAGGAAAACCCGACAGATCAGAACAGTTGTAAAAAAAAAAGCAAAACGTAGGGAAAAGTGCAAAATGTAGGGAAACCTTAGTAAATACCTTGGGAAAATACCTGTCGGAAATCAAAACCCACAAAGAAACTTACACTCTACTCTTAGTAGATAAACCCCAATGTGCGCAAAGTTTTAGAGGCAAAGAGAGTCTTAACACTGAGAAAAAGTGGAATTAATAATTTTGCCTAGAGTTACACTAGAAAAAGTATTGCCATATCCAGACACAAAAACAGCCCAGTAAGTAGGTCAATACATAATTGATGTATCCTGTAAACAGTACAGCTGGTATCAGTATGTCTTCATGCAGGAGCTGTACACTAAAGGCTATGGAGACGTTTCAATGCTTTTTTCTTATTCTTGCTTTTTACTTACGGTACAAAAACATTTTCTCCATAGGTCTTTATTAAAAACATATCGTAGTTTTTCTTTCTACAGCCTCCTGCCATATCGCGTTCTCTGTCAGGTTGCTTCTCAGGGACTCAATTTCTTTATCAGTCTTCTAAACTCCCTTTTTCATAAACTTCTTTTCTAAGCTGATTTATGACCAGATCAATGATCAAGTGTCATGTGGTCATGAATCAGCTTTAAAATGCCTTCAAGAGAGAAGGAAAGTCTGATAACAAATCCATCAGAGAATAGCTTCTCTGACGCACTATGCTTAGAATGGGACAACAGCAGGGGGCTGTAGTAGCAGAAGAGAGCACAATTTTTAGTAAAAACCTATAAAGAAATTTTTTTTTATTTTTTTACCATAATAAGTATAAAGCAAGAATAAAAAAAATAAAAAAATGATTTCAAAGGTGTTCCATGAATGGGAGTGAATCTAATCCTGTGAGATCAGGACAGCCTTACCTAAAGATAAGGAAGGCTTTATGACCTCACAGGATGGGATACAACTAGAGATGAGTGAATTTACAGTAAATTCGATTCGCCACCAACTTCTCGGCTCGGCAGTTGTTGACTTTTCCTGCGTAAATTAGTTCAGCTTTCCGGTGCTCCGGTGGGCTGGAAAAGGTGGATACATTCCTAGGAAAGAGTCTCCTAGGACTGTATCCACCTTTTCCAGCCCACCGGAGCACCGGAAAGCTGAACTAATTTATGCAGGAAAAGTCATCAACTGCCGAGCCGAGAAGTTCGTGATGAATCGAATTTACTGTAAGTTCGCTCATCTCTAGATACAACCCTTTCCTAGGCTCTAGATATAATACTCCTGCATAGAGCTGTAGATAGTGTTTTCCAACATAAACAATATATAAATCCATAGGTACAGTATATGATGACATGCATTTTTCCCCTTGTTTTCATATACAGATTGAGTTTTCTGAGGCAATGCTGCAGTTTTCTTTATATAACCAGGTCAGGAATGACGCTTTAACCAACACATGCTAAAAAAAAAAAACCTTCACCCCCTGGTAATTCCAGAGATAACAAATAGGAGACCCCCTTTAAATGTTCAGATAATATAGGCAGCATCACCTTGGGCATTGGTTTTCATGAATGTCTTAATGACATGGAGGTGACATAGATATTACAGCAATAATTCCTCAGACAAAGCCATGCAAGAAAAAAACACATTAGGGTTGGATTACTGCTGAAATATTTATTAACATTATTACTGTAATGGGTATATTTGATCTATTAAGCAACTAACAAACATCAATTTGTGATTTTAAGACTATAAACCCTCTGAATGTTTTTTGAGGGTTGTAATGTTGCACAGCCCAGATAATTTTAATATATATATATATATATATATATATATATATATATATACACACACACACACACACACACACACACACACACACACACACACACACCGTATATACTCGAGTATAAGCCGAGTTTTTTAGCACGATTTTTTGTGCTGAAAACGCCCCCCTCGGCTTATACTCGAGTGAACTCTCCACCTGTCAATCCCAGTGGTCTTCAACCTGCGGACCTCCAGATGTTGCAAAACTACAACTCCCAGCATGCCCGGACAGCCATCGGCTGTCCGGGCATGCTGGGAGTTGTAGTTTTGCAACATCTGGAGGTCTGCAGGTTTAAGACCACTGATGAAGGGATTGACAGGCAGTGATGATGTAGGGGGAGGGGATGATGACGGGGGTCTGGATGATGACATGGGGGGGGGATGATGTATTTCCCACCCTAGGCTTATAGTCGAGTCAATACATTTTCCTGTTTTTTTGGGGTGAAATTTGGGGCCTCGGCTTATATTCGGGTCGGCTTATACTCGAGTATATACGGTACATTGTTGCTCGTAATACCTATACCTCCGATAGTGTTAAAAGGGAACTCCGGTGGAAACAAGTAGAAAACAAATGTTTTTAAATCCACTGGTGCCTGAAAGTTAAACAGATTTGTAAATTACTTCTATTAAAAAAACTTAATCCTTCCAGTACTTATTAGCTGCTGTATAAAACAAAGAAATTTGCACATTTATTTTCTGTCTGACAACAGTGCTCTCTTGCTGACACCCCTGTCCGTGTCAGGAACTGTCCAGATTAGAATCATATCCCCATAGAAAACCTATCCTGCTCTGGACAGTTCCTGACATGGACAGAGGTGTCAGCAGAGAGCACTGTGGTCAGACAGAAAAGAACTTCACACATTTCTCTGTAGTATACAGCAGCTGATAAGTACTAGAAGGGTTAAGATTTTTAAATAGAAGTGATTTACAAATCTTTTTAACCTACTTGCATCAGTTGATTTTAAACATTTTTTTTAACCGGATTTCCCCTTTAAGGTAGCCATGCACTCAACTGTTTGTCCAAAGGCTTGTACGATCATAGCTATTCCTCCGGTCAACCCACTCCATGCTTGGTTTGGCCAAGGGTACATATCTTCTCAATGGGGAGAGGGGGGGGGGGGGGGGTAAGATGCTGCCAGGCACTAATAGCAACACTAATATCTTTCTTGAGAACAAAAGGATTGGGTGTTATGAATTTCAGTCGGCATACTCCCATATACATAAGACAACCAAAATCAGAGCATTCAGACAATTTTTCTCAAATTAAATTAATCTATGCCAGATTATTTTTGTAATTTTTATTGTCTGCAGGACTTTTATATCTTTTCAGATGTTTCTTTGTAGTGCTGTGTGTGTGTGTGTGTTTTTGGGGGGGGGGGGGGTTTGTCTTCTTTTTGGGTGGTTGCATATTCCTCTATAATAAAAAAAAAATCAACACATATATATGAACCGTTAAAGGCTACAAAAAGGTTGATAAAATTAAAGAAAACGGCAATCCTGGAAACCCTAAAGTCACATAAGTCATCTCATCTCCCCGGTCTGTCACTTCCGATAATTAGAAATAGCAGGTGTCATACTCACATTAACCAGCAGTGTTATGGTTAATGGAGTCTTACTGCGCCTTTTTTAAGCTTGTTCTGCTCCTGGTGTCTTCTGGTCTTTTCACAGCAGCAGGTTTCGATGGAGTTTGAGTGACCTTCTGTTCGGTCTCTCCTGTGTCTGAGAACATCAACCAAAGGAAAGAGAGGGAGAGAGGGGTGGAGAGGGTACAGGAGTTGATCTTTATCGCAATTCTAGGTCTTTACAACAAAGACACATACATGAAAATGGATGTAATGAGCTTGGACAAGCTTACAATTGGCACATACTGGTTGATCACAAGATTTCTGGAGGCAAAAGTGTCTCTTCTACTCAGTTTTATACAATATGTAGTAAGCGAAACAAAATCCAGGAACTGTTCATGCAGCCTCTTGACCGCTATGACGTCCTTATTTCTTAGGTGTATAGACAAGGGTTGTCATCAAAAGACAGAACCACCGCTGAACCAAAGTATATATTACTATGTTACTTGGCAGATTATAGAGGCAACAGAGGACAAGAGAAACGTACTTTACAACATATCAATACGAACACTAAACACTTGTTATTGGGACTCCCAAAATCAGTCCTTTTTGCTTGGCTTGAAAGGTTTTCCTACTGGAGTAACCATTACATGATGGTCATTGAAATCCGAGGGTATATTACATGTGGTTTTCAAGAACATGAGCTTCTCAGTCCAATGTTTCCATTCTGGCTGAAAAAGAGTTGCCCCCATCATGAAATGCCACTTTAATTGATATGACATTTTTGAACACTGTGGAAGGGGTTGACCAAAGACAACAAGCTCTTGAAAAACCAACTTTGTCATGCATGTTCCCATGCCTAAATACTAGGGATGTAAGAAAAAATCGATTATCGCGATTTTTTGTTCCGCGATACTGAATCGATTTTAAAATTCTGAGAATCGATTTTTTTTTATAAATTATTATAATTAACATTTACTGTATTTCACTCACTGAGTCACAGTCCTATTTGTCTGTCTTATTTTTTTTATAACACTTAAACTCCTGACCACTAGTTGGCAGTGTACCTGTTATCAGCTCTGTCCCACTCGCAGGCCGCTACCGCGAGACTACAGACTCAGAACAAACAGGAAGGAGAACGTACGCACTCACAGGACAACTCTCGCGGGATCTTGTTCTTTCTCAGCTAGAATAAGTTTTCCGAAGCTTTTAATAGGGAATATCGCGATATATCGTGATATATCGCCAACATGACATTATCGCAATATATTGCGATATATCGAATCGCCACCCTGGTATTGCGATTCGAATCAAATCGCCAAATTATTGGCGATTCACACCCCTACTAAATACTGAGATGAGCCGCCATGTCCTAAGGCTGTGCTGGTCCACATCTATCAATGAATGGGACTACCAACATACGGCTTCACCAGAAACAGAATGCATCCAAACAAGAGTCAATTGAAATAAGTCAAGTATAGAGATAGTAGGAATTAAGTAAAGAAATACCACAGCACTGGAGGTCCACTACATGGTGTCCACTAAAAAAACAAAAAACAAAAAAAACATGTTTTTGATAGTATTGAAGTTAATTCAAATTGCTCTTATCTTGTACGGACTATGTATGGACACGATAGAATGTTTTTATACAAGTTTTCTAATAGAGGAAGAAGTAAAAATTGTCCAATAATACAGCAACAATGTGGAAGTTCCTAATTTGCTGTGAAGCTAAATGTATCGTGGTATAGGATAATTCCTTTAGAGAATACCGTCCCCCACAGAGAGACCACATGACGGCAGATACAATGTGCCATGTGTATGAGGCCTAATTTATGGACTGAGGTACTTATGGAAGTTATAGGTTTAGTGTTTTCACATAAGTTTATTATATATAGTGTAAATGAGTTTCTTTAGCCTCGTGTGACACCCATAGGTTTCTATTCAAGGGCTTTCAGCTAAGATGCAAAACGCAACATAACAATTTAAACTCAGTGGTCTGTCTGGCCATCCATTAAACAAAGGAACGTATCATTAAATGGGCACTGTCATGAACTTTTTTTTTAAATATTTTGTAGTACTTATGTACTACAACATATTTCTAATATTCTTCAATACATTTTTTTTGTGGTCAAAATATTGTATTTTGAAATCCGGCCACTAGGGGTCTCCCTCCTAGTGGCCGGCTGCAGCCTGCTGTGACGTCACAGCTGAATTCGGACCAATCCATGCCGGGCGCACACCCCGGCATATACGCGCGGTAGTGCGCACTGAATCTCAGTGCTGCGCTGCTGCTGCCTCAGGATGCATGTGTCCTGTACTTTGTTGTTTCATCACTACAACTCCCAGAATGCCCTGATGTCACGACAAGCTGGGAGTTGTAGTGGTGAAACAGCTGGAGGTGCACTGTTTAGGAAAACAATCATGGCATGTATAGATAAAATAAGGGTGTATAGATGAGCTAAGGGCAGAAGTCGGCCCCAGCAGGCATCAGTGACATCGCACCTGCTGGGAAGTCTGCCTGGTAAATGAGCTCACTAACAGGTAGCCATTTCTAACATAGTAAAAAAAAAAAAAATAAAGGCAGGGAGGGGGTTAGGGATAGATGGGCAATAGGCAGGGACAGAAATAAAAAGGATGGGGGCAGCTACTCTTTAAGTAGTCCACTTGAACGGGCAAAGCAGGATGTACCTGCAGCCTTATCCATCATATGTAGAATTGCTGTTTTTCTGGTGAGGAACAGATATAAAGTTTTTATGTCACAGATCCGAAATATGGCACCAATAGAATTTTGTATGTCCATGGTGTATCTGCAGGCGCCTCCCATGTTCAGAGAGAGAAGAAAATGAAACTATGAAAGAAAACTATGGACATGTTCAATCACATGACGTATTATGGCGGTATTCTAGAGAGTACAGTGCCACATCAAGCAAAAAATCCTTATGTGCATGACCCCTAAGGTAAAGTATGCATAAGGTGGAAAATGTTATTGTGGATTTCATCGCAAATCCACACCAATTCTGCAATATAATATACAGCACATTTTGCAGTGGATTATGCTGCACATTTACCATATATTTCACTGTATACACCAAATGCATAAAATCTGAAAATGTGGAACTCCCCCGCATGTTCTTTTTAGGTAGAATTTCTCTTTTACCCTATACAAATATTGTTCTGTAAATTATAATTCTGTCACTTCTGAAAGGGCTTGTAAATGGTATCAGAGGAGATATCAGAACTAGGGTTGTGCTTACTGGATGTGTGAACCCAGATTTAAAACTTTTTGCAAGTCCCAAAATAGACCTGTAAGATTCCATAAATCTCAATTCTCCCACTTAAATTAAGGGGTATCTCTCATCAAATAAACTTTTGATATATTTTCGATTAATGAATGTTGAATAACTTTCCAATAGCATGTTAATGAAAAATATGCTTCTTTCTATTGTATTTTTCCCGATCAGTCCTGTCAGCAAGCATTTCTGACTCATGCTGGAGTCCTAAACACTCAGAGCTGCCAGCCTGCTTTGTTCACAGCCAAACAGGCTGTGAACAAAGCAGGCTGGCAGCTCTGAGTGTTCTCCTTTGTGAACAAAGCAGACTGGCAGCTCGTAGTGTTTAGGACTCCAGCATGAGTCTGAAATGCTTGCTGACAGGACTGGTAGGGAGACCCCTAGTGGTCATTTCTTCAAAGTGGAAAATTAAATAGAAAGAAGCATATTTTTTTAATAACATGCAATTTGTAAAGTTATTCTGCATACATTAATCTATAATATATCAAAAGTTTTTTTGATGAGAGGTACCCTTAAAAGAGAAATTCCTACATCATATAAAAAGAAAAAGATACTGCAGTAGCAAATGACATTGCTAACTTGTCTTCCCCAGTTCTGAAACCATAAAAAATGTGTTTTGTGGGTTTGTAATTTTCTTTCTACCATGTCAGATATCACTCCTTCCTGGTGGAGCAGTTGCTCAGTACTGTATATCCCAGAATGCATTGCTTTCCCTTAGCTCCTTATCACAGCCCACCTACTCTGCCTACTCCCCAACCATAGTTTCCTGCCCAGAGCTGCAGCAAAACAATCCATAACACAACACCTGCTGCATTCAATCCCTGCCTGCTCCTCTGTCTGAGGCATTTTCAGAGCAAGGCAGGACTTCATTCTCTTTAAATGTCAAAATAAAGATACATATGTATATCTATTTATGACAGTGAAATGGTGAATTTGACTGTTGGGGCTGGTCAGAGATGATGCCATCACTCAAGGGGAGTGGCTAGAGCTTAGAGACAAGATCCATGCCACGCCTCCTGAGACAGCAAAGGATGATGCGTTGTCTTGGGAGGAGCCTGGGAGCTGGAAACAACACCACACTGAAAATGAAAGGACTACACAACTTCCAGTGATGTGGTAGTCATAAAAAAAAAAAAAGTGAAAATACTATATTACAAAATTCTTGGAGTAATAGTTTTCATTAAATCAATTAATTGATACTGGAAAACCCCTTTTACCGGCAATAATGGACCATGGTGCCCAAGAAGAACAATACACTTAAGTAAAAATATTATAAATATAACATTGTAAAAGTAATTTGATCTAGTCCTCATGGGACTGCAGTTGTTTTCTCAGTATCCCTGATTCATATTTTGCTCCAGAGGTGCATTGGTATATCATGAGACAGCTGGCAAAAAATGACAGGGGGCAAATGTCTCTTGAATAGTGTTGCCACCATATTATCCTCCAATACGATAGCATCAGTATTGAAGGATAATATAGGCAGATACGGTTTAATTGATGCAGATGTTTGGATTGAAACCTATAGTCCCTAGTGCCAATGGATACCAGTAAAAATCACTTCTATAACATGATGAATATTGTAATTTTGCATCACTTGGAGAACCATGGGTTAAATATCGCTGCTACAGAACTTCAGCTGTCAACCCCTGTATTTAAGGTAAGTAAAAAGTAGTTGACCAATGGTTCATGTGAATATCTTCTTAGCTCCATGCATAATACTGCTGCAGTAAAACAGGACATAACCCTTGTAGGCACCATGCACTGCTCCTTAACTGTACATCACCTAGTCCTTCTGATAACACAGGGGCTCATGACATCAGTGGTCTCCTCTCTTTATCCCCTGATCAATTTAACAAAAAGCAAATGAAATAACGTTAAGATGGTCGTTCTCTCTACTGATGGACTTATAAGAGTCAATTTATAACACAGAAACACAAAAGTAGAGACATTGCACATTCTTCAGCAGCCACCAATCTGTGGACCATGCTTAGCCTTGCTATGTAAGTGACAACCCCATTCACAATCACACCTGTTCAGTCAAAAGAGCTGACAAAAATACCCAAGGAAGCAGAGCACACACTGTCAAAAGGAACCCTGGGTAAATGATGAAAGGGTGGGGTCGAAGACTAAGGACATATTCCAACCACATTGTGAAATATTACTCATATGTCCAATATCTATCTGTCTTGTACATGCACAACTGGCTGGTTGAGTTGCACTTTACATGTGTATCCTTAATATCCAGACCAAGAGAGTGTTAAAGGGGTACTCCAGCCCTAAGACATCTTATCCCCTATACAAAGGATAGGGGATAAGATGTCTGACCGCAGGGGTCCCGCCGCTGGGGACCCCCGCAACCTTGCATTTGGCACCAACCTCTTTGAGCTGCACGCCGCGCTGCCAGCTCACAAACTGCCGGGTGCTGACCACTGGGTCGGAGTATTGTGATGTCACCCTCCGCTATGCAAGTCTATGGGAGGGGGCGTGACGGCCGCCACGCCCCCTCCCATAGACTTGCATAGTCGTGATGTCACGATACTCCGGCCCCGTGGTCGTCACCCGGTGGGCGCCAAATGCAAGGTTGCGGGCGTCCCCAGCGGTGGGACCCCCGTGGTCAGACATCTTATCCCCTATCCTTAGGATAGGGGATAAGATGTCTTAGGGCTGCAGTACCCCTTTAAAAAATATAGGTGGGGTGTGTAAAGCCATGCTCTCTGCCTTATAAAAATTACTAGTTACAGTAATTATTATGGAAACATGATATTAAAAGGGGGACTCATCCTTTAGATCTCCCAGACTAAGATGATTTTTTAATAAGTCATTTGCTTGGTGCACTTAAAGGATAGCATTTTTCCTTGATTTCTTTAGGTATGTAAATAAGCTTTACCATGACCAACCTTATGATGGGAACACTTTTCCACTTATTCATATTAGAACGGGTGGTTAAGCAGCTATGGCCCCCACCCATTTACCACTTAAGCATCTTCTAGCTGTCTATGGCTTAGATTTCAAAGATACAGATAACACAGAGAAACCTGAAAACCCGAGCATCCACATCCCATACCTCAACAGGTCGGTTCTTCTTCCGTGGTGGTTTGTGTATAGGGGCTTGCTCCAGTATAACTATTCCACCATCATCTTCTTCATCTGAAATAATTTCCTGTATCTCATAGGATGTGTTACTGGTCGTCTCACACTGCTCCACCTCAACAACTATGTCCACATCAAACTACACATTAAATAAACATGAAGATTGTCAAAAGGCAACAAACTAGACAACAAGCGGGTTATCGATTATCTAATGTTAGTCAATGCACCATCAGGTCAACAAACCCCTCAAGAAAATTAGTAGAAGCCACAAGAAGGGGCAGTTACTTTGAAAGCAAGGGTTATAACATGGGGTCTTGTATCTCCGGCACTCCATAAGGATACATGGTGGGGCGTATTGGACACTGCTTCGTGCCTCGGTCGACAGTAATCTATGCACAGAGCGAAGGTCGCTCCATGTATAATGAAAGCCAGGGTGCCGGGCAGGAGATCGCTAGGGTCACAGCAGTCGGACCCCCCTCCTATCCGACACTTATCCCCTATCCTGTGGATAGGGGATAAGATGATCTGTACCAGAGTTCCCCTTTAAACGGGTACACCACCGAAAAACATCTTATCCCGTATCCAAAGGATAGGGGATAAGATGTCTAATCATGGGGATCCCGCCAAATATATATATATATATATATATATATATATATATATATCTATCTTAAACAAGGATAAGTTAGCCAGCACTACTGGGGTCAGTAGTGCTGGCTAACTTATCCTTGTTTGTGTTATACATACGGGGGAGTGGCTACTTCCATGTTGGCTCCTGCACCCCCACCTCTAGTAGGTGTATATAAGGTGCTTGGACATCTCAGACCTTGCAATGCCTGTTGAACTGATTACACAGAGGCATATTCACAGTGTAGGGTCTGTCCCAATGAGGTCACTTTACCATGGTGGGATGGTCCAAACTATTTGGCCGCCAAATTGTGAGCTAAGTACCTCACTTTTTTAATTATTTTCATTTTTTGCACTATAGCTGTATAGCAGTTCATGTTTTATCTGTATCTTTGTGCTAGCAGTGTGCTTCTGTATTCTTCTGTTGCTGTATATTTAGCCTAGCAGCGTGCACCTGTACGCCAGGTCCATATAGTAGTTTGGGGTCAGTAGTGCTGGCTAACTTATCCTTGTTTGTGTTATACATACGGGGGAGTGGCTACCTCCATGTTGGCTCCTGCACCCCACCCACCTCCAGTAGGCGTATATAAGGTGCTTGGACGTCTCAGACCTTGCAATGCCTGTTGAACTGATTGCACAGAGGCATATTCACAGTGTAGGGTCCGTTCCAATGAGGTCACCTTACCATGGTGGGATGGTCCAAACTATTTGGCCGCCAAATTGTGAGCTATGTACCTCCATTTTAATTTATTTTTTATTTTTTGCACTATAGCTGTATAGCAGTTCATGTTTTTTCTGTATCTTTGTGCTAGCAGTGTGCTGCTGTATTCTACTGTTGCTATATATATATATATATATATTTGTTAATATTTTTTAAAATGTAACAACAAGATTACACAATAAATGTATTTATATCTAAGGACTGGATAGAACTTAAGCACAGTCCAAGCCTTAATGATGTCAGATACTTAGTCACCATCATTGGTAGAGATGGGAATTGTCAAGTGAACCTTTTCCAAATATTAGTCTAACATTCCAGGCAGGAGATAATTATTCTTTTTTATAAGTAGATTGATGCCAGGGGAAGTAACAGCCAGTTAGTGGGAACCACACCAGAACACCATTAAAGGAATCCTACCATTATTCAAGCAATATTCAGGTAATTACTTCCTGTAACTAGTATGGAAATCAGAATACTACAAATCATATACAGTCATGGCCGTAAATGTTGGCACCCCTGAAATTTTTTCTAGCAAATGAAGTATTTCTCACAGAAAAGGATTGCTGTAACACATATTTAGCTATACACATGTTTATTCCCTTTGTGTGTATTGGAACTAAACCAAAAAAGGGAGGGAAAAAAGCAAATTGGACATAATGTCACCACAAACTCCAAAAAAGGGCTGGACAAAATTATTGGCATCCTTTCAAAATTGTGGAAAATTAAGATTGTTTCAAGCATGTGATGCTCCTTTAAACCCTCCTGGGGCAGGTAACTATCAAAAATCACAAGATTACAAGTCCATCTCCAGAGATCTAGATTTACCTTTGTCCACAGTGCCCAACATTATCAAGAAGTTTGCAACCCATGGCACTGTAACTCATCTCCCTGGCCATGGACGGATGAGAAAAATTTATGAAAAGTGTCAACGCAGGATAGTCCGGATGGTGGATAAGCAGCCCCAAACAAATTCCAAAGATAGTCAAGCTGTCCTGCAGGCTCAGAGAGCATCAATGTCAGTGCAAACTACCCGTCGACATTTAAATGAAATGAAATGCTATGGCAGGACACCCAGGAGGACCCCACTGCTGACACAGAGACATAAAAAAGGAAGACTACATTTTGATGAAACTTGAGTAAGCCAAAATCCTTCTGGGAAAACGGCTTGTGAGACCAAGATAGAGCTTTTTGGTAAAGTACATCATTCTACTGTTCACCGAAAATGGAATGAGTCCTACAAAGAAAAGAATACAGCACCTACAGTGAAATATGGAGGAGGTTCAATTATGTTTTGAGGTTGTTTTGCTACCTCTGGCACTGGGGGCCTTGAATGCGTGCAAGGCATCATGAAATCTGAGGATTACCAACGGATTTTGGGTCGCACATTACAGCCCAGTGTTAGAAAGCTGGGTTTGCGTCCGAGATCTTGGGTCTTCCAGCTGGACAATGACCCCAAACATATGTCAAAAAGCACCCAAAATTGGATGGCAACAAAGCGCTGGAGAGTTCTGAAGTGGCAGCAATGAGTCCAGATCTAAATCCCATTGAACACCTGTGGAGAGATCTTAAAATTGCTGTTGGGAAAAGGCGCCTTCCAATAAGAGACCTGGAGCAGTTTTCAAAGAGTGTTCCAACATTCCGGCTGAGAGGTGTAAGAAGCTTATTGATGGTTATAGGAAGCGACTGAGTTCAGTTATTTCTTCCAAAGAGTGTGCAACCAAATATTAAGTTAAGGGTGCCAATAATTTTGTCCAGCCCATTTTTGGAGTTTGGTAACATTATGTCCAATTTTCTTTTTTTCCTCCCTTTTTTGGTTTAGTTCCAATACACACAAAGGGAATAAACATGTGTAAAGCAAAACATGTGTTACTGCAATCCTTTTCTGTGAGAAATACTTCATTTTCTAGAAAAATTTCAGGGGTGGCAACATTTACGGCCATGACTGTATTCAAGCCATTTAGACATGCCCAATTAGGGTATATTAACATCATAAAGTGGGATTCCCAACTTGGGACCCCGCTGTATGCATCCCAGCACAGAGCCAATGGAAAGAGTGGCTACTAGTCTGGTGGCTCACCCTTACCCCTCATCTACATAGGTGGCTAATACTAAATATTTCCTGCAGAGGCCACTGCAGGGAAAATGATGGGTAAAAAGGAGATTTTCCCAATAACAGATCACCGGAGGTTAGAGAAGCAAGAACTATAGTGATCAGCTGATTGTTTGGAGATCTTTATTCTAAGAAGATTAACTCTTTAATTGATCTGCATTAAAAATTAAGTCACTTTGGAAACACTTTGCACTATTTATCTTACACTGATCCAGAATTACGGTCTGTATTATACTCCAGATTATTCTACAGGTTTCGCTGCATTCCTAGATGACTCACGTCACACAATCTGTGGGACCCACAAGTCATTGGGGTAGTCTATGTGGCCTCTCCACACTCTGTTGGCCTTATTTGACAGGTCTTTCCCTAATTCCGAACATGGAAAGATCAGTCAAGGTTTATGGGGAGAAAACGCTGGGGACCTCCCTGATAATTCATTGTTCAGACAGCATAAAAGTGATGACAGATTCCCTTTAAATGGGCACTGTCAAAAAAAAAAACATAATAATAAAAAAAAATGGTCAACAGTTTTGTTTGGTCCAGGTCCAGACCTCAATTACTAGAATGAGCAGGGAGAAGAGCTTGCTAAGTTCCTTCTCCCTAATTTGTCCTCATGGCAGGAGACAGACCTTCATTATATGTCTATATGCCCTTTTCCTGAAGCAAGAAAGGTAGACAGGTCACAGAAGTGTACAACAATATACTTCTTCCAAGTGGGGGTCTCAGCACCCAGACCCCAACTGATAAAAACTGTTGACATGTCTCTAGGACATGTCAGAAAGTTTTTTTTTGTTTAATGATAAAAATTTTAAGTTCTTAGTCTCCATCTGACTCCATCTATGCTGGGAAAAGTTGCTGTTAGATGTTCACCATCCTACAGAAGTGATGTATTTTACTGTATAGGCATCTATAGACATCTATAAAAAACACTGAGGGTCATATGACTCAAAACATGTCCATCGTTTTTACCAGTGGATTAAGTGTGCTACTGGACTGTCTGTACTGTATAATATATTCTACAGGCTCGCCGTGTTCTGTTAGGCTATGTTCACACTTCGGAATTTCAGTGTATAATTCCACTATGGAATTCTGCATTTAGCAGCAGAGTCCCATTGTATTCATGGGATTTTACTGCGCTGTGCACACAGTGGAATTTCCACTCCAGAGGTTTCTGCCACAGAAATTCCAACTTCCATGTCGGCAAAAAGAACGAACCTGTCCATTCTTTCTGCGGACTTTCTGCATAGCTGTCTACGAGATGGCGCAATACCGTGCGGTCAATAACATGCTGCGAAATGTTCGGACAGAGATTTTCCATGCGGACATTCCAAGGTGTGAACATAGCCTAATATGGAGCTTCTCGGCCAGACAATCAAAACGATGGGAGTTTAGCAGAGAAAACAAAAATAGTGCATGGTGATCTGATGGTGTCAGTTGTGCTCCGACGCGTTTTGCGTCCAGTCATCTCAGAAAAAAAAAAGCCGAACATAACCAGAATGGGACTGAGCAATAAGGCAATGTGGACTTAGCTTTAGTAGTACAATATATTTACAAATATATTCAACTTTTAAGGTTCTAACTATTTATATACTGCTAATGATGCCCAAATGTTGGTAGATTCCCTTTAATACACCACAAATAGGTTAAAAGGTTGTAAAGCTGTCATGCAGATCTGTAACACTTACATCAGAGGCCCAGAACATTGGTAGATAGGGGAAAAAAGAAAAATATAAAACACATTAAGTCTGTTCGCTGAATAAAGTCACATGAACAAAGGATGACAATTCTGGAATTTTCTTTTGGTGTATGCTTCCATGCAGATAACAGCACCACAGACACATCAAAAGAAGTGCGCAAAAACCACACTGTGTGAACAGAGCCTGGGTCTGCTCAGTTCATATGCATGCAACCATTCCATATTGCATATATCTACTAATAATTCTTAAATGACAGCATCCTCCCCCAAACGATAGGCAATATTGCAAAATGTCCATTTTAACCACTACATCATTATTCTACTAAGGCCATGTTCACACTACGGAATTCTCGCGGAATTCCACAAGCGGAATTCCGCGATGTGAACTTAACATTAGTGTGAATGGGTGTCCGCGAGACCCGTTCACACTGCAGAATTTCCACGGCGGACAATTCCGCCGCTGAAATTGTTCCGCGCAAGGAAAGAACATGTTCATTCTTTGCGCGGAATCCGCGAGCACTGCATAGCCGTCAATGGTGAGGGCTCAGTGCCCCGCGGCCCTAGCACCGAAGCACCTTCGGCGGCGGCCGTCAGGCGTAATCTCCGCTTGCGGAATTCAGCGAGCGGAGATACCGTAGTGGGAACGCACCCTAAGTCTATTTAAAAAGCTTATCTAATCTGTCCTGGCTCACATTGCGGAAAAGGCGGATGCTCCAACCTCTCCTGGCAGTCCTGCGTTCTCACCAAGTGCCTTACCGCTGGATCTTTCTGTTTGCCCTCCATGCCCGTAGAGATGGATGATCTGCAGTTTTACGTTCTTTTGCTGACCTCCCAGCCTTTTGCTCTACGCTGGATTTGCCTGCTCCACAGATGGTAGACTGGGACTTGACGTAGACGTCTCCTGCCCCTCCCCTCCCTCCTTTCTGGCAGCCTGTCCGGTCCCGTAGGTTCGGGCAGAATCGGAAGTCTCTGCCTTCTGATCCTAGGGGCTATCCACTGGCCCCCCCCCCCCCCCTTGACTTGTAGCGGTGTTTGTATAATGCAGTTTTTTCCTAGGTTGTGGATTTGGAGGCTTTTTTGGACTTTGGTTCTCTTCTGATTTCAGCTGCACTACTTTGTTTTATTGCAATTTTGTATGTTTTTTATGCTCATCATGTTTTGTGCATATTTGATCACCTGTTTTCTTTATGCTTCTGTCCTATTGGCACGGCCTCGAGATGGGATGTCCACTCTTTTGTTGGTTGTTTTCTGGTGACGTTCTCCCATTTCCCCCTCTGATGCTGTGACAATGGACTGGACCTTTTCTGGGTCCTTGTTTTCCTGGTTTTCTCCTATGGTCTTGGCCTCCACATTGGTCAATGGTCTATTTTTTATTAGCTATTTTTGGGCCTTGTATTTTGTTGTCTTTTCCTTTTGTTATGTGTCCTGTCTGTTTATTTGTCTCCCTCTTGTTTCTCTTCTTTTTCTCTAGGTCTCTTCGTCTCCCCTCTCTTTTGGCTGTCTTCCCTACTGTTCCCGAGTGGTGCTCCTGGGTTCCTGGGAGAGTACTAATTGCATTGCCTCTCTTTTCCCTTTCAGGATGGTTAATTGTGTCTCATTAAATGTTAAGGGCCTTAACTCCCCCCCTAAACAGCGCCTTTTGCAGCGGGAGTTGCTTACGCTGCGTGCCGATATTGTTTTCCTTCAGGAGACACATTTTAACCGCTCTGGCTCTTTCCAATTTCTCCATCATCTCTACCCACAGGTTTTTTTTCTGCTACTTCTGATAAGAAAGGGGCCAGTGTTGCTCTCCTAATTTCTAGATCTTGCCCGCTTCAAATCTCCTCTTCCTACATTGATCCCTGGAGCATTATGTGGTTGTGGAGGTGTGATAGGGGGTTCCCCGCTTCTGCTTTGTAATATTTATGCACCCAACTCTTCCCAGATCCAATTTCTACTTAAAGTTCTGGCCGGGCTTCATAAGTACCTCCTCCTGATCTGCCCTCGACTCCTTTTGTTAGGTCCCATGTCCTTCTCTAGGGTTATTGCTGTAGAAAATTTGTGGGGTTATTGCTGTAGAAAATTTTAATTGTTTTCTCCTTTATCACCTATGAGGTCTTTCCTATACCACCCAGGTTTTCCCTATGGTTTGTCTTCAGTATTGGTGAAGGAGTGGGGCTCTTGGGGTCTTTTTTGCTGGGCTAATGTGGTAGATCCCCTCTTTCGCTCTCTCCTGTCCTTTGATTTATTGGTCTTTCACAGGGAGCTCCCCCCTTCTGAATGGTTCCATTACTTGCAGCTTAGGCATTATGGGGGAGATTTATCAAATTCTGTCCAGAGGAAATGTTGCCCAGTTTCCCATAGCAACCAATCATATTGCTTCTTTCATTTTTAACAAGGCCTCTGCAAAATGAAAGAAGTGATTTGATTGGTTGCTAGTGGTGACTTTTCCTCTGCACTGGTTCTGATAAATCTCCCCCTATATCTCTTATATGTCTTCTTTGCTGAATTCTGTGATTGTATCTCAACCCACACGCTTTGAACGGTTATGCCGTAATTGACCTCAGGCGCAGGGACTTCTCTCCAATATCTATTATCTTCTTCTCCCTCCCCCCATCGCTATATGAGCTGGTGGGAGGATGTTTTGAACACTACCGTTTCTATCTCGCAATGGCGAGTTATTTGGGAGCGGGCATCTAGGGCTTCTATCTGCACTGCATATGAGGAGACTCAATATAAAATGCTTATGGGGTGGTACCACACCCCTGAGCTATTGAATAGACTGAATCCTACTATCCCCCCTTAGTGCTGGCGCTGCGATGTGGGACTGGGATGTTTTTCATATCTTCTGGTCCTGCCCTCTTATAGTGGACTATTGGCGTATGGTACAATGCTTGCTTACTGATGTTCTGGGTGTCTCGGTTCCCTTGGACCCCCTTCATTACCTTTTGCATATGTCTTATAGGGCCTTGTCTAAGAGACCGTTCAAGCTTTTCATACATATAGTGTTAGCTGCTAAGACCCTCCTGGCTAACTGCTGGAAGAGGACTATCCCTCCTTCTGAACTTGACTTACTGGCTTGTATATGTGAGATCCGCTCTTTAGAATCTCTTACGGCATCCTTGAACAACTCTATGCCCTTGTTTCTCGCCTTGTGGGAACCTTGGGACCGCTTTTCTGATCACCAACCTCCGTTAACTTCTTTGCTTTTCTCTTGTTCCCCTTCCTTCTTCTCTTTTCCTCTCCTTCCCATTCCTTCCTTGTGGGTTTAGTGGATTGTCTTTTGTGTCGGTCTTGTGGTTTTGTGTGGTTTCCCCCCCCCCTAATTGTATCACCCTACGGGGTGACTTGATTATTTGTGTGTGTTCCACGTTTATGGGCTGCTCTTGCTGAATAGGCTTTGCCTACATTGATATACTGTAGCTTTATTTATGCCCATTTTCCTTGTCTTGATAACCACCTTGGGGTCTTGTGACCCCATATGATGTTATTTGCTGTTCTTTTTTTTCCAGTTTTGTCTTAAATATGAAAATTTCAATAAAAATTACAGTTTAAAAAATAATTAAATAAAAAGCTTATCTATAGGTACTGCTGGTTTATTAGGGACAATATCAGATAAGTGTAATGCTTACTTCTAATTTACCATAACCTGAGAACTGAGATAATATCCTAGTGATGTCCCGTCTAATCATTAGCTTCTTAGGCACCAAGGAAATGGTGAGTGTTTTATTGATGGCTGCCAAGTAACAGCTGCAAGAAGCCATAAAATATGGCACATATGTCTGCAAGACTGAACTCCTACTTCTGGGATCCCCATCTATTGGAAGAGAAGAGGTTCCTCGACCTCCATTCTGCAAGGCAACTACACGCAGGAGGAGACTGAATGCTGTGCTGATGCACCTTGGTTGTTGTAAAAGTGTTGAGAAAAGGACTGTGGTTCATATGAGAATTAAATATGGCATTTAACGAAACTTTATCTCACCCATTCACCCCAAACATATGAACTTTTGGCTAAGCTATTTATATGTTCTGAATGAGGAGAGGGGGGTAAGCTTCTGCCAGACAGCTGTCGTGGTAGTTTATCTACTCAAAAACAAAAGGGCCAGGCAGCTAAAATTCAACATGCCCCATCTTTCTCTTTTACAACATCATCTGTCGGTAGAGAGTCGGAAGGCCTCCATACACATAAGGCATTCCGCTGATGCTGCTGAAATCGACACAATCAACCATCTTTTCACTAATGTGTTCGGGGTCTTTACTTAAGAATTCTGGGAATTTTTAAAAGTCCCCCTCCCTACCACGTAAATTTTGAGGTCTATTTAAAATTTTGCTCCAGACCTTGTCTCTTTACTATAGGTCTTTAGGTGATAAATACCTACTAAAAGGATCAGTGATATAGCTACATAGAAAAACATGAAATAGATGTGAAATCTGGTTAATTACTATGGGCTTCTACTCTACCTTTACTTTGCAAAAATGTTACTAAATCTTCCCCATTCTCTTTAGGTGAATGAGGGACCCATTAACCCCATATTGTAATCCAACTTTGCAAAGGAAACTGGCTACACTCTCTCCTTTGAAGTCTTTAAAGGGGTATTCCAGGAAAAAACTTATATATATATATATATATATCTACTGGCTCCAGAAAGTTAAACAGATTTGTAAATTACTTCTATTAAAAAATCTTAATCCTTTCAATAATTATCAGTTGCTGAAGTTGAGTTGTTCTTTTCTGTCTGGCAACAGTGCTCTCTGCTGACATCTCTGCTTGTCTCGAGAACTGCACAGAGTAGAAGAGGTTTGCTATTTGGATTTGCTTCTAAACTGGGCGGTTCCCGAGACACGTGTCATCAGAGAGCACTTAGATAGAAAAGAACAACTCAACTTCAGAAGCTCATAAGTACTGAAAGGATGAAGAATTTTTTATAGAAGTCATTTACAAATCTGGTTAACTTTCTGGAGCCAGTAGATATATAAAAAAAAGTTTTTTTTCCTGGATAACCCCTTTAAGAGTTATGAAAAAAACAGTAGACATGTCAAGGAATACCCCTTTAAGAAATAATCAGATTCATGGTAATGCTCATACCGGAAGACAATCATCTGGACCACGGCCCAGTACTTAATGTTACTGGCTGACATAAGCCTTGACCAGTGTAATAAGACTTGCTTCAAATTTAATGAGATATCTGTATAGTACATATTTGGGCTTTTCTGTATAATGTATGATTGCCAATTAGACTAGGTTCAGACTACGGAATTTCCGCCTGCAATTCCGCTTTGAAATTGCAGGCGGAAATTCCCGCTTGCTAAAATGCATAGTGTAGTGAATGGGTTTCCGTTCACAAATTCACACTTCGGAATTTGTGAAGCGGAATTTGTGAACGGAAAATCCGCTTGAAAATTTCTGCCTGAAGAATGGCGGCGCTCTTTCTTCAGGCGGAAAAACTCGTGGAACACATTTCAGTCTACTGGAGACTGCAGTGTCCGCGCGGTCCTAGCGCCGACTGATTCAGTCAGCGCTGGCCGCACACGGAATCTCCGGGTGGAAATTTTCTGCCCGGAGATTCTGTAGTCTGAGCCTAGCCTTACAAGTATATATTATTATACTTTTTTTCTTGCAAGAAACTATATTTTAAAAATGGACAGATTAACCTGAAGGAGGACATTGTGATATAGATATTAGCAAACACAAGGTTGGGTTTTATTATGTGTCAGAAACAGGGTCACGCGTGTGCACAGTGTAGTATTGTAGTATTGTACCAAATGGGAATGAGCTGCAACACCAGACATGGCCTGTGAAGAAGAGTGGCTCTGTTTCGTGCAGTTTTTATATGTGTTACCCATAAGATAGCAGTAGAATACTAAACAATCAAATCCAAGACTAGATCTATGTTTTAAAGGGGCTGTGTCCAGTGGGGTACATTGAAGGGGACCCCATAGTAAATTTAGATATATGTCTTCTTTCCTGACATCTGATTCAATAAACCGACCATTGTCAGTGGGCAAAGTAAAAAAACATCAAATACTTTTCTCCTCCACTGTTTATAACAGAAAAAAAAAAAATAATAATAATAAGCATACAGTATATGTATGGAGCTGTATACCAGACAATACACATATAGAAAAGGAAAACAAAACAAAGAAAAAAGGGCAAAAATGGAAAAAAAAATCCTATTATGCAGATAAGCCACAATGCTATATAAGGAGAGGTCACATTGTGGCTGATCTGCATCATAATGGGAATAGGTGCCTAACCTGCCTGTTACGCCGAGCGCTCCGGGTCCCCGCTCCTCCCCGGAGCGCTCGCTACACTCTCCCCACTGCAGCGCTCCGGTCAGTTCCACTGACCCGGGGCGCTGCGATTCCGCTTCCAGCCGGGATGTGATTCGCGATGCGGGTAGCGCCCGCTCGCGATGCGCACCCCGGCTCCCGTACCTGACTCGCTCTCCCTCGGTCCTGTCCCGGCGCGCGCGGCCCCGCTCCCTAGGGCGCGCGCGCGCCGGGTCTTTGCGATTTAAAGGGCCACTGCGCCGCTGATTGGCGCAGTGATTCCAATTAGTGTGTTCACCTGTGCACTTCCCTATATCACCTCACTTCCCCTGCACTCCCTTGCCGGATCTTGTTGCCATTGTGCCAGTGAAAGCGTTTCCTTGTGTGTTCCTAGCCTGTGTTCCAGACCTCCTGCCGTTGCCCCTGACTACGATCCTTGCTGCCTGCCCCGACCTTCTGCTACGTCCGACCTTGCTTCTGTCTACTCCCTTGTACCGCGCCTATCTTCAGCAGCCAGAGAGGTGAGCCGTTGCTAGTGGATACGACCTGGTCACTACCGCCGCAGCAAGACCATCCCGCTTTGCGGCGGGCTCTGGTGAAAACCAGTAGTGGCTTAGAACCGATCCATTAGCACGGTCCACGCCAATCCCTCTCCGGCACAGAGGATCCACTACCTGCCAGCCGGCATCGTGACACTGCCCTTGTATCAGTAACCAGTAAGTTGGCCTTATTTCTGAGACGGGTATCAAGGAGTCATAGGGAGAGTACCTCAAAGCTGCAAGTGGCTACCAGTTGCCTGCCATTACTCTACAGCAACCAGTTGCCCGCCATTACTCTACAGCAACCAGTTGCCCGCCATTACTCTACAGCAACCAGTTGCCTGCCATTACTCTACAGCAACCAGTTGCCCGCCATTACTCTACAGCAACCAGTTGCCCGCCATTACTCTACAGCAACCAGTTGCCCGCCATTACTCTACAGTAACCAGTTGCCCGCCATTACTCTACAGCAACCAGTTGCCTGCCATTACTCTACAGCAACCAGTTGCCCGCCATTACTCTACAGCAACCAGTTGCCCGCCATTACTCTACAGCAACCAGTTGCCCGCCATTACTCTACAGCAACCAGTTGCCCGCCATTGCTCTACAGCAGTGGTCCCAAACCCAGTCCTCAAGGCCCACCAAGATTCCAGGGTTTTTTAGTTGCTCCAATGGAATAGAACAGGGACATTTTCAAATGATATACTGTTGGTGGGCCTTAAAGGGGTACTCCGCTGCTCAGAGTTTGTAACAAATTTCTCCGAATGCTGGAGCCAGCGCCGGGAGCTTGTGATGTCATAGCCCTGCCCCTCATGACATCACGCCCCACCCCCTCAATGCAAGTCTATGGGAGGGGGCGTGACAGCCGTCACGCCCCCTCCCATAGACTTGCATTGAGAGGGCGGGTGTGACGTCATGAGGGGGCGGGGCTATGATGTCACGAGCTCCTGGCACTGGCTTCAGCGTTCGAAACAGTTTGTTACTAACGCAGAGTTCCCGTTTAAAGACTGGGTTGGGGACCTCTGCAAAAACACATAAGCAGAACCCCAAAGATATACAATTTTATGTATCAGTTCTCCAACAAACCTGCATATATGACAAAAACATGAAAAGAAAGAACACACCACAAACAGACACTCGTGTGGACCATGCCCTTAGCAGTACAGATTGGCGCAGTCTGGCAGAGAATGGGGATAACAGTTACTACCAGGCACACACAGCACTCAGGTTATCAGATTGGTATCACATTAGTACCACTCCAGAGAAGCCACATCCGGGGCTGTTAGTGGTGCAGATGCCGGAGTGATCACTTACCTCGTAGGATTTTTCCAGTAGAACAACAGGCACAAACTGCAAAAAGGGCCAATGACATATGTGATCATGTATTCTACAGGTACATTTACATATCCATCCTTTATTATTTTGATGGACCATAGATTACAGATTCTTTATAGCTTAAAGGGGTAGTCCACTGCCCCAGCGTTCGGAACGGTTTGTTCCGAACGTTGGGTGCAGGCTGTTTGGGTTGTGACATCATGGCTACGCCTTCTTGAGACATCACGCCACATCCCCTCAATGCAAGTCTAGGGGAGGGGGCGTGACAGTCGTCACGCCCCCTCCCATAGACTTGCATTGAGGGGGCGTGGCAGTGGCATCACGACCTCCGGAGCCCACACCCAGCATTCAGAACAAAATGTTCCATACGCTGGGACAGTGGAGTACCCCTTTAATAGCAGCTTAAAGGAGTACTTTGGAATATAAAAATGTATTCCCTATCCTAAGGAGAAGTGTCAGATCACGGGGGGGGGGGGGGGGGGGGGGTGGTCCAACCGCTGGGACCCCCTGCGATCTCCCATACCAGGCACCGGCAGTACGCAGGAAGGGGGCGTGTCAAAGTGGTGGCTGACACCCCCCTTCAATACATCTCTATGGGAGGGCCGAAGCGCTGAACTTTTCCAGCCTGACTAACTTGATCAACTTTAACAGAATTGCACATTGACTTCTTAGATGGTCACAGTCGTTTTAACCCCCCCCCTCCCCCCCCATTGCTATCCCTCCATTGCTATATGATTCTTAAAATTTGTGTAAATTACTTCATATACCACAAATGACTCTTCAAACCAGAAAAAAAAACTGTCAAGACAGAACACAGGAAGTGAAGGAGAGGCTTAGCTAGTACTAGGTGAGATCAGTAAGCCTGTCTGCCTTCTCCGGAGGATCCACACTGTCCCTGAAAAGTATATTGGGGCTTCCATCTCAACTTATTCCTTGCTATGCTACCACTGTTTCTTTAATTTCTGCTCCCATAGCAACTACCAAAGCCGGTGTATCAATAACCCCCTTAACATGTCAACTATAGTAGTGAACTGTAAACATTATATGGCGCATTATACATTTTGCCCTCCTGCAAAACCTCTTTTTTCCAGCAGTTTCAAAGTGCTTATTTGTGCACCAAAAATGCAACATTTTTTGAGCCACAAAAAAAAAAAAAAAAGCATTATTATACATTTTTATTTTGTTGGATGTTTGGGTTTTCCCCGGGAAATGTCGGGTTTGGGTTGTGCACAACATAAGCACAAAACCTGGCAAAAAGTACCCCCAAACCTATTGTGTTGTATGCAATCTTATGGACTGTAGCTGTCACTCAATAGTTAAAGAGGTACTCCCCTGGAAAACATTTTTTTTGAATCAACTGGTGATTAAAAAATCTTAATCCTTCCTGTACTTATCAGCTGTTTTATGCTCCACAGGAAGTTCTTTTTTTTTTTTTATTTCCTTTCTGTCTGAGACCACAGTGCTCTGTGCTGACACCTCTGTCCATGTCAGGAACTGTCCAGAGTAGGAGCAAATCCCCATAGAAAACCTCTCCTGCCCTGGACAGTTCCTAAAATGGACAGAGGTGTCAGCAGAGAGCACTGTGGTCTCAGACAGAAAGGAAATTCAAAAAGAAAAGAATTTCCTCTGTAGTATACAGCAGCTGATAAGTACAGGAAGGATTAAGATTTTTTTTATAGAAGTAAATTACAAATCTGACTTGCCACCAGCTGACTTTGATGTCAGACGCCAAGTTCCAGCTCGCCGGCAAAGAGCGGCTGCACACCGTGCAAACACCACGCCGCCCCGGCTGGAACGTATCTGACTGTCCTCCATCTGTCTCGTCAGCGGTGCGGTGAGTGGTACCACAGTGCCAGACATTATATTTCTATTTACAGGTATTTTCAGTGGGGAGTGAACCGGTGTTAGCGACCTTGTGCCATCATTACTCAAATTGCCCAGACAAACTGGATTATATGACACCTATATCGGAGGACTTCCCATTTATCTCTCTAGGATATTTTCTCAGGACATTTGCAAGATTTTTTTTACAGGATCAACTTCACAGGATTCGAACCAACTCAAGACTATTATATATAGGACACTTTCTTTTCTCCTTTTTTACGGGACATGTATTGTATGTACAGGGATATTTCTTTTACAGGTGATACATAAAGATACACATGAAAACCTCTTTATGTTATCTTTAGACACACCATTACTATTAATAAGTGTGTCTATTTATGCAACAACTATGAGTTACAATTGGTATATGAGCAGTACCGTGTTTCTCCCAAAATAAGACCGGGGCTTATATTAATTTTAGTCACAAAATACACACTAGGGCTTATTTTCAGGGTAGAACTTATTTATTTATGGGGGGGGGGGGGGGGGCTGCAGGAGTGTGGAGGATGGGGGGCTGTGGGAAGATGGGGGGCTGTAGCAGTGTGGAGGATGGGGGGCTGTGGGAGGATGGGGGGCTGTAGCAGTGTGGAGGATGGGGGGCTGTAGCAGTGTGGAGGATGGGGGGCTGTGGGAGGATGGGGGGCTGTAGCAGTGTGGAGGATGGGGGGCTGTAGCAGTGTGGAGGATGGGGGGCTGCAGGAGTGTGGAGGATGGGGGGCTGTGGGAGGATGGGGGGCTGTAGCAGTGTGGAGGATGGGGGGCTGTGGGAGTGTGGAGGATGGGGGGCTGCAGGAGTGTGGAGGATGGGGGGGCTGCGGGAGTGTGGAGGATGGGGGGCTGTAGCAGTGTGGAGGATGGGGGGCTGTAGCAGTGTGGAGGATGGGGGGCTGTATCAGTGTGGAGGATGCCGCACCCCCATCTTCCACACTGCTACAGCCCCCCATCCTCCACACTCCCACAGCCCCCCATCCTCCACACTGCTACAGCCCCCCATCCTCCACACTCCCGCAGCCCCCCCATCCTCCACACTCCTGCAGCCCCCCATCCTCCACACTCCCACAGCCCCCCATCCTCCACACTGCTACAGCCCCCCATCCTCCCACAGCCCCCCATCCTTCACACTGCTATACAGCCCCCCATCCTCCCACAGCCCCCCATCCTCCACACTGCTATACAGCCCCCCATCCTCCTTTAATAAGGATACATTAAAAGCTATGTTTTAAGAGCACTTCCCCTGGGCTTTATAATCCCCTTTATGATTTATATATTTGCTCGGAAGAGATCACCTATCTGATACCCACTGTGTTTTTTTTTTTTTTTTTTTACTTATCACAGTATCTGTACAACTTCCTCTGGAGCATAAAGCAGCTGATAAGTCTTGGAAGGGTTAAGATTTTAAAATAGAAGTAATTTACAGATCTGTATAACTGAGTACCTCCTTTGGAGTCACAGGTTAGACACCGTTCTAGGTGCATATACCCTCAGCAAGGAAGAGTTTGCAAGCATGGGATATCAGAGAAGAGACAAATGGTAATAGATGTCAATGATGGGTGCTGAGCCAAAGGCATGCTAGGAGTTGTAGTTTTGCAACAGCTGGAGGCACCTTGGTTTGGAAACACTGCTATAACTTAAGGGTTTTTGTAACTTCTATAAGGACTTAACTTAAACAAAGATTTTTACAAGTTATAGGCTGGAAACATATAGGGTGGCCAGATGTAAGCAGGGAGATAATAGAGAAATATATCACATTATTAACACTATACAGGAATGGCGTGGGATTTTTTTTTTTTTTGTAATTTTTTTCAGCCTTTCATTGCATTTTTAGGCTCAGTTGTAGCTTTTCAAAATCACAGCATGCTTTGGGTATGTCGGTCTATAGAAGAAAAGAAAAATGCCCGAATAAATGCAATCTGTATTTAATATCGGCATATTTCCATATTGACTCTCAGCTAACATTGTTTTTTGAGGATTTTTTTTTCACAGAAATTCCCTGTGTTTCCAGCCTTGTATAAGTTACAAAAGTCATTGTAAAATAGTTTACAAAAAACCCTTATTTTAGCCCTTAAAGGGGTATTCCAGGCAAAAACTTTTCTTTATATATCAACTGGCGCCGGAAAGTTAAACAGATTTGTAAATTACTTCTATTAAAAAATCTTAATCCTTCCAATAGTTATTAGCTTCTGAAGTTGAGTTGTTGTTTTCTGTCTAACTGCTCTCCGATGACTCACGTCCCGGGAGCTGTCCAGCTCCTATGGGGATATTCTCCCATCATGCACAGCTTCCGGGATGTGACATCATCATTGAGCAGTTAGACAGAAAACTTCAGAAGCTAATAACTATTGGAAGGATTAAGATTTTTTAATAGAAGTAATTTACAAATCTGTTTAACTTTCCGGAGCCAGTTGATATATAAAATTTTTTTTTTGCCTGGAATACCTCATTGTTTCCCAACCAGGGTGCCTCCAGCTGTTGCAAAACTACAACTCTCAGCATGTCCAGACAGCCAAAGGTGCTGGGAGTTGTAGTTTTGCAACAGCTGGAGGCCCCCTGGTTGGGAAACACTGATCTAAACAGTCAAATGTGCTGGTATGTGCAATCTCAAGGGTTCTGAGTGTTGGGGTCTGAAAGGTCAGAAGTGACAGGGTTTGGTAGGTGACGAAGGGCACTTGGGGACATATACTATTGAGATGGCAGAGTGTGGACAGAGAGTCTTTAGGGAATCCCATTGACTTTTATAGATGTAAAGGTCTGTCCTAGCATCAGGTTCTCTTTAAATGAACAAAAATGTTATTATTATCATATCCTAATTGCAGCATTCATATGAATTGAAAGAGCGGTGAGAACTCACGATGCCAGAGATATGACAGATACAGAGCATCACTGGAGCGGTAACAATCAGCGCCCTGTCCTCGGGGAGTGTGACATACGTGGACAGTCCATTCACACTGTATACAATGTGACTTTATGCAAAATGAACGCCATTTAAGGAGTTTTA
Source organism: Hyla sarda (assembly GCF_029499605.1). Lineage (NCBI taxonomy): Eukaryota > Metazoa > Chordata > Amphibia > Anura > Hylidae > Hyla > Hyla sarda. Next base: position 40,257,660 of record NC_079189.1, on the reverse strand, counting down.
TGTCCCAGGGCTTTACACTTTAGGTTACGATTATACCCACTTGTCGCAGATGTGTTGCGGAAATGTATGCTAAAACCCAGTACCATGCACCTAAATGGGGTTGAATGAATAAAAAAATAAAATAAGTCCAGCGCTCTGTAAAGGGTAAAATCCACTCCCCACGGGTGAAAAATGTGCGGAACGTCCACACGAAAAACAGTTGCAGACATTCCGCACATCTGTCACATGAGCGGGCGCTAGGACCACTCGGAAATGTGCCGTCTCATAGACAGCAATGCATTTCCTTGCGGACTCCGCAGGAAGAACGGGCTTGACTATTGTTTCTGTGGATGGCGGAATCAGAATTTCCAAAATTCTGCCGAGTGAACAATGCAGCGGACTCTGCGGCAGCGGAATATCCGTGCTGACATTCCGCACAAGTTCCGTCCGTGTGACCTCGGCCTTATAGACAGCGCACCTTCTGATGTGTTTCGAGTATTAACGCTAATTCATAGACCTGAAATGAATGGGGAAGTTGCAAAAGTTTCCGAAACAAAATAAAGCATATAAATACCCCCTGAGGATTTTTATAGATCCCAACCGTAAAGTTGCCCTCTCGGAAGACTAGATGAGGGTCATCTTTGGTCTTTAGGTTAAAAAAAAAGTGATCAGAAGATCCCATATAACCTTTACAGGCATCTAAAGGGACTATTTCATGATGTTGATGTATTACAGGGGTCCCTCAACATACGATGGTAATCCGTTCCAAATGAACGATCGTTAGTTGAAACCATCGTATGTTGAGGGATCCGTGCAATGTAAAGTATAGGACAGTGGTCTCCAACCTGCGGACCTCCAGATGTTGCAAAACTACAACTCCCAGCATGCCCGGACAACCAACGGTTGTCCGGGCATGCTGGGAATTGTAGTTTTGCAACATCTGGAGGTCCGCAGGTTGAAGACCACTGGCATAGGAGGTTATACTCACCTGTCCCCGCCGCTCACCTGTCCCCGCCACTCACCGCTGCCCGCCGCTCACCGCTGCCCTGGATGTCGCCCTCCATCGCTGTCGCCACGTCCCCGGACCGTCTCTGCTGCGTCTCTTCATCGCCGTCATCACGTCGCTGCGCACACTGCTCCTATTGGATGACGGGACAGCGTGCGCTATGACGTGATGACGACGATGGAGAGCACAGGCAATGCAGGGGATCCCAAAGAGGACGGTCTGGAGGGGCGGGGACAGGTGAGTCACACCCACCGGACCACACGGGGCACCTTAAACGGCTATCCGGCAAGTACATATACAGTAAGTCATATCTTATGTGTTTTGTTTGTTTTAGGTTTTTTTTTTTTGTATGAACTTGTCCTTTAAAACTCTTTTTAAAAACGAATGAACCAGAATTATATCTGCAATGTATCAGATCACCGTAATTAAATGACTGTGTTTGATTTAATAGTACCCCTTTTATCAAACTTCTTTATTGTCACTATGAAATGTCAAAAGTTCTGATCAGAGTACTGGGACCCGCACTGATTGGTAAAGCAAATGAGCAGAGAGGTGCTAGCACTGTGCCCAGGGCTCAAGTCCTGCAGGAACTCATGGGAACGGAGTTCCTGCACTTTTTCCACAGCAGGAACGCAGTTCCCATTAGCATGAGTACTGCAGGACCAGCCCATAAAGGGGTACTCTGCCCCTAGACATCTTATCCCCTATCCAAAGTATAGGGGATAAGATGTCTGATCCTGCTGCTGGGGACCCCCGCGATCTCGGCTGCAGCACCCCAGAGATCCGGTGCACGGAGCGAGCTTCGCTTCGTGCCAGATGACTGGTGATGCGGGGCAGAGACTTGTGACGTCAGAGTAATGCCCCCTCAATACAATTCTATGGAAGGGGGCGTGACGGCCGTGGAAAGTGGAAATCTTGGGTGAGTTCCCACACTTTTTTTTCCCCAGGACTTGACCCCTGACTGTGCCTATATTTTTCCAATTGGCACTGGGTCTTTGAGGTACAAAGTCCCACTCTGTTCGTGGCGCCACATTGACTGATGTCTCAGACCCCCTAAGCTTCCAACAGTAAAACCCTGTGGTTCCAAAATGGGTTCCAGAATGCTTGTTACATAACCGCTGCCCCAATTTCTGCTTCGAGGTAAAAATGCTGTGTATTCGGAGACACTGTACCTTGTGCAACCTCTTTTGTTTATACTGGTACAAACTACTATTTAAAAGACTAAGTTCCCTTATGGAAGAAGGAGAAAGTTCAACCAGCTCACCCCGCCCGGACAGCCAGAGTACGTATTCAGGTGCTGGATGACGCCGGAACAAATGGAAAGCAAGGAGTAGGATCCAGCTCTTAAAAGCAAATAAAACTTCTTTATTCAATAGACATAGTCAGGAATAGAAGGGTTACGCGTTTCAAGCGCAAAGCGCTTGAAACGCGTAACCCTTCTATTCCTGACTATGTCTGTTGAATAAAGAAGTTTTATTTGCATTTAAGAGCTGGATCCTACTCCTTGAATACCATAAGTTCCCTTATGATACCAATTCATCTGTGAACACACAGACTGGACCAGAAAGAAAATGCTAAACACAACCCTACCAGCTACTAATGAAGTTGGCATGCTAACATCGACATGAGTGGTTGGACAGGGCGACATGAGGAACCACAGATAAGACACTGGGTTAAATGAAACAGGTACTGACCTGAGGGTTCACTGCCCTGCGTTGCGCTTCGGGATAACTTGGCCTTGGATGATTTGCTTGTTGTCCTTGCTGTGACTGGAGAGGCGGAGGGGCTATCACCACGAATAGTGGAAAGGTCCTGCATGCTGAAACTCCTTAGTCTTTCTGACAGAGCTCCTTGTCCCTTAGGATAGATAGTAAGATAGACAGGAGTTAGATACAGTAGATGACAGATAGATAGATAGACCAGGGTTTCCCAAGTCCCCCCAAGAGGTCATATTTTCAGGACTTTCTTAGTCTTTCACAGGTGATTGGTAATGGTGGTGATGCCTGATGACCATAACTATATCCCCTGTGATAGTCTAAGGAAATCCTGAAAACATGACCTGGTGGGGGGGACTTGAAGACCGCACTTGGGAGACACTGATATAGACTAGGGATCGACCGATATAATTTTTTTAGGGCCGATACCGATAATCTGTCACCTTTCAGGCCGATAGCCGATAACTTATACCGATATTTCGGTATAAGTTATCGGCTATTTCAACCGCCCCCCCGGCGGGGCAGAAGCTGTTGCAGATCAATGATTTAAAGCGGGTGCTATAAATCAATGAACTACAGCGGCTTTTGCGGTGCCAGAGACCGCCGCCGCTGCCCACCTCTCTCCCCCTGCCTGTCCTGAGTCTAACCACCATAATTGCCCCATCCTGTGCCCACATGCCGCTGCCCCATCGCCTCCCCCCATCCTCTGCCCACATGTCGCCCCCGCTGCCCCATCGCCTCCCCCCATCCTCTGCCCACATGTCGCCCCCGCTGCCCCATCGCCTCCCCCCATCCTCTGCCCACATACCACCGCTGCCCCATCGCCTCCCCCCATCCTCTGCCCACATACCACCGCTGCCCCATCGCCTCCCCCCCCATCCTCTGCCAGCATACCACCGCCGCCGCTGCCCCATCGCCTCCCCCCCATCCTCTGCCCACATACCGCCTCTGCCCCATCGCCTCCCCCCATCCCCGGTGTTATAATTACCTGTTCCCGGGGGTCTGCGATCCTTCTGGCTCCGTCGGCATCCTGCGCTGTCACTGCGCGTACTGAAGGTGACGTCGCTCTTGTTGGCGACGTCACTCGTCATTACGCAGCGCACAGCAACATGGCAGGAGCCAGAAGGATCGTGGACTCCGGGAACAGATGATTATAACACCGGGGATGGGGGGAGGCAATGAGGGGGCAGCGGCGGCGATGGGCGGGGCATTATCTGCATATCGGCAAGGTAATTGCCGATACCGATAATGTCAAAAATCGGCCAAACCAATAATCGGTCGATCCCTAATATAGACGATAGGTAGATTTAGTTTGGATGAGATCTACCCTTTTTTAACCAGGCTTATAACAAAACTTGTCTCAGCTCCAAGAAACATGGCATATAGTCAATTCACATCCATCTCCAACAGCCATAGTCAAAACATGTCAGAAGAAATATAAAATACAGCTGGAATATTTTGAGAGTAGAAACCAAATCATAAGGCCTGAAAGTTTATTTCACTGTTTTGGCAGTAAATGTCTTCTGTGCTGCCAAGACCTGGGTTGATCCTGAATGATGTTATTCTAAGGATCATACACTGCAGCCGGGCAGCTGATATCTGCATTGCTGTTATTTTATAGTCTAACAGCGAAAATCTGCATTCACCGTCACCTAACCAGAGGAGTAACTTCACATTCTTAGGGCCCACGCACGCTACGGAAATTACACAAGGAATTTCCTTGCTAAACTCCAGCCGGGGGATCCCCGTCACCCGGAATGAAGATTAATTTTGTGCGGAATTGCTGCAGAAATGATCCCCTGCAAGTCCCATTGACTAACAAACATTTTACTGTGCATTGGACAGAAGAATCCCATTGAGATCAATGGGGTTCTGCTGCATGTGGATTAATCCGCAGTGTGCATAGGCCCTTAGGCCGGGCTGATGCAACATGTGTCTAATAGCCCAATCAACTATCATGCATCCTTTGTAGTGCCGATATCCTCCAATCTGGCACCAGCGCCCAGATACAACTGCAAGTTCAGCATCCATGAGATATAAAAGGGTTGTCCATTGAAACATTTAACCTATGTGCCCAGACTGGATAAATAAAACAAAAAAAACTTACCTCCCTTGCTCCCTCGTAGCCTCCAGTATCGGCGTCCGGTCTCAGCCACTGCAGCTCCAGATGCCACGTCAAATCGCCCCTCAGCCAAATAATGGCCGCAGCAGTGACCCACCCCAGTCAGTGATTGGTGAGTGGTGTGATGTGACGTGGCCTCTGTAGCTCCGTGTAGTGTTGTGGCAGCTAAGACCTGGAGGGCACGAGGGGGCAAGGGAGGTGAGTTTCAGCTTTTTTGTTTTATTATGCAGTCTGGGCACTTAGGTTAAAGGGGTATTCCAGGAAAAAACTTTTTTATATACAGTGGTGCCTCAACATACGATGGTAATCCGTTCCAAAAGGACCATCGTTTGTTGAAACCATCGCATGTTGAGGGATCCGTGCAATGTAAAGTATAGGACAGTGGTCTACAACCTGCGGACCTCCAGATGTTGCAAAACTACAACACCCGGCATGCTGGGAGTTGTAGTTTTGCAACATCTGGAGGTCCGCAGGTTGAAGACCACTGGTATTTGAGGTTATACTCACCTGTCCCCGCCGCTCCGGACCCGTCACCGCTCGTCACCGCTGCCCTGGATATCGCCGTCCATCGCTGTCTCTGCTTCCCCGGCAACCACGCTCTCCGTCGCCGTCATCACGTCGCTACGCACGCCGCTCCTATTGGATGACGGGACGGCGTTGCGCAGCGACGTGATGACGACGATGGAGAGCGCCGACGATGCAGGGGATCCCGAAGAGGACGCGCCGGAGCCCCGAGGACAGGTAAGAGACATCACCGGAGCTCACGGGGCACCGTAAACGGCTATCCGGCGGGAGCTGAAGCAGTCTGCGCTGCGGGATAGCCGTTTATGCGATGGCCCCGACATAAAAAAGCATCGGATGTTGATGCTGCCTTCAACATGCTATGGCCTCTGAGAGGCCATCGTATCTTGAAATGATCGTATGTCGGGGCCATCGTAGGTCGGGGGGGTCACAGTATATCAACTGGCTCCAGAAAGTTAAACAGATTTGTAAATTACTTCTATTAAAAAATCTTAATCCTTTCAGTACTTATGAGCTTCTGAAGTTAAGGTTGTTCTTTTCTGTCTAAGTGCTCTCTGATGACACCTGTCTCGGGAACTGCCCAGTTTAGAAGAGGTTTGCTATGGGGATTTGCTTCCAAACTGGGCGTTTCCCGAGACAGGTGTCATCAGAGAGCACTTAGACAGAAAAGAACAACCTTAACTTCAGAAGCTCATAAGTACTGAAAGGATTAAGATTTTTTAACAGAAGTAATTTTCAAATCTGTTTCACTTTCTGGAGCCAGTTGATATCTAAAAAAAAATTTTTTCCTGGATAACCCATAAGAATTTTCACTAAACAATTAATTTATTGGGATTTTCTGCTGTTACGTAAATAAAGCTTATTCATTTCATATGGAAAAGATGAAATAATTCCCACTTGTGGCCGTGCAGAAAAGCAGAACATTTTATAGTGCAAGGCCCATAGGTTATATAGTTAGATAAGAGCTACAATTCTGGTCTAAAAGTGTTACAAACATTTGTAAATAAAAAACATTGCACACAGTTTTCACTGCGCCCTTGAGCCCCTCTCAACTGTGTGTGCATCCTCAAGACGCCCATATAGTTGAATACTGCCATGGACTATTTGGACTGTTCTTTCATTTACTTCAGCATAAACTGTTATTACAGTGTTAGTATAGAATTTCCCTTTGATTATGTTCCATTATGCTCAGATTTATGCAATATTTACAATGTAATAACTGCATATGCACTGACTTGCTTCTTGCCTCTGGGTCTCATTACTTCATTCCACCTCTAGTTCATGTGAAGTTCATTTGTGGCCTTATTATGTTTGGTATCTAACACATTCTTCCAGTGATGTATATGATACTTAGTGCTCGTGTAAAGGATGCCTTTGTTTCATTGCATAAAGTCACCTTATAGGGGTACTCAGCCCCTTGACATCTTATCCCTATCGAAAGGATAGGGGATAAGATGTCAGATCGCGGGGGTCCCGCCGCTGGGGACCCCAGGGATCTCTGCTGCAGCACCCACCTGTTGCGGCTTCCGGCAGCGCTGGAGGTTCTCATCCTAACGCCTCACGACCACGGTGACGGGGGATCGTGACGTCACGACTCCTCCCCTGTGTGACGTCAGGCCCCGCCCCCTCAATGCAAGTCTATGGGAATGGGCGTGACGGCTGTCACGCCCCCTCCCATAGACTTGCATTGAGGGGCGGGGCGGGACGTCACACGGGGACCGTCATGATCTCACGTCACCGTGGTCGGGAGCCGAAGCCTCCAGCATTTCCGGAAGCTGCAAAAGGTGGGTGCTGCAGCTGAGATCCCGGGGGTCCCCAGCGGCGGGACCACCGCGATCTGACATCTTATCCCCTATCCTTTGGATAGGGGATAAGATGTCTAGGGACGGAGTACCACTTTAATAATACTGTATACCAGATGGACTCTTTTGGGGACATTTTTCACTGGATACTTATGGTATGTTGGCATCTATGTTATTTTAGAAAAAATGTGACAGGTTTTTATACGGCATTCAATAAAGTCCCCTGTCATGACCTTTTTATTAATTTTGTGCATTCATATGCAACTGAGTGTAACCAATCTGCATATTTCTGCAGCAGTTGTTTCCTAATAAACATAATAGTTTTGTCATCTGCCATTGCAACCAATTCCTCCAATGACATGGAAGTGACTCTGCTGACTCACTCCTAGCCTGCACAGCACAGCCAAAAAGTGAGCTGTACAAATTGTTCCTTGTTATTTTTGCATATAACACAACAAAGTAAAAAAAAAAATAATAATAATAATTTTCCCTAGATCACCACATTTGTAGAGAAAACGTACTATTCCTTTGAACGTTTTATTGTATTTTAACGTTTTAACTTTACTATACATGTAATCATTAATTACCTTAGCAGCAGCTGTGACCGCAGCTGTGGCCGCAACATTGAGACCTCTCTTGCCAAAATGTACCAGGGCATCGTAACTGCGATCTTTCGCTTGGACAAGACACTCGTCAATTTCCTAAAGTGAATGAAAATGCTTTTTATGCCAATAAAATTAAATTATATTCCTATCCTGGAAGGGGGAGTCAGGGCTGCCTGCTACTGCTACTTAGGAGCCCATGTCCTGGATATTACACTGCTACTGCAGGCAGGGTGGTGGCTCTCTGCCTGTGTCTGGGAAGGACAATGGCACTCATTGGAAAAGGGTGGCTGTCAAAGAGGTTCTGCAGCAGCTAACTTTTAATGGGTCACTTAAAGAGGTAGTCCAGTGCTGAAAAACGTATCCCCTATCCTAAGGATAAGGGATAAGTTTCAGAGCTTGGGGGGGGGGTTTGACCGCTGGGGCCCCCCACGATCTCCTGTACGGGGCCCCGGCTCGCTGGCCAGATAGCGGGTGTCGACCATCACATGAAGCAGCGGCCGACACGCCCCCTCAATACATCGCTATGGCAGAGCCGGAGATTACTGAAGGCAGCGTATTGAGGGGGCGTGTCAGCGGTGGTCAACACGCCCCCTTCCCACAGGCTGCCGAAGCCCCGTACAGGAGCTCGCAGGGGGGGGGGGGGGGGGGGGTTAGCTGTCGGATCCCCCTGCGATCTAAAACTTATCCCCTATCCTTAGGATAGGGGATAAGTTTTTCAGCACTGGATATTTCCTTTAAGGTCACGGTCAGCTGATTTACAAAAAAAAACAGTACTTTAATAATAATAATAATTATTATTATTATAATTATCTATCTTGGGTCTGTCTGTCTCTTGTCTGTCTTTTCGCCTATCTATGTATCTATCTATCCCAAATATCCAGTTTTATACTGTACCTTTTCTTTTGAGGATAGAGTGGGGTGCACAAATTTTCTATATAGAAGGCTTGATCCTTTCGTGTAGGGAGACAGTAACCAGGCCACAAAAGCAATTTTTAGCTCGTAGTAAAATGGAAACCTAAGAGATGCAAGAAAACATTTAGTGCCTTCTATATACAGTAAAATACCAACTAGTAAAACATTATGATGAGGCAACAGCTATTGTCTACTCTGTATTACTGCATCTGAAATATATTCTTCAAGAACCTGATGATATTTGTACCGGTGACAGTTTTCTTTACGTATTCTGTACATCATTTTATGCTACCAGATCTAGAACAGGAATTTGTTAGCCAAGCCAGAATCTTCTACAAAAGTAAGGATCACGTATCTGTAGACAGCAGTTATGGGGTTCTTGCCCTGTAATGAAGTGGAGCAAGAACCCCAAAACACACACAATGTAAATTTGTCTGCTCATATTTTAACTTACAAGCAGATTTCCAACACAATGCGGATGCAATTTAAATATCTTGGACACATTTTCCAGGAAAATCGGCGTGTAAATAAAATACCGTATTTTACACAGTGTAAACATAGCTTAAAGGGGTACTCTGGTGGAAAACTTTTTTTTTTAATGAACTGATGCCAGAAAGTTAAACAGATTTGTAAATTACTTATACTTAAAAATCTCAATCCTTTCAGTACGTATAAGCAGCTGTATGCTACAGAGGAAATTCTTTTCTTTTTGAATTTCTTTTTTGTCTTGTCCACCCTGCTCTCTGCTGACACCTCTGTCCGTGTCAGGAACTGTCCAGAGCAGCATAGGTTTGCTATGGGGATTTTCTCCTGCTCTGGACAGTTCCTGATACGGGCATCAGGTGTCAGCAGAGAGCACTTTGGACAAGACAAAAAAAGAAATTCAAATATAAAAGAATTTCCTCTGTAGCATAGAGCTGCTAATAAGTACTGGAAGAGTAAAGATTTTTTAATAGAAGTCATTTACAAATCTGTTTAACTTTCTGACACCAGTTGATCAAAAAAGAAAGAAAAAAGAAAAAAGAAAAAAAAAAGGTTTTCCACCACCAATTTGGTACCCTCCTCAAGGAGAAATGTTACCCCTTTAATCCTTTGCAAAATAATACTTTATTCATTGTATGGTTGTATTATTTGGACACCACATGGAGTGAAGATGGTGTTTTTCAGTCCAGCCAAAAAGCCGCATATGGTCAGAAAATGACCCGACTGGAGTTACTAGCTGACACTAGCTCTTTGTATTGAATGGGGTACAACGCGGGTCCAGCAGGGATACAGGAGCAGACAGTTTTTAAATCCACCTGCTGGATTTGGCAGCCAGAAGCTGAAAACGTGGTGTGAAGGTGCCTTCCTTGGATTTTCATGCTATGAATAATTCACACTCTAAAAAAAAATCCACAAATGATGAACTTACCAGCAAAGGAATAGGTCTGTAAATGTTTCTAATGTCATAAAAAGTGCAAATATGATCCAGTACATCATCCATTTTACCTGGAAATTACAAAAAACAGAGATATCAGATATTGCAATTTGTGCTGTATACAGCAAACACTACATCCCCAACATAAAGGGGTTCAGGGGCTCTGTAACATAACGTGATCAGTGATCATTAGTGTCATGAACACATCATGTATGACAGGGAAGCGCTGATGCTCTAATCTCACCTACAGCCCCTGTCCCTTCCTATTGCATATCCGACTAAGACGGTCCATACACTGTGCTAATGTGCTGGGGCATCAGAGTCCAAACTAATAAACTGACTGTACAAGGTCGGGGTACATGTCAAGAACACGAGGAGTTAACACAATAACCAAACAGGACTAAGGATCTAAGACACAGCAGGAATGCTTAATAGCAACAAACAGAAATATCCAAACAAGATATTGCATACTGACAATCAGTTCAGGAATCAGAGACAATGTAAATAGTAAATATGATTATATGAACATGACTGGATAACAAGATAATAACACTGCTAAACAGGACTTGGATATGCAGGGTGTGAAGGGGTTAACTGATGGTCAGACACCATACAGGTCAGGATAACTAGAACACAATTCACACTGGACAGCTACAAAAAAAACTTCAAAAGCCAAACTCCATAACATAGAGGAATACGGGTCAAGATTCTTAACAGGAATACTAAATATCAAACACTGAACTGAGAACCAGATAGTCTAAACAGACTCCAAGAAAAACTTCAAAAGCCAAACTCCATAACATAGAGGAATACAGGTAAAGATTCTTAACAGGAATACTAAATATCAAACACTGAACTGAGAACCAGATAGTCTAAACAGACTCCAAGAAATACTTCAAAAGCCAAACTCCTAACATGGAGAAATACAGGTCAAGATACTAAACAGGAATACTAAATACTGAACACTGGACTGAGAACAAGAACTATACAGGACTGATAACAGAATAAAATATGAACACGGGCCTAAACAAGGTACACTAAATATATACAAAGCATAACACTAAAACTCTGAGCAAAGTACAAACATAACAAAGCTACAATCTAGACACACGAATACAAGATAAGAAGCCATGACTGAATTTAGAAAATATGTGGACAGACTAAGGTGCTATGAAAAGTGCAATTAGCAGCCAGGAATACCATCAGAGTTGGGGTCTAAATAACCCCACCCGGGAGCCTTTTGGCTGGAAAGACTATCCTGACCAAAGCACACAAAATGCAAAAACTGGTCAGGCAAGAAAATCAGATGTGAATACACACCAACACCGAAAAACATGGAATACAGACATTACAATTAGAAGCAAAGATCCATTCCTGAGTATCAATGGGTCATATCTGCATAACCTGGAGGTTTTAGTATCTCTGAATTATGCAGATGGGTATTCTTATCAGTGACTATGGAGTGCATGCTGTGCCCTAGCCCTGAAGGTTCAGCCATCATTGGGGTTCTCGACTTATTGAGTCTTTTTTTGCACCAGTTATATATACCTATTTAACTTGTGATCTGTACAAAGGGGCCTGAGGAAGTTTGTTTAAGGGGTCTTGTCTGTGGTCTGTTCATAGGAGTCTAATCTGGAGTCTATATTTACTTGTGATGTCTGTTCTAGCACCACAGGTTTTGGTCTGTGGTCTGTATATAGGGGTCTGGTCTAGGGTCTGTATTTATGTGTAAGGTATTGTCTAGGGTTTGTATTTATTTAAGGAATCTAACAAAGTTTGTTTAGGGGGTCTTGTCGTTGATCTGTATATAGCAGTCTAATCTGGAGTCTATATTTACTTATGAGGTCTGATCTAAGGTCTGTATTTATTGAATGAGTCTGAGAAAGTTAGTATAGGGAGTCTTGTACTGGACAGAGGTCTGTATTCACTTATGTGATCTGAGCTGGGGTCTGTATTAACCCCTTAAGGACCAAGGGCGTACAGGTACGCCTTTGCTCCCTGGTACTTAAGGACCAAGGGCGTACCTGTCCGCCCATGGGAATTTCGGTCCCTGCCGCGCCGGGCAGGGACCGGACTGGGGCGACTGCTGATATCTATCAGCAGGCACCCCGCGCAAATGCCCAGGGGGGTCATCAGACGCCCCCCATGTCGTCGATCGCCGCAAATCGCAAGTGAATTTGCGGTGACCCGGAATATAACGGGGATCGCTGTTGTCCAAGACACCCACGATCCCCCTGAAGGCATAGGAGTGAGGTGGCAGGGGTGCCACCCCTCCTATCCCTGCTATTGGTGGTCTAGACGCGACCACCAATAGCAGATCGGGGACGGGGGCTTTACTTTTGGTTTCCCCGTTCTGCCCACCCACAATAGGCGGGGCAGAACGGGGAACCGACAGAGGACCGGCATCGACGTCCACTTACCCCGAGGAGATCGGAGTCCGGCGATGTCGTGCGGCAGGCTCCCTGGATCCGACGGAAGCCGGGAAGCAACATCTGGAGGGTACAGTTTGAGACCACTATACAGTGGTCTCTAAACTGTAACCCTCCAGATGTTACAAAACTACAACTCCCAGCATGCCCAGACAGCTGTTAGGGCATGCAGGGATTTGTAGTTTTGCAACAGTTTGGAGATCACTGCCAGTGATTTCTAACTGTGGCCCTCCAGATGTTGCAAAACTGCAACTCCTAGCATGCCCAAACAGCAGTTTGCTGTCAGGGTATGCTGGGATTTGTAGTTTTGCAACAGCTGGAGGTCCACAGTTTGGAGATCTCTAAATTGTAGCCCTCCAGATGTTGCAAAACTGCAAATCCCTGCATGCCCTAACAGCAAACAGCTGTCTCGGCATGCTGGGAGTTGTAGTTGTGTACCTCCAGCATAACTACATCTCCCAGCATGCCCTTCGGCGATCAGTACATGCTGGGAGTTGTAGTTTTGCAACAGCTGGAGGCACACTGGTTGGTAAATACTGAGTTAGGTAACAGAACCTAACTGAAGGTTTTCCAACCAGTGTGCCTCCAGCTGTTGCAAAAGTACAACTCCCAGCATCCGCGGTCTGTCAGTACATGCTGCATGTTGTAGTTTTGAAACAGCTGGAGGTTTGCCCCCCCCCCCCCCATGTGAAGTTTCCTGCTTCAAGTATGAGCTGCGGCAAATTTTTCACCGCAGCACCTACTCCTAGCGGTAAGCTCACTGTAAACCGCCGCCAGTGTGAATGTACCCTAAAAACACTACACTACACTAACACAAAATAAAGGGTAAAACACAACATATACATCCCCTTACACTGTCCCCCCCCCCCAATAAAAATGAAAAGCGTATTGTACGGCAGTGTTTCCAAAACGGAGCCTCCAGCTGTTGCAAAACAACAACTCCCAGCATTTCCGGACAGCCATTGACTGTCCAGGCATGCTGGGAGTTTATCAACAGCTGGAGGCACCCTGTTTGGGAATCACTGGCGTAGAATACCCCTATGTCCACCCCTATGCAATCCCTAATTTAGTCCTCAAATGCGCATGGCATTCTCTCACTTCGGAGCCCTGTCGTATTTCAAGGAAACAGTTTAGGGCCACATATGGGGTATTTCCGTACTCGGGAGAAATTGCACTACAAATTTTGGGGGGCTTTTTCTCCTTTTACCCCTCATGAAAAAGAAAAGTTGGGGTCTACACCAGCCTGTTAGTGTAAAAAAAAAAATAATTTACACTAACATGCTGGTGTTGCCCCATACTTTTTATTTCCACAAGAGGTAAAAGGAAAAAAAGACCCCCAAAATTTGTAGCGCAATTTCTCCTGAATATGGAAATACCCTACATGTGGGCGTAAAATGCTCTGCGGGCGCACAACAAGGCTCAGGAGTGAGAGCGCACCATGTACATTTGAAGCCTAAATTGGTGATTTGCACAGGGGTGGCTGATTTTACAGCGGTTCTGACATAAACGCAAAAAAATAAATACCCACATGTGACCCCATTTTGGAAACTACACCCCTCATGTAATGTAATGAGGGGTACAGTGAGCATTTATGCCCCACAGGGGTCTGACAGATTTTTGGAACAGTGGACCAGTGGGGTGTAAATGCTCACTGCACCCCTTATTAAATTCTGTGAGGGGTGTAGTTTCCAAAATGGGGTTACATGTGGGGGTCCACTGTTCTGGCACCACGGGGGGCTTTGTAAACGCACATGGCCCCCGACTTCCATTCCAAACAAATTCCCTTTTCAAAAGCTTAATGGCGCTCCTTCTCTTCTGAGCATTGTAGTGCGCCAGCAGAGCCCTTGACGTCCACACATGGGGTATTTCCATACTCAGAAGAGATGGGGTTACAAATTTCGGGGGTAATTTTCTCCTATTACCCCTTAAAAATGTAAAATTTGGGGAAAAACCTGCATTTTAGGGAAAAAAATTATTTTTTCATTTACACATCCGACTTTAACAAAAAGTCGTGAAATACCTGTGGGGTGTTCAGGCTCACTGTACCCCTCGTTACATTCCTTGAGGGGTGTAGTTTCCAAAATAGTATGCCATGTGTTTTTTTTTTTTTGCTGTTCTGGCACCATAGGGGCTTCCTAAATGTGACATGCCCCCAAAAAACCATTTCAGAAAAACTCACTCTCCAAAATCCCATTGTCGCTCCTTCCCTTCTGAGCCCTCTACTGCGCCTCTACTGAACACTTGACATACACATATGAGGTATTTCCATACTCGAGAGAAATTGGGTTACAAATTTTGAGAGGATTTTTTTCCGTTTACCTCTTGTAAAAATTCAAAAACTGGGTCTACTGTGAAACAGCTAAAGGGTTAACACACTTACTGAATGTCATTTTGAATACTTTGGGGGGTGCAGTTTTTATAATGGGGTCATTTGTGGGGTATTTCTAATATGAAGACCCTTTAAATCCACTTCAAACCTGAACTGGTCCATGAAAAATTCCGATGTTGAAAATTTGGTGAAAAATTGGAAAATTGCTGCTGAACTTTGAAGCCCTCTGGTGTCTTCCAAAAATAAAAACACGTCAACTTTATGATGCAAACATAAAGTAGACATATTGTGTATGTCAATAAAAATATTATTTATTTAGAATGTTTATTTTCCTTACAAGCAGAGAGCTTCAAAGTTAGAAAAATGCAAAATGTTAAATTTTTTCATCAAATTTTGGAATTGATGCAAGTATCAATTGATGCAAGTATCGACAAAATGTTACCACTAACATAAAGTAGAATATGTCACGAAAAAACTATCTCGGAATCAGAATGAAAAGTAAAAGCATCCCAGAGTTATTAATGCTTAAAGTGACAGTGGTCAGATGTGCAAAAAACGCTCTGGTCCTACAGTGAAAATTGGCCTGGTCCTTAAGGGGTTAAAGGGGTTATCCAGGAAAAAAAAAATTTTATATTTCAACTGGCTCCAGAAAGATGTGTAAATTACTTCTATTAAAAAATCTTAATCCTTTCAGTAGTTATGAGCTGCTGAAATTGAGTTGTTCTTTTCTGTCTAAGTGCTCTCTGACACCTGTCTCGGGTCCAGAGTAGAAGCAAATCCCCATAGCAAACCTCTTCTACTCTGTGCAGTTCCCGAGACAAGCAGAGATGTCAGCAGAGAGCACTGTTGCCAGACAGAAAAGAACAACTCAACTTCATCAGCTGATAATTATCGGAAGGATTAAGATTTTTAATAGAAGTAATTTACAAATCTGTTTAACTTTCTGGAGCCAGTTGATATAAAAAAAAATTTTTTCCTGGATAACCCCTTTAATTTTAAGGGCTTGCGTTGTATTAGGATATGGGGTCGGTCTGTATTCATCTTAGGGTGTGATATGTGCTATTTGTAATTCAAATGCTGTAGGTTTGGCCATTGTCCAATAAAAATGTGCAAGGCATAGGGCCAAAAATGTAGCATAGCACAGAGAGCTCATCCGTTTCTGAAATCTCCATAAAGACCATTTTCACAAGCTGGGAAGTGCTCCCTGATGACACGTGTCTCGGGAACCGCCCGGTTTAGAAGAGGTTTGCTATGGGGATTTGCTTCTAAACTGGTCGTTTCTCGAGACACGTGTCATCAGAGAGCACTTAGACAGAAAAGAAAAACCTTAACTTCAGAAGCTCATAAGTACTGAAAGGATTAAGATTTTTTAATAGAAGTAATTTACAAATCTGTTTAACTTTCTGGAGCCAGTTGATATATAAAGAAAGTTTTTTACTGGATAACCCCTTTAAGACAGTGCCCAGACCCACAGGAGGTTCTTCTTGTACTATATTGGGACAGTCCAAGCCTGCAAGCATCAGATATGTCTATATTTTCTTGGATATGGCTACCTAGGGGTATTTCCTTTAGATGGGTCTTGGATCTTGCCTCAGGATAGGCCAGTGTATATCCAGCATATCTGGCCGTGTGTATTATAACACATTATGAACTAAAGTGGGAACAGACGGTCTAATTGTTGCTGAATGTTATGGAACATTTATTAGATTTTTTTCCCTAAAGCAAACGTACTTCTCTTTCCTTTGGTCTTTAAATGGATTTTTCCATCTTACATGTGGTTTTCTCTTTTGCTATGTGGGTCATATGCTGGCTTTTCTGCAATTTCAGTAATGTTTAATTAACAGTTTCCATGCCAAGGGCAGAGTCACAAGTTTCTACATAACCCACTGCAGAAATGTTATTTTTTTCTATAGTAGTTCCGCTACTGGGAGACTAAATAGTGGAGTTATCAGTAACTCACATGCATCTGTGCGTTATCTCTCTGCACACATATAAAAGTGGAGGAGCCTGGAGAGACATGATGACACCGACCTATCTTATGTGACACTCAGAGCTGCAGTGGATTCTGCATAAAAACTTAAGGGATACAATACAGGTGTTCATAGCTGCTATGAGGCTCTATGGAAGAGAGGGGCCCAGTACAGCAGTAGGATCAATGGTTTCCCTAGATGATGGTCATAGGAGGAAGAGCAGGCCCACTCCGGGCTCTCACTGACATAGAGGCAGCATTGTGGCACTTAAAGGGTACCCATCAGATCCAACAAAACAATTTTTTTTAAATATATCACTCAGTACCTAATCCTGACCATGTACATCAAATTTTTATGTGTCTAGCACCTTTATTTATTTTTTTATTACACTTTTAATTTAGCTCACTAGTCTGAATTCCTCTCACAGGGAGGGGGCGTGGCCTCACTGTGCAGGTCTCCGCCCCCTCCCTCAGTATGCTGTCTGCTCACATCTCCCCTAGCATTAGCAAAACTACAACTCCCAGCTTGTCCTCACTGACAGTAGCGGGACACAAGATGACAGTGGGAGGATTGTTTGTCCAGCTGTGAGCCCTGCGCTCACAGCTGTCAATCAAGGAAGTGTGTCCATGACATAGGTGATGATGCATGGACACAGCAGGACTAGTATGTGTCCAAGCAGGCAGGGGGGGACAGTTGTTTGACTGGCGTTTTCAGAATTAAATACTGAAAATTTTCTAATGAAAGCAATTGCAAAATCTATTGGTTATCCATGCTTTACAACATGTCAAAGCTTTTTGTATCTGACAGTGCACATTTCAGGTTGTCACTGTCATGGCTGGTAGTTGGGTATATAAGCGAGTAGGTAAAGCAGTGTACACTGCATATCGGCAGCTGTGGGTATTTGGAATCCATGAAAGGACCTGATGTTGTGATTCATCAGCTAAATCACTGGTGCAACCCTGTGAATAACGTATAGATGGAATAACTTATAGGCAGGACCAGGCTGTGGTAGAACCTACCCTGTCAGAGACACAATGTAGGTGGGCTGAAAGCTGACAGGAACTTTGACACAACCAGAATGGTTGGGGTTTTCAGTGGAGATCAAGGTACCCATTCATGGTTTAAAGGGGTTATCCAGGAAAAAAACTTTTTTTTTTATACATCAACTGGCTCCAGAAAGTTAAACAATTTTGTAAATGACTTCTATTAAAAAAAATCTTCATCCTTTCAGTACTTATGAGCTGCTGAAGTTGAGTTGTTCTTTTCTGTCTAAGTGCTCTCTGGTGACACCTGTCTCATGAACTGTCCAGAGTAGAAGCAAATCCCCATAGCAAACCTCTTCTACTCTTCGCAGTTCCCAAGACAGGCAGAGATGTCAGCAGAGAGCACTGTTGCCAGAGAGAAAAGAACAACTCAACTTTTTAATAGAAGTAATTTACAAATCTGTTTAACTTTCTGGAGCCAACTGATATATATATATATATATATATATATATATATAAAATGGTTTTTCCTGGAATACCCCTTTAAGGACAACTTAAAAAGGATGTACTTGCAATTGAGGGGGTGGGGTGTGACATGACGAGGGGGCGGGGCAATGAAGTCGCAAGCTCCCGGCGCCGGCTTTAAAGCGTACCAGTCAATAAAAAAGCACTTTTGACATGTCCTTGTGATGGGGTCTGAATGTTTAGACTCTGAACGATGATGAGAACAAGCAGGGAGAGAAGAGACAGACATTTCTCTCACTGTTCTTTGTCTTTGAGACCTGGATGGCCCTATAGACTTCTATGAGTTAAACCAGGTCATGTGACAGAGAATCGGTAGAGAACGTGCTAAGTGCGCACTTCTCCCGGCTCATTCTGGTGACCAATCAAAACGTTTCCTATGTCTATAAAATATAAAAAAATAATAATATAAAACATATAAAAAAAAAAATTCTCATGACAGTGCACATGTACAACATATATAAAAGAACACTCCAGGCAAAATTTAAAGGGGTTCTCCATTGCCCTGCCTTCCGGAGCTCCGCTCGCAGCGTCCGGAAGTTTATTACTCCGAACACTGTGTGCGGGCTTCCGTGTTTGAGGCCGCCCACTCGTGACGTCACGCCCGCCCCCTCGTGACATCAGGCCCGCCCCCTCGTGACGTCACGCCAGCCCCCTCAACGAAAGTCTATGGGAAGGGAGCGTGACAGCGGTCGCTCCCCCTTCCCATAGACTTTCGTTGAGGGGGCGGGCGTGACGTCACGAGGGGGCGGCCTCGAACACGGAAGCCCACACACAGCGTTCGGAGTAATAAACTTCCGGACGCTGCGAGCGGAGCTCCGGAAGGCAGGGCAGTGGAGAACCCCTTTAAATAGTGCGTAATGTCTAGTGCAGGTCCTAAGGGGCAGAACATGGCACAGGCATCCTCAGTTTGGTATTCTCTAAATCCCTGTGACATGCACTGCCCCCTATGGCCCTCTAACACACATAAAATGGTTCAGATTTACATGGTGATGTTTTAATGAATGATAATCAGATAAAAAGTAAGGTTATTATGGTACCCAACTCTCCCCAATAAGAAGCATTTTATTCATAATACTTACATATTCCTTAATGTCCTTAGATTTCACAGCTTTGTAGGAGTAATATGCGGGGTAGAGAGTGCCAAATATTAGCCTGAAAGAGACAGACACAAACATTTACTACATCTCAGCAATGCTCCAAAATCTCTGATTTGCTCTGTTAACCCCTTGTTCTGTTTATATGTCCTCAGCACATACACCAGACATATCCACAGGCACCTATGCGGCCAGCATTTGCCAAGAGTGCCCTATTCGATTCTACTGTATTAAAAATTGTTACCTGTTAAGCTTTTTTTTATTAAATGCTGTAGTTGTATACAGTAAAAAATTACTGTGTAGTATACATTTATTTATTTTTTTTTTTTTTTACAATGGGAATCAATGGCTTTAGTATGCTACTAAATAACGACAGTGGGGATCAAAAGTTTGGGCACCCCAGGTAAAAATTTGTATTAATGTGCATAAAGAAGCCAAGGAAAGATGGAAAAATCTCCAAAAGGCATCAAATTACAGATTAGACATTCTTATAATATGTCAACTAAAGTTAGATGTCTGCAAAAGTTTGGACACCCTGCAGAGTTAATATCTTGTACTGCCCCCTTTGGCAAGTATCACAGCTTGTAAACGCTTTTTGTAGCCAGCCAAGAGTCTTTCAATTCTTGTTTGAGGTATCTTTGCCCATTCTTCGTTACAAAAGTCTTCCAGTTCTTTGAGATTTCTGGGCTGTCTGTCACGCACTGCTCTTTTAAGGTCTATCCATAGATTTTCAATTATGTTGAGGTCAGGAGATTGAGAAGGCCATGGCCAAACCTTCAGTTTACGCCTCTTGATGTAATCCCCCGTGGATTTCGAGGTGTGTTTAGGATCATTATCCATTTGTAGAAGCCATCCTCTCTTTAACTTCAGCTTTTTCACAGATGGCATCAAGTTAGCATCCAAAATTTGCTGAAATTTTATTGAATCTATTTTTCCTTCTACTCGTGAGATGTTCCCTGTGCCAACGCTACAATACAACCCCAAAGCATGATTAATCCACCCCCATGCTTAACAGTTGGACAGAGGTTCTTTTCATTCAATTCTGTTCCCCTTCTTCTCCAAACGTTGCTCATTGTTTCCAAAATGCATCAGGCTTGTCTATATGTTCATTTGCAAAGTTCAAATGCTGATTTTTGTGGTGAGGACGTACAAGAGGTTTTCTTCTGATGACTCTTCCATAAAGACCATATTTGTACAAGTATCTCTTTATAGTGGAATAGTGTACCACAACTCCAGTGTCTGCCAGATCTTTCTGGAGGGATTGTGCAGTCAAACGTGGGTTTTGAATTGTTTTTCTCACAATCCTGCGAGCTGTTCTGTCTGATATTTTTCTTGGTCTTCCAGATCTTGCTGTTACTTCCACTGTTCCTGATGACTGCCATTTCTTAATTACATTCCGAACAGAGGATATTGACATCTGAAAACATTTTGCTATCTTCTTTATAGCCTTCTCCAGCTTTGTGAGCGTCAACTATTTTCAGTTTCAGATTTCTAGACAACTGCTTAGAAGAACCCATGGTGCTGATTGTTGGGGCAAGGTCAGATGAGTCTGGCCATTTAAAACCTTTGAGATTGACATCATCTGGTCTTCCCAGATGATGATTGAGAACAATCCATGACACTGGCAGGTCTCAGCTTTGCAAAGGGGGAAGGCATGCTATAAATTCTGCAGGGTCCCCAAACTTTTGCAGATGCCATTTTTTTGTTTTCTGTTATTTTGAAAGTGTAAATGATGGAAATAAAATCTAACTTTTATTGACATATTATAAGAACGTCTAATCTGTAATTTGATGCCTTTTGGAGATTTTTCCATCTTTCCTTGGCTTCTTTATGCACATTAATACAAATTTTTACCTGGGGTGCCCAAACTTTTGATCCCCACTGTATACAGGGATTAAATTGAAGGCTCTTATGAGGTAAATGTATAGGAATATGACTGATGCATAATTCTGATATAAACTAAAAACAAGTGTGAACAGAGCCTTATTACTGAACAAACAATAGACATCAGAGCGGCACTGCCATCATATAGACAACCGGTGGTATTAGCTTCTGGATAAAGGATACACAATGCAGGTATTTGGGCAATACTCATCTAACGGTGGTGCTGGGACATCAAACAATGAGAACAATCAGAAATAAATAGCAGGAGATCAAGACAGCAATCCTGCACTCACCACAGTAGAGTCACACAGCTACTCTCATCAGACTCCATCAGACTGGCAGACAAAATAAGTGTGGGGCGCTCAAAGGCGACTGCCGGCGGTTTCACGCACACAGGTAATGTGCTTCTTCCGGCCACAGACCAAATCAGCGTGGGACGCTCGGAGGCAACTGCTGGCGGTTTCACACACACAGGTAATGCGCTTCTTCCGTCCGCAGACAAAATCAGCGCGCGGCGCTCAGAGGCGAAGTGCCTTGAGCCCGGAAGAAGCGCATTACCTGTGTGCGTGAAACCGCCCTACACTGATTTCGTCTGCCAGTCTGCTGGAGGTCCCCTGAGAGAAGCCGTGTGACTCGTACTACTGCGGTGAGTGCAGGATTGCTGTCTTGAACTCCTCCTATTTAGAGCCTTATTACTGACATGTAGCAGCCAGCTATCCAAAAACACTATATTATTTTGTATATTATGTACAAAATGTACATCCACAGTTTATATTTAGTAGACATATTCTACAGGATTATAGTAGTTATATTCTTGTACATAGAGAGCAGTATTATAGTAGTGTATAGCAGAAGCAAGAATCTATTCACAGTAAGAATCCTGGCCAATAGCTGCAGAAGTTGTCCCAACTCCACCACCATAGCCTGGGGGAAGAGACTGAAGTTCCTTCTGATAAGTTGGTCTGAGTCTCACTCAGCCAAGTGTACATTAGATCCACAGCTCCTCTCACACTTTCCCATCCTGATGAGTCCTGTGAGCCTACATATAGCTAATGTCAGGCATACCTCCAACATATTGGCCACATTGTCACTAGTCTTGTCTTGAAGCAAGTTTAACCTGTGCCAAGCCCATTCCTGCTGCAAGGATTTTTCAACTCTTTAACCTTCTCTTTAAGGGGTCCACAAGGATAAAGATGCCCAAGGGCCTTGTTTATGTCTTCATTGGATCTTGTATTTACCTCTGGTTGGACCAGTGCCCACCAGTGTCCAGCCAGTGATTAGCTGAGCACATTGTGATGTTTTGGGCCCCAAAAGTGGGCGAGACTGGGGCCAGAGGATGGGAGAGCCATTCCAGCTGAAACGGGGGAGTGGCGGCCAAAAACTTTAAGCTTATTATTTTTATTCTGGCAGCCGGGGCACATAGGAGAAACTACATTTTTAGCTGGATTACCCATTTAACAGAAGGACATTCACGGTTAATGCCACTTAGCCATGTGACACTCTGGGACTACTACGAGCTGTTCTGTCTCATATTTTTCTTGGTCTTCCAGATCTTGCTGTTACTTCCCTCATGATCTCCCACTAAATCATCTCCATGACCTACCACATATTCTTGTACATAGATAGCAGCTTTATACTGTAAATGCCTTTACCATTACCCAATGCATGGAATTCTATACAAATACATAACATTACGAATCTGTTCCTTTCGTTGGTTCACAATGACATGATAAGTGTCAGGGCCGTCAGGATGATTATATAGTAAGAATGTAATATCTCTAGTTTTCCATTTCCTGTATTTCCTTTTCACTAGTATACAGTGTCTGCCAAGGAAAAAAGGCATTATAAATCATTCACAGAACAAAGAGACTCCCTGAGCCAATGTGATAAGGAAATGCAGACAGATATAACAAAGGGATAACGGAATAAGCAGAACCCGTCAGGTTATTTGGTACCAATATAAACATGTGTTATGATATGAAAGATATATGAAAGATACAACATGGCAAAGCGTCCATATTGAATCAAAATGATTCAATTTAATGAATTTTCACCAAGTCAGGAAGTTTGAGAAAAAACACATAAGACGTAGCGGAATGTGTGAAGTAATCAAAGTGGATTAGACAAGACAATACCCATGATGTTTGACAAGTCTCCAATAAAAGTCCTGGAGAGCAAAACTCAATGGCCCTCATTTACTATTGCAAACCCGACATGTTTTGTCGGGTTGTGCGCCAGATTCTGTCGCACTGCGCCAGAAATTTTGTCTGCGCCAGATTTGCGCCAGAATTGAAAAAACCCAGACTAACTCTCCATTTTGCTAAGAAAACCCGGAAAAGGGGCGTGGCCGCTGGGAAAATGGGGCGTGGTCTCCAAAAAGGGGTGTGTTCCCGACATTTTCACAAAAATCCAACATATTTACTAAGGTTTCCACATAAAATGTGGCGGATTTGACCTGAGGAAAACCCTACAGATCAGAGCATGTGTAAAAAAAGGAAAATGTAGGGAAAGTGGAAAATGTAGGGAAACCTTAGTAAATACCGTGGAAAATAAATTGTAGGGAATTAAAACCCACAAAGAAACCTACACAACACTCTTAATAAATGAGGGCCATTGTCTGTCATTTTTTTACTCCAATGGGGGGTCTGCTCTGTACACCTGGATATAGGCATTGGTGTTTAAAGGGGTACTGCGCTGCTCAGCGTCTGGAAAAAACTGTTCCGAACGCTGGAGACGGCAGCTTGTGACGTCATAGCCCCGCCCCCTCATGACATCACGCCCCGTCTTCTCAATGCAAGTCTATGGGAGCTATGCTCAATTCAAGTCTATGGGAACTCATATATGGGAACATAGTTGGGCCCAGATATGGTGAATGGCATTGTTTGTATATTTTTGGCAATTCATATTGGTCATAATATTTTTAATATTTCTGTTGACCATGATTAATAATTCAATAATTCGATGCTATATTTATCCCCCTCTACAGAATCTTGGCAGGTAATGTATATTTCATGTACAGTGCTCATGTGATGCATATTTTAGCAGAGAAGGGAATAGTCCATGGAGGTCCCACTATAAATGAAGCTTATGTGACCATGTGAAGGCGGAAGATGGGAGTAAAGAGGTAAATGGTGCAATGAACTGATGAACCACAGAGCAATAAACAGCAATGGTGAGACATAGGCCGCAGGTAATACGTGCATGTTTATCCTGGTCATATGATGGACCCTCAGATCATAACTGCTTTTGGGAATCCTGTATCTATACCAGGGAGGTTTTCTATGTTTTATGCCACTTTATATACCGTATGTTCTATACTTCAGGAACTACAATTGCCAATACAAAAGCCAAACTTCTTTACCATTACCACCTAAAATCCCTATAATAGAAAAGTAAGGAGGTTAAGACTGAAAAAGTGGTGGTGTTTCAATAAGTAACCATGATTTCTGAAGTACGTCTTCCTTAGGACATGTATGAGGAAATGTGAAGAATTTCTAATGTCCTGGATTCCCAAGTTTGACCTACAGTCCTTTTGCTTTTACGGTATTACTTTTTTTTCTACAAAGATTTTTTTGGGGGGTGCCAAGATCTTATCTTTGGTTGGATAGCTGTGACTCCTATTCACCAACAAAGTTGCACTGCATTACTTAAAGGGATACTCAGGTGGAAAACAAGTTATCAGAAAGTTAAACAGATCTGTAAATTACTTCTATTTAAAATAATCTTAATCCTTCCAGGACTTATCAGCTGCTGTATGGTCCAGAGGAAGTTGAATAGTTCTTTTCTGTCTGACCACAGTGCTCTCTGCTGACACCTCTGTCTGTGCCAGGAATTGTCCAGAGCAGGAGAGGTTTGCTATGAGGATTAGCTCAAACTCAGGACAGTTCCTGATACGGACAGAGGTGTCAGCAGAGAGCACTGCGGTCAGACAGAAAAGAACTATTCAACTTCCTCTGGACCATACAGCAGCTGATAAGTACTGGAAGGATTAAGATTATTTTAAATAGAAGTAATTTACAGATCTGTTTAACTTTCTGATAATTTGTTTTCCACCTGAGTATAAAATAATTATACTACAAAAGAAGTTGTGTAGTACTTTTCAGTTCTGACCACAGTGCTCTCTGCTGCAACCTCTGTCGGTGTCAGGAACTGTCCAGAGCAGGAGAGGTTTGCTATAGGGAATAGCTCCTACTATGGACAGTTCCTGACACAGACAGAGGTGTCAGCAAAGAGCACTGTGGTCAGACTGGAAAGAACAATACAACTTCCTCTGTAGTATACAACAGCTGATAAGTACTGGAAGGATAAAGATTTTTTAATAGACGTTATTTACAAATCTGTATAACTTTCTAGCAGTTGATTTGAAAAAATAAAAATGTTTTTCACGGGAGTACCCCTTTAAGTCTCTAGGACGGTGGCTAGGTTTGTTTTTCTTCCTAGGCTGCATTATCAGCCATCGACTATAAAGGATGGACCATACACCTTTGGAGAATGCTTAGTAGAGCTGTCAGGAGATAAGATGGCACAGCACCGTAGTAACACTAACACTGCAATAGGCAGGGGCCACTAATAAAACAAAATGCCATATTTCAGTGATATACACCCTCATACCCAGATACTTGTGTTTTGGACCACGTTATATCATATGGAACCCCAAAATGGTGGCCACGGACCTCTACCTGCCCAAATCATAGCTACAGTTTGCAAAAGCAGTCTGTGACATGTTGCAAAGCAAGTCATATATCAGATACATATGTACAGATAATACAAAAAGATAAGACCTAGCTCTCAGTGCTTCTGCTGCCTGACTGTGAGTATGCATCCTATTCTATCATCCCTACACTGTCCTGCTACACCCTTCTTCTTCTCTGTAGATCCCAGTAGCACTAATATGACCACCACACCACTGGGTTGTCCATCTTCATTTACTGTATCACACCCAAGCTACAATATGACACCACTAAATCAATAACATATACAAGGTTGATACCAGAGGTTCATATGGTGCCACACAAATCCATCCACTATCAACTGAGCTGTCAAAAACCCACGACTCATGCTACAATTCTATGCAAAATAATTTTGAAATTTTGTCCCTGCAGCTATTGCCTGTGTGTCTCTATGAGGAGTCCAAATACAAGAAGTGAGGGTGGACAAGCAGGGCTCTGTACACTGAGGACAAGCAGGGCTCTGTACACTGAGGACAAGCAGGGCTCTGTACACTGAGGACAAGCAGGGCTCTAAACACTGAGGACAAGCAGGGCTCTGTGCACTGAGGACAAGCAGGGCTCTGTACAGTGAGGACAAGCAGGGCTCTGTACAGTACACTGAGGACAAGCAGGGCTCTGTACACTGAGGACAAGCAGGGCTCTGTATACTGAGGACAAGAAGGGCTCTGTACACTGAGGGCAAGCAGGGCCCTGTACTGTACACTGAGGACGAGCAGGGCTCTGTGCAGTGAGGACAAGCAGGGCTCTGTACAGTACACTGAGGACAAGCAGGGCTCTGTACACTGAGGACAAGCAGGGCTCTGTATACTGAGGACAAGAAGGGCTCTGTACACTGAGGACAAGCAGGGCCCTGTACTGTACACTGAGGACAAGCTGGGCTCTGTGCACTGAGGACAAGCAGGGCTCTGTACTGTACACTGAGGACAAGCAGGGCTCTGTGTGCTGAGGACAAGCATGGCTCTGTGCACTGAGGACAAGAAGGGCTCTGTACGATGAGGACAAGCAGGGCTCTGAACACTGAGGACAAGCAGGGCTCTGTACTCTGAGGACAAGCGGGGCTCTGTGCAGTGAGGACAAGCAGGGCTCTGTACACTGAGGACAAGCAGGGCTTCTGTATACTGAGGACAAGCAGGGCTCTGTACACTGAGGACAAGCAGGGCTCTGTGCACTGAGGACAAGAAGGGCTCTCTACGCTGAGGACAAGACGAGCTCTGTACACTGAGGACAAGCAGGGCTCTGTACTCTGAGGACATGCAAGGCTCTGTACACTGAGGGCAAGCAGGGCTTCTGTACACTGAGGACAAGCAGGGCTCTGTACACTGAGGACAAGCAGGGCTCTGTGCACTGAGGACAAGAAGGGCTCTGTACGCTGAGGACAAGAAGGGCTCTGTACACTGAGGACAAGCAGGGCTCTGTACACTGAGGACAAGAAGGGCTCTGTACACTGAGGACAAGCAGGGCTCTGTACACTGAGGACAAGCAGGGCTCTGTACACTGAGGACAAGCAGGGCTCTGTACACTGAGGATAAGCGGGGCTCTGTGCACTGAGGACAAGCGGAGCTCTGTGCACTGAGGACAAGCGGGGCTCTGTGCACTGAGAACAAGCAGGGTTCTGTACACAGAGGGCAAGAAGGGCTCTGTACGCTGAGGACAATCAGGGCTCTGTACACTGAGGACAAGCAGGACTCTGTGCACTGAGGCTCTGTACACTGAGGACAATAAGGGCTCTGTACACTGAGGACAAGCAGGGCTCTGTGCACTGAGGACAAGCAGGGCTCTGTACACTGAGGACAAGCAGGGCTCTGTACACTGAGGACAAGCAGGGCTCTGTACACTGAGGACAAGCGGGGCTCTGTGCACTGAGGACAAGCGGGGCTCTGTGCACTGAGGACAAGCAGGGCTCTGTACAGTGAGGACAAGCAGGGCTCTGTACAGTACACTGAGGACAAGAAGGGCTCTGTACACTGAGGACAAGCAGGGCCCTGTACTGTACACTGAGGACAAGCAGGGCTCTGTGCACTGAGGACAAGCAGGGCTCTGTATTGTACACTGAGGACAAGCAGGGCTCTGTGCGCTGAGGACAAGCATGGCTCTGTGCACTGAGGACAAGAAGGGCTCTGTACGCTGAGGACCAGCAGGGCTCTGTACACTGAGGACAAGCAGGGCTCTGTGCACTGAGGACAATAAGGGCTCTGTATGCTGAGGACAAGATGGGCTCTGTACACTGAGGACAATCAGGGCTCTGTACACTGAGGGCAAGCAGGGCTCTGTACACTGAGGACAAGAAGGGCTCTGTACACTGAGGACAAGCAGGGCTCTGTACACTGAGGACAAGCAGGGCTCTGTGCACTGAGGACAAGAAGGGCTCTGTACGCTGAGGACAAGAAGGGCTCTGTACGCTGAGGACAAGACGGGCTCTGTACTCTGAGGACAAGCAGGGCTCTGTACACTGAGGACAAGAAGGGCTCTGTACACTGAGAACAAGCAGGGCTCTGTACATTGAGGACAAGCAGGGCTCTGTACACTGAGGACAAGCAGGGCTCTGTACACTGAGGACAAGCGGGGCTCTGTGCACTGAGGACAAGCGGGGCTCTGTACACTGAGGACAAGCAGGGCTCTGTACACAGAGGACAAGTAGGGCTCTGTACACTGAGAACAAGCAGGGCTCTGTACATTGAGGACAAGCAGGGCTCTGTACACTGAGGACAAGCAGGGCTTTGTACACTGAGGACAAGCGGGGCTCTGTGCACTGAGGACAAGCGGGGCTCTGTACACTGAGGACAAGCAGGGCTCTGTACACAGAGGACAAGTAGGGCTCTGTACGCTGAGGACAATAAGGGCTCTGTACACTGAGGACAAGCAGGGCTCTGTGCACTGAGGACAAGCAGGGCTCTGTACACTGAGGACAAGCAGGGCTCTGTACACTGAGGACAAGCAGGGCTCTGTACACTGAGGACAAGCGGGGCTCTGTGCACTGAGGACAAGCGGGGCTCTGTGCACTGAGGACAAGCGGGGCTCTGTACACTGAGGACAAGCAGGGCTCTGTACACAGAGGACAAGTAGGGCTCTGTACGCTGAGGACAATCAGGGCTCTGTACACTGAGGACAAGCAGGGCTCTGTGCACTGAGGACAAGCAGGGCTCTGTACACTGAGGACAAGCAGGGCTCTGTACACTGAGGACAAGCAGGGCTCTGTACACTGAGGACAAGCAGGGCTCTGTGCACTTAGGACAAGCAGGGCTCTGTGCACTGAGGAAAAGCAGGGCTCTGTACACTGAGGACAAGCAGGGCTCTGTGCACTGAGGACAAGCAGGGCTCTGTACACTGAGGACAAGCAAGGTTCTGTACACTGAGGACAAGTAGGGCTCTGTACACTGAGGACAAGTAGGGCTCTGTGCAGTGAGGCTCTGTGATACGCTCTTGGCTCACACATTAGTAAAATTGACAACCCAGGAGCCTGCACAGAGCCCTGCTTGTCCTGTCCACACTTCCTGTATCTGGACTACTCACAGACAATAGCTGCAGGGACAGCAATTTTTCACCCATAAATATACACATTTTTAACCAATGTATATTACAAATATACATAAAATTGTATTATCTACATTATATGAAAAGTTTTTGTTGATGACAGGTACAGTACACTTTAAGATAGGGGGCTCAATGTCAACATGAGGGAAGCATAGTCCCTCAGATCTACAGTATAGGCCTTAAAGCGCACCTGTCATATCACAGAAAAAAATAATGCATCTATTTGTTACTCACTAGGTTATGCAGATACTTTAAATGTCTTCTTATGTGTCTAGCATCTGTATTTGGTTCACAAATCCCTCTGTTCTGGTGCTCACTCATTCTGGCACCCACTGCTCAAGAAGGGGCATGTCCGAGGCAAACACTGAGATCGCTCTGATGCTCCATGCATTCACTTCCTCCCTGAGTCTGCTGTGCTGGGTCTCTTCATCCAATCACTGCAGGCTGTTCTGTAGCCCCCTCCTCTCTGTTTTCATGCTCCGGTCTAATAGGACTGGAGTGAGCACACGAGAGTGCTAGTCCCTCCCTCACTTACTGTACTTTGTCCCAGCCTGTGCTTCAGCTGGGACAAAGATGATGCTACAGCCAGACAGGATTATGTTCTGAAAGGTATGGGGACCCCTAGTGGTCTTTTTTTTTATAAGCCATGATTTCTATAAAAAGGAGATAACATTTTTTATTAAGTATATTAGAAAGGTAATTTTTTTGCCAAGATGTACAAGATATAAAAGGTTTTTGATTCTGACAGTGCCCAAGATATAATTTTTTTGCCAACATATAACCCGGTACAAACTGAATTTAAGGCAGGCATGGCTAATGTAGCAGAGATCCATAAGCTGGCACATGCCATCCCCAGATAAGAGGTTATCGTCACAGTCAGCGATTAGCCCGACAGCCCCCGCAGTTCATACGAGGCAGCGCTCTGGCACAACAAAGCATCTCGCTTGGAAACGAGATTTTTATATCCATCTCTGAGCACAAAAACACCCAACATCTAAATGCTGCACTGGATCACAACATGCTGACTGTGATACATGGCACCATTTACAAGAATAGGATTAGTCATATACTGGGTGAAATCACGGTGACCTGATTAATAAGCACTTTCCTGAACACTGAGTGACTCTGCTAGTCCCGACATTGGCAATGACTTGGATTACAGTGGAGGTTCGGATGTGATCTCGAAAATAATATGCAAGTCACTAACTACGGGTAGTGATATATTCTGCTGCAATACAGTGGTCCCTCAACTTACATTGGCCTCAACATACAATAGTTTCAACAGACAATGATCTTTTCTGGACCATTGTAACTTGAAACCAGACTCAACATACAATGCTATGGAATCTGTGAAACGTGTCAATGGCTGGAAGAACTAGCCAATCGGAATGGGCATTTCACTGGTAAAATCCCTGTAGTCCTAAAGTGTATGCACTGATTGGCTGTCTGGTAGCGCCCCCTACAGTACAGGGAGGTATTACATGTTCTGTACTACTTTTAACCTGTACCAGGGTTAGCTGCTCCTTTGGACACCAAGTAACGGCGGCTCCATTTTACTTTTTTACGACATTGTGTGTACTGTACAGGACCCTGAAGAAGCTCCTGTCCTCTACATAGACCAGTGTTTCCCAACGAGGGGGCCTCCAGCTGTTGCAAAACTACAACTCCCAGCATGCCCGGACAGCCAAAGGCTGTCCGGGCATGCTGGGAGTTGTAGTTCTGCAACAGCTGGAGGCACCCTGGTTGGAAAACACTGAAACAGACAGTGATATACAGCTCCCAGTAGATCTTTATTACTTTTATATGGAAGGATTTGCTTTATCTACATTAGTTATCTACTTATTTTTCTTTAATCCTCACTTTTTCTAATTTTTGGATGACATTTTGGTGGCTACAGAACCAATTACCAGGTTTCCATAGAGTTCTGGTCTCAACATACAATGGTTTCAACATACAATGGTCGTCCTGGAACCGATTAATATTGTAACTTGAGGGACCACTGTACAGATATACTGTACACATAAGTGTCTTACCTATAGGAGTTGGTACATTAACAAGAACCGGTTTTATTCAAGTTGAAACAAATGTGAAATCTGTCCTGTGATAAACAATATTTGGGGATAATATTTTTAGACATATATTTAAATGGTCACTGTCAGAATCAAAATTGTTTTAAATGTTGTACATCTTGCCTTTAGCCTTTCTAATATACTTCTAATATACATAAAAAAAAATGTATCTCCTTTTCATAGAAATCATGGCTAGGGGTCTTCCACTAGGGGGTCTTCATACCATTCAGAACATAATCCTGTCCGGTTGCAGCATCATCTTTGTCCCAGCTGAAGCAAGGAACAGGAAAGTGAGGGGGGGACTAGCGCTCCCCTGTGCTCATTCCTGCCCTATCAGACTGCAGCATGAAAACAGAGAGGAGGGGGTTACAGGGCAGACTGCAGTGATTGGATGGAGACACCCAGCACAGCACAGCAGACTCAGGGAGAAAGGGTTAGTCAGGGCAGCTCAGTGCTTGCCTCAGGCCTGCCCCTTACTGAGCAGTGGATGTCAGAAGGAGTGAGCAGCAGAACGAAGGGATTTGTGAGCCAAATACAGAAGCTAGACACATAAAAAAGACATGTAAAGAATAAGTATGGCCTAGTGAATAGCATAGATGAGAATTATGTATTTTATCTGACATGACCAGTACATTTTAAAACTTAACAAGGTTCTCCACCTTCTCTACGCAATAGAATGGTCCCATAACAATACGTTGATCACAAAGTGTCTTCATGTTGAGAACCCAAGCAATCAGATGTAATCTCTGTGGAAACCTGGCAGTAAGGGGAACATTTTTGTGCACCGCTACCCAGTGACATATTTACTAATAGGCCAATGGAGACAATGGAGGAGACAGCAGCTTTAAGTCACCTATAACTTTGTCCTGTCCGCACACGATGGTGCTGGTAAAGTAAACACCACCACCGCACCCCCCCTTAAACTAGCCCGCCTTTCCGGTCCTAGGCCAGCAGAAAACCTTAATAATACACCACTGGCGCCACCACAGGGGAAATTAAGCATTGCACAGTGTCCATTTATGTCAGTGGGTTGTTTATTGCAAGACAGGACCAGTCCTCCAGAGAGAAGATCTCCAGACAGACCTTAACCCCTTAAGGACTCAGCCCATTTTGGCCTTAAGGACTCAGACAATTTTATTTTTACGTTTTTGTTTTTTCCTCCTCGCCTTCAAAAAATCATAACTCTTTTATATTTTTCATCCACAGACTAGTATTAGGGCTTGTTTTTTACGCGACCAGTTGTCCGTTGTAATGCCATCACTCACTTTACCATAAAATGTATGGCACAACCAAAAAAAATACTATTTGTGTGGGGAAATTAAAAAGAAAACCGCAATTTTGCTAAGTTTGGAAGGTTTCGTTTTCACACTGTACAATTTACGGTAAAAATGGCATGTGTTCTTTATTCTTAGGATCAATATGATTAAAATGATACCCATGGCTAGATACTTTTCTATTACTGTTGCACTTAAAAAAAATTACAAACTGTTTAACCAAATTAGTACGTTTAAAATCCCCCTATAACTTTTTCATTTTTCCGTATAAGCGGCGGTATGAGGGCTCATTGCTTATATAAAACTTTGAATACATTTTTTTAATTTTTCAAGCTGTTCACCGTACGGGATCATTAACATTTTATTTTAATAGTTCGGATATTTACGCACGCGTCGATAACAAATATGTATATAAAATATTTTTTTTACACTTTTTGGGGGTGAAATAGGGAAAATGGGACAATTTACATTTTTATTGGGGGGGGGGTTAACTTTTTTTTTCCTTTTTCCTTTTATTTTTACACTTTAATTTATAGCAATCATTCGATTGCTAATACTGTTCAGTGCTATGTATAGGACATAGCACTAATCAGTATTATCGGTCATCTTCTCGATCTCAGACCAGAGCAGAAGACCCATGGAAGGTAGCGGAGGCAGGTGAGGGGACCTCCTTCTGCCGTTCTGGATGATCAGATCGCCGCGGCAGCGCTTCGGGAGACCCGATTATCCATTTTAGTGACCACAATGCTGCAGATGCCGTGATCTGTATTGATCACGGAATCTGAGGCGTTAATGGCGGACATTCGCGTGATCACGGATGTCCGCCATTACCAGCGGGTACCTGGCTGCTATCAGCAGCCGGGACCTGCCGCGCATGACCCGAGCATCGCTCCGATGCTTGCAGTTATGTATAGGACGTAAATGTACATCCTGGTGCGTTAAGTACCACCTCACCAGGACGTACATTTACGTCCGGCATCGTTAAGAGGTTAAAGGGGTTTGGAACAAACTGTTCTGAACACTGAAGTCGGCACCGGGAGCTCGTGATGTCATAGCCCCGCCCCCTCATGACATCACACCCCACCCCCTCAATGCAGTTCTATGGGAGGGGGCGTGATGACATCATGAGGGGGCAGGGCTATGACATAACGAGCTCCCGGCTCCAGCGTTTGGAACAGTTTGTTCCAAACGCTGAGCAGCGGAGTACCCCTTTTAAACAGAGGATCCCGGATGCCCATGTGTTTGTTACCGCTATGTCCAGTAACAGGCCATAGCTCTTCCCAGAGGCTATGATTGGTGGCTAGACAATGAAACACTTCCACTCCGGCACATATCCCTCACGACAGCCATGCTGCTTAGGGCCACAGGGCTCCCATCAATGCTATGGCAAAAGATTATATCGGGCCGGTCGGCAGCCTATTGTATACTTTTCTCTAATGTGTATGGAGGCTTTAACATTTGAATAATATTAACAACACAGTCATATTCTCAAAACCCTTCAGATGCTAATATAAAGAGAATGTTCTATGAATATTACTAGATATATGCAGATATGATTATAGCAGCAGTATAATGGTAAAGGAGGACTGTAAGCCTATTAAAAGCCGGATCATATCTCTCAAGCAAAGGCAGAACTCTAAATAAGCATTGAGACAGAAGAACCGATCGTGTCCTGCAATCTGATCCCAGAATGGATACTTGAGTCATTGTGTAAGTGGCTTTGAGAAGTGCACAATACAGATATGATAGCAGTCTACACACTATATATAGGTATAGCACCATTATGTCTATAGTGTAAGCACTGTATTATTACTACACTGTAGTGTAACTATGTGGGTGCTGTATAGTTCTAAAGGAGTATTCCCAGGATTCTCAAGCTTTCTGCATTAAAGGAGTTATCCAGGAAAAAACGTTTTTTTAATATATATCAACTGGCTCCAGAAAGTTAAACAGATTTGCAAATGACTTCTATTAAAAAATCTTAATCCTTTCAGTACTTATGAGCTTCTGAAGTTAAGGTTGTTCTTTTCTGTCTAAGTGCTCTCTGATGACACGTGTCTTGGGAACCGCCCAGTTTAGAAGAGGTTTGCTATGGGAATTTGCTTCTAAACTGGGCGTTTCCCGAGACAGGTGTCATCAGAGAGCACTTAGACGGAAAAGAACAACCTTA
This sequence comes from Hyla sarda, assembly GCF_029499605.1. NCBI lineage: Eukaryota > Metazoa > Chordata > Amphibia > Anura > Hylidae > Hyla > Hyla sarda. The sequence continues at coordinate 40,222,592 of NC_079189.1, read as the reverse complement.
ACTTCAGAAGTTCATAAGTACTGAAAGGATTAAGATTTTTTAATAGAAATAATTTACAAATCAGTTTAACTTTCTGGAACCAGTTGAAATATAAAAAAAATGTTTTTTCCTGGAATACCCCTTTAACAAGCAGAAATGACACATTTGCTAAATAAAATAAAAAGTTTAAAAAATTTTTAAAATGTTTTAAAAAAAGTGAGAACCCCAAACATGTTTGAAAAATATCATTAAAACCATTTATCTTTTTTTAAGAATTTTTTTACATGTGTTTTAAAACACACAAAAAAGATAGGCCAAAATAAGTAAAACATACTTAATGTTGGTCTCTTATTTAGACATATAATGGCATATGTCACCCATAGTCACATTGTAGTTTACCATTTTAATTTAGTAAGTTGATTGTTTAGGCATACATTAGGGTAATATGGCCCCATGGCTACATTCAGTGCATGCCCTGGAAGTTTTGCTTACTCGTACTTGCTAAGGCTGCATTCACATCTCGGTTTTACATTACGGTGCCGGATCTGGCTGGGGGAGGGGCAAACCGGGCTCTCCCATACCCCAGCCGGACCAGTGCTGAACTCCATTCACTTTAATGAGCCGACCGGAGTCAAACGGTGACTCCGATCGGCTCATTTTTGACCCGTATCCAGTTTTGTGACCGGACCAAAAACCCAGCCGGATCCCGGCGCTGGCAGAACAAACAGGTGCTAGGACCACTTGGAAATGCGTTGTCTCCATAGACGGCAATGTATTTCCGAGCAGATTTTGCAGAAAAAGTTTTGTTTGGAAAATTGCCACTGCAGTTTTTGAGCTAAAGCCAGAAGTGGATTCAAAAGAAACGGAAAATATAAAGGAAGGACTTTTACTTCTCCTTCCTGCTGGATCCACTTCTGACTTTGGCACAAAAACTGCAATGGCAGATATCCAAAAAACACCAGAAAAAAAACCTGTATGAAAACCTAGCCTAAGGCCGATTTCACACAACTATAAAACAGATGTATTTAGGAATCCCTATTATGGCTGTAAGTCCTGCCCGGACCGCAGGTCTAATGACCTGAACTGACAACATCAATGATCAATGTGATTCTTTTAGTTCAGATCTGTGCCAGAAAAAATATGCCTGTATTAGTGCCATTTTGTTGCTACTTTTTTATTCACTTTTTAAGCAAAAAATACAAGTTCATTTAACAGAGAGCAATAAATCTGTCTTGTATAATTCCCCTCAGTTTACAATCTCCTCCTATGCTGAAAGCACCCTTAGGTCATGTTCACACATGTTTTTTTGGCCTTATTTTATGTCTTTAAAAAAGTGGTGTTTTTATAAAAACATGGTATTAAAGATTGGAAATACTGACCAAAAAAACTGTAACTTAATTTTATTTTTTTTACTATTAAGCTATAGTAATTGTATTGCTCTAAATTTCAGGGCCATAAAATTAATAAAATTCAAAAGTAAAAAGAAACAAACAACAAAAATAGCAATTTCAAAGATGTTCTACCGTCCCCAAAAGGGGGCAAAAACGTGTATGTGAACACAGCTTAAAAATCTTTGTTTTCGCCTTAAAAAATGCACAAAAAACTACATCCAAAACAACATGAGCAACAAACTCATCACACACACAAAGCAAAACAAAAGAATCATGTTGCTATCGTGACACCTCACAGATATCTGCACAGTCAGATAGATCATTGCCAAGTTCTCTACTCATGAAAAGGCCGATGTCCTTGTGTAAGAGCGAGAATCCCTGAACAGCTGATAAATTGGTTACTAAACGCAGGGCACAGGAGGTAAAGCCCTTGTAAGAGGAGAAATCTTTAACATTCGTCTAAGGCGAGAGTCTCAACTACGGCAGGATTGAGTTTCCTTTCTGGCAACTGTCCTTAGTGCTCAGTATACATGGAGGAACAGTTCTTATCAAGGAAGAAGCCAACGAAAAATTATTCAAGTGGCTCTAGATATTACAATCTGAAGTAAGTGGAAACACTTGAGGTGACTATATGAAAGTCGTAATAAGTAGCGTCTTGTGGTCTCCAAAACAAGCTGAAGTAGACCTCCTGCTAACAACTGTACAGTATTATGGATCCTTGTGCTATGGATCTATAAGATGGTGCCCAGAGAGTTCTATAGGCCCATACTGTACCTCTAATCCTACATGGAGGAACACTGAGGGGAAAAACTAAATTACTGAACTCCATTATATGCAATAATGTAACAACACTGGCTTATCACTAGACTGCCGGACATGGCTTTACCTATAGCAGTCACCTTTTAAAGTTCTATAAATGGCCCCTAGTACCCTATACTTATAGTAGAGCAGATTATGAAGACTAGCAAACAGGCACAAGGAGGAATTATACAAGCATGTATCCATATTAGAAGTGACAAGAACAAAAGGGAATTAAATAGTTACATAGTTCATAAGGTTGAAAAAAGACCAGAGTCCATCAAGTTCAACCTATATCCATAATGAGTCCCTACTGAGTTGATCCAGAGGAAGGCAAAAATGATGGCATGAATGATGTTTCAAATTGATGAACAGGCAATAGCTAAAAATAGAACAGAAGGCAACAGATACAACACTGGAGGGACCTAAATAACTTGCCATATATTTCCCTCTATCTTCCCCTAAACTTAACTAACAAAAAAACTAAGCCAGCTGCCTCTGTATTGTCCCTTACTAGCCCTAGACTAAACTATGCAAAAGAAACAAGCAGAAGCCACTAAGAAAGCTGAAACCATTGAGTAATACAATAATGTGACTAGGCCACATTTTCAAAACTATGTCCATTGTGTGGGATATAAAAAATAAATCTCTACTTACCTCTAGCACTCCTGCAGGGCCTCCAGTGTCCTGCTCCAGTCCCCCAATATGATTGTCTTCCTGAGCTGCAGCACGAGTTGTTGAGCCCTGGGAGCACTCGGCCCAATGTGTCATACTACTGTTTAGCGAATCACTGACTGAGGCGGGACATTGCAATGGGGAGCGATTCACTAAGCGACAGTATAACACATTTGGCCCAGGGGCTTCCCGGGCTCGACAAATGATGCTGCAGCTCAGGAAGACAATCACACTTATTACAATGGTGTAAGATTCACTCAGAAACACAACCACGTTTTACAGGAATCCAATTTATAAAACCGGCCTGGAACAGAGTCATCAAATCGGTCATTGAGGTCTTCTCTCCACCGCACCAACCTTGATTCATAGATCTCTTCCAGCTTGGGTATAGGGTGGGGTGGGGAGAAGCTACTAAGGGCCAACCTGATGACTTAAAGCCCCATTCCCGGCGATTTTTATAACCATGCTTTCTCTGAGACAATGCAGTATTTCAAAGTGAATCATATACCAATGTATTAAGGGAGCCTCTCCCTGCTTCATGGTGCCCATGATTCGGGCAGCATGAAACTGATGTCATGTTTCTTTTCAGGTACTATTCACATGTACATTGAAGGCTCCATCACTTCTGACAGCAAGAATAGCACATCATATTGGGAGCTGGTATCCATCATACAATGGATTTGGCACTGTGTCATGGCTTCATGTTGGGCCCTGGTATTCATCATACAATGGATTTGGCACTGTGTCATGGCTTCATGTTGGGCCCTGGTATCCATCATACAATGGATTTGGCACTGTGTCATGGCTTCATGTTGGGCCCTGGTATCCATCATACAATGGATTTGGCACTGTGTGATGGCTTCATGTTGGGAACTGGTATCCATCATTCAATGGATTTGGCACTGTGTCATGGCTTCAGGTTGGCCCTGGTATCCATCATACAACGGATTTGGCACTGTGTCATGGCTTCATGTTGAGCACTGGTATTCATCATACAATGGATTTGGCACTGTGTCATGGCTTCATGTTGGGAGCTGGTGTCCATCATACATTGGATTTGGTACTGTGTCATGGCTTCATGTTGGGCACTGGTATCCATCATACAATGGATTTTGCACTGTGTCATGGCTTCATGTTGGGCACTGGTATCCATCATACAATGGATTTGGCACTGTGTCATGGCTTCATGTTGGGCACTGGTATCCATCATACAATGGATTTGGCACTGTTTCATGGCTTCATGTTGGGAGCTGGTGTCCATCATACAACGGATTTGGCACTGTCATGGCTTCATGTTAGGAGATGGTATCCATCATACAACGGATTTGGTCCTCTGTCATGGCTTCATGTTGGGCCCTGGTATCCATCATACAATGGATTTGGCACTGTGTCATGGCTTCATGTTGGGCCCTGGTATCCATCATACAATGGATTTGGCACTGTGTCATGGCTTCATGTTGGGCCCTGGTATCCATCATACAATGGATTTGGCACTGTGTGATGGCTTCATGTTGGGAACTGGTATCCATCTTTCAATGGATTTGGCACTGTGTCATGGCTTCAGGTTGGCCCTGGTATCCATCATACAACGGATTTGGCACTGTGTCATGGCTTCATGTTGGGCCCTGGTATCCATCATACAACGGATTTGGCACTGTGTCATGGCTTCATGTTGAGCACTGGTATTCATCATACAATGGATTTGGCACTGTGTCATGGCTTCATGTTGAGCACAGGTATCCATCATACAATGGATTAAGCACTGTGTCATGGCTTCATGTTGAGCACTGGTATTCATCATACAATGGATTAGGCACTGTGTCATGGCTTCATGTTGAGCACTGGTATCCATCATACAATGGATTTGGCACTGTGTCATGGCTTCATGTTGGGCCCTGGTATCCATCGTTCAATGGATTTGGCACTGTGTCATGGCTTCATGTTGGGCCCTGGTATCCATCATACAATGGATTTGGCACTGTGTCATGGCTTCATGTTGGGCCCTGGTATCCATCATACAATGGATTTGGCACTGTGTCATGGCTTCATTTTGGGCACTGGTATCCATCATACAATGGATTTGGCACTGTTTCATGGCTTCATGTTGGGAGCTGGTGTCCATCATACAACGGATTTGGCACTGTCATGGCTTCATGTTAGGAGATGGTATCCATCATACAACGGATTTGGTCCTCTGTCATGGCTTCATGTTGGGCCCTGGTATCCATCATACAATGGATTTGGCACTGTGTCATGGCTTCATGTTGGGCCCTGGTATCCATCATACAATGGATTTGGCACTGTGTCATGGCTTCATGTTGGGCCCTGGTATCCATCATACAATGGATTTGGCACTGTGTGATGGCTTCATGTTGGGAACTGGTATCCATCATTCAATGGATTTGGCACTGTGTCATGGCTTCAGGTTGGCCCTGGTATCCATCATACAACGGATTTGGCACTGTGTCATGGCTTCATGTTGGGCCCTGGTATCCATCATACAACGGATTTGGCACTGTGTCATGGCTTCATGTTGAGCACTGGTATTCATCATACAATGGATTTGGCACTGTGTCATGGCTTCATGTTGAGCACTGGTATTCATCATACAATGGATTTGGCACTGTGTCATGGATTCATGTTGAGCACAGGTATCCATCATACAATGGATTAGGCACTGTGTCATGGCTTCATGTTGAGCACTGGTATTCATCATACAATGGATTAGGCACTGTGTCATGGCTTCATGTTGGGCCCTGGTATCCATCATACAATGGATTTGGCACTGTGTCATGGCTTCATGTTGGGCCCTGGTATCCATCATACAATGGATTAGGCACTGTGTCATGGCTTCATGTTGGGCCCTGGTATCCATCATACAATGGATTTGGCACTGTGTCATGGCTTCATGTTGGGCCCTGGTATCCATCATACAATGGATTAGGCACTGTGTCATGGCTTCATGTTGGGCCCTGGTATCCATCATACAATGGATTTGGCACTGTGTGATGGCTTCATGTTGGGCCCTGGTATCCATCATACAATGGATTTGGCACTGTGTCATGGCTTCATGTTGGGCCCTGGTATCCATCATACAATGGATTTGGCACTGTGTCATGGCTTCATGTTGGGCCCTGGTATCCATCATACAATGGATTTGGCACTGTGTCATGGCTTCATGTTGGGCCCTGGTATCCATCATACAATGGATTTGGCACTGTGTCATGGCTTCATGTTGGGCCCTGGTATCCATCATACAATGGATTTGGCACTGTGTCATGGCTTCATGTTGGGCCCTGGTATCCATCATACAATGGATTTGGCACTGTGTCATGGCTTCATGTTGGGCCCTGGTATCCATCATACAATGGATTTGGCACTGTGTCATGGCCTCATGTTGGGCCCTGGTATTCATCATACAATGGATTTGGCACTGTGTCATGGCTTCATGTTGGGCCCTGGTATCCATCATACAATGGATTTGGCACTGTGTCATGGCTTCATGTTGGGCCCTGGTATCCATCATACAATGGATTTGGCACTGTGTCATGGCTTCATGTTGGGCCCTGGTATCCATCATACAATGGATTTGGCACTGTGTCATGGCTTCATGTTGGGCCCTGGTATTCATCATACAATGGATTTGGCACTGTGTCATGGCTTCATGTTGGGCCCTGGTATCCATCATACAATGGATTTGGCACTGTGTCATGGCTTCATGTTGGGCCCTGGTATCCATCATACAATGGATTTGGCACTGTGTCATGGCTTCATGTTGGGCCCTGGTATCCATCATACAATGGATTTGGCACTGTGTCATAGCTTTTGCTATAAGGGGGGCAGATATGCAGATAGTCTTACGGAATTCACATTATATCACGTTTTCTACACTACTTAATACTTCTGGTTTCTTGCTACCAGAGATGGGTGCATTGTGGGAGCTCAGATGACAAGCAGAGGGGTAGGACCGGCTCCAGACTTTTTGTTCTTCTGTTGAAGTATTGTAGGATAAGATTTCTTAATTGTGTTTTACACGGACATACAATAATTTGTCTGTAACTGATCAGACTGTGTCTTTCTATAGAGCTAATGAGCTGAAGAAAGATCCTAATGTTCCTTGGCATGTTCTTCTGTCTGTTCCTGTATGGCAGAAGGATGATTGGCAGCAAAGTGCAATGTCATATCAGGACACAGATTCTTTTTCAGGGACACCTGCATCTCTAAATGCAATAAGGATCAAGTTTTAAAAGGATTTATAACGGGAGTGAAAATCAACAATAAGAAATGGTGTACATTATACATTTTTGGGATTTTTATCCAGCATGTCTTAGTTGTTGCAGAAGCTTGTTGTTCCCATGGCAATTGCTGCTGATCAACATGATCCCAAGCAGATTGTTTTGTCTTCTGCTGTGGGGTTTTTCCCCCACCTTTAGGCTTTAGGTTCACACTACAGAATTCCTGTGCGGAAAAATTCCAGCCAGAGATGCAGGAAAATGTATACGTTTAAAATTGTCATCTTCTGACCCCTATAACTTTTTTATTTTACGCGGTAAAATAAAAAAGTTATAGGGGTCAGAAGATGACAATTTTAAACGTATACATTTTCCTGCATCTCTGGCTGGAATTTTTCTATTGATCGGACTTTTTGATCGCTTTTTTTATACATTTTTTCATGATATAAAAAGTGACCAAAAATATGTTATTTTGGACTTTGGAATTTTTTTGGTGTGTACGCCATTGACCGTGCGGTTTAATTAATGATATATTTTTACAGTTCGGACATTTACGCACGCTGCGATACCACATATATTTATATTTATGTACATGTTTTTGTTTTTTTTAAATGGGAAAAGGGGGGTGATTTGGACTTTTATTAGGGTTAACTTTTTTTTTTACACTTTTTTTTGCAGTGTTATAGCTCCCATAGGAGACTATAACACTGCAAACACTGATCTTTTACACTGATCACTGCAAAGCCATAGCTTTGCATTGATCAGTGTTATCGGCGGTCGATTGCTCAAGCCTGCATCTCAGGCTTGAAGCAATCAATCACCGAATGAACGTGCTGGAGGAAGGTAAGAGGACCTCCGCTCACGTCTTAGCTGATCGGGACACAGCATTTTCACTGGGAAGCTTCCGGGAAGCTTTTACTTTCGTATTAGACGTGGTGTTCAACTTTGGGTTCAACTGAAGGGTTAATAGCGCGACCGCTGCCGCACGCTATTAGCCGCAGGTCCTGGCTTTAGTTACATGCCGGAACCGTCCCGATATGTCACAGGTCACCGCGTGACCCCGTGTTATATCGCAGAAGCCGGCCAAGGATGTAAATATACGTCCTTAGCCGTTAAAGGGTTAAAGAAACACTTTGATTCTGTGGACATTTGTGATATTCCTTCATCAGGTGAAATACCTGCAGTCCCGATTATGTCCTCTAATATGTTCTTTTCAGGAACAAAATGTTTTTGTGATCTCATCACTCTTGACTTTGAGACATGGCGGCACACTTATTCTGTGTCATCCTCTCCGTCTTTCAAAGTCAAGAACCCAGATTTTTATCCTGTCAATTCTAGAAGTCCACACATGGACACTTTTCAAGATCTTGTCATGAAGGAGTTAAAGGGGTTATCCAGGAAAAAACTTTTTTTTATATATCAACTGGCTCCAGAAAGTGAAACAGATTTGTAAATTACTTCTATAAAAAAAATCTTAATCCTTTCAGTACTTATGAGCTTCTGAAGTTAAGGTTGTTCTTTTATGTCTAAATCCTCTCTGATGACATGTGTCTCGGGAAACCCAGTTTAGAAGCAAATCCCCATATCAAACCTCTTCTAAACTGAGCATTTCACGAGACAGGTGTCATCAGAGAGCACTTAGACAGAAAAGAACAACCTTAACTTCAGAAGCTCATAAGTACTGAAAGGATTAAGATTTTTTTAATAGAAGTAATTTACAAATCTGTTTAACTTTCTGGAGCCAGTTGATATATATAAAACTTTTTTTCCTGGATAACCCCTTTAATTGCACTTAAAAGCATTGACGTAGGACATGCAGTTGATAACTAAATCTAAGAGAATAGCTCTTAAGGAATTTAGAGAGAATAGAAATTGGGTTATTCATTTGGCAGATAAGGGAGGGGCAGTGATTTGTATGGATACTGAATTGTACTGTATGTTAAATAAACACATTTTGAGTGATAAAAAACATACACCTCCATTACTTTCAATCCCACAGCCCTTTTTTCCACTAAATTGGAGTCATTATTAAGGGAGGGCCTATCCCGGGGGGTTCTTTCACAGAAAGAATTTGATTACATGTGGGTTTCTAATCCTAGAACTCCTATTTTTCATTCATTACCCAAAATACATAAGGAACCGATTCCCGCCTCCTATGCAACCCATAGTGGTGGGAATCGGTTCCCCTAATGAACCTCTATGTGAGTGGATCGACTCCCTTTTGCAACCTCTTGTCACCACCTGTCCCAGCCATATCAAAGATTCCCAACATTTTCTGTCCATCATGGACAACATTAAAAGGGGTACTCCGGTGAAAACCTTTTTTCTTTTAAATCAACTGGTGGCAGAAAGTTAAACATATTTGTAAATTACTTCTGTTAAAAAATCTTAATCCTTCCTGTACTTATTAGCTGCTGAATACTACAGAGGAAATTCTTTTCTTTTTGGAATGCTCTCTGATGACATCACGAGCACAGTTCTCTCTGCTGACGTTATTATTATAATAACAATAAGTCTTTATTTATTGTTGTCCTTAGTGGGATTTGAACCCAAGTCCTCAGCACTGCAAGGCAGCAGTGCTAACCACTGAGCCACCATGCTGCCCTTAGCATACATCTGCTATTCATGGTTGCTAAAATGGACAGAGATGTCAGCAGAGAGCACTGTGTTCGTGATGTCATCAGTGTTCCAAAAAGAAAATAATTTCCTCTGTAGCATTCAGCAGCTAATAAGTACTGGAAGGATTAAGATTTTTTTAATAGAAGTAATTTACAAATATGTTTAACTTTCTGCCACCGGTTGATTTAAAAGAAAAAAGGTTTTCACCGGAGCAACCCTTTAAATGGGATGCATCATACTCATGGCTTACTATGGACATGAGTCCCTCTACTCCTCTCTTCCACATTTACTGTCTCTCAGAGCAGTCTCTGACATCATACATATTTTTTCTACGTACAGTGAGGATTTGTGCCAGTTTATTTTGGATGCATCATCTTATATTTTGTCTCATATTTTTTTTTCAGTTTTCAGGGCCAATTCAATGGGGGGCTAGGTCCTCCCCCTCGGTGGCTAACATACTTGTCCACTGGTGGAAGCTCCAGTATATTTTTTGCGACATTAATCCCTTTTTCTCCCATATCGTTTGTTATGGGAGATATGTGGATGATGTCATTGTCATTTGGTCGTCATCTGAACGTGAAGCCTCCCTGTTTGTTGATTATGTGAATAATAATCTACACAATTCATTTTTTACATCCACCTGGCACAAATCCTCCACTCCCTTTCTTGACATATTCTTACAAGCTAGACAAGAACGTATCTATACTTCTACATATAGAAAATCCACTGCGGGCAATACTATCCTCCGGGCCGAGTCGTGTCACCCCAAACATACAGTCTTAGGTGTCCCTGTTGGAGAGCTGACTCTCGCCCCGGAGGAATTGCTCGACTGAGGAAGTTGAATCTAATAATATTTTTTGCCGCTTACGGGACGGGGGTTATCAGCCCTGGTGTCTGATCAGAGCCAAACGTAAAGTCCAATCTAAAACTAGAGATAATCTTCTCACCGTTAAGACCACATTTCCCCCATCTGTATCTCAATTTAAACCCACATTTGTGACTACATATAGTCTAGAATTTAATAAAATCAAACAAATTATAAATAAGTTTTTGCCTATTTTATAACAGGATCCAATTTTGGACAAATATCTAAAAAAACGGTGTCAATTTCTCTAGTAGACGGGCTCCAAATCTAGGTAATCTACTATCTCCCAGCGCTTTACCATCTTCATCTGGTTTTTGCCCCGGCCCCTCATGGCTGAATTTGAAAGGATTTTTTAGGTGCGGTTTACCCAGATGCGTTGTGTGTGAATATGCTGTTAAAACGTCTCCCATTGATGTCCCTGAATCAAAGTCCATTCTTATTAAACAGTTTATTAATTGTCAATCTTCCTTTGTTTATAAAATTCATTGCAAAAGCTGCAATGTCTCTTACATCGGCAGCACTAAAAGACCATTAAAAGGGTCCATTCCCACACGGTGTATTTGCTGCGTATTTGCTGCTGCGTATTTTATTTTCTCTGTTGAAGTCAATGGGTAGGAAAATACGCAGCACCAAATACGCAGCAAATACGCAGCAAAATACGCCGTGTGGGAACGTACCCAAAAAGAGGATTCAGGAACATGTGAGAGGAATTAAAGGGGTACTCCGGTGAAAACCTTTTTTCTTTTAAATTAACTGGTGGCAGAAAGTAAAACATATTTGTAAATTACTTCTATTAAAAAATCTTAATCCTTCCTGTACTTATTAGCTGCTGAATACTACAGAGGAAATTATTTTCTTTTTGGAATGCTCTCTGATGACATCACGAGCACAGTTCTCTCTGCTGACGTTATTATGATAATAATAACACTTTATTTATTGTTGTCCTTAGTGGGATTTGAACCCAAGTCCCCAGCTCTGCAAGCCAGCAGTGCTAACCACTGAGCCACCATGCTGCCCTTAGCATACATCTGCTATGCATCTGCTATGCATGGTTGCTAAAATGGACAGAAATGTCAGCAGAGAGCACTGTGCTTGTGATGTCATCAGTGTTCCAAAAAGAAAGGAATTTCCTCTGTAGAATTCAGCAGCTAATAAGTACTGGAAGGATAAACAGAAAGTTAAACAGATTTGTAAATTACTTCTATTAAAAAATCTTAATCCTTTCAGTACTTATGAGCTTCTGAAGTTAAGGTTGTTCTTTTCTGTCTAAGTGCTCTCTGATGACACGTGTCTCGGGAAACGCCCAGTTTAGAAGAGGTTTGCTCTGGGAATTTGCTTCTAAACTGGGCGTTTCCCGAGACACGTGTCATCAGAGAGCACTTAGACAGAAAAGAACAACCTTAACTTCAGAAACTCATAAGTACTGAAAGGATTAAGATTTTTTTAATAGAAGTAATTTACAAATCTGTTTAACTTTCTGGAGCCAGTTGATATATAAAAAAAAGATTTTTCCTGGATAACCCCTTTAAGTACAAGGAATTCAAGAAGTAGTCACTTTACACCTTATACAGCCTAGTTTCCCTCCCTATCAGACTAATTATATGTCAGTCTATAATCTGGTCATGGACTGTTGTGAATTAAAACAGAAACACTGTGGGCGGAAAAAAAAAGTCCTGATCATGTCCTTGGGACACAGGTAAACTATTTGACAAGCACACACAACAATGTGATGTGCACAGACCTGTATGCAGTGCACAATGAGTGATTACGAATCCCTAATCTAGATATATGCCATCATACATAAATACGAAGAAGTCAGCTGACCCAGGACTGATACTTCTTCTGACACATTAAAGGGGTACTCCGGTGGAAAACTTTTTTTTTTTTAAATGAACTGGTGCCAGAAAGTTAAACAGATTTGTAAATTACTTCTATTAAAAAAAAAAAATCTTTATCCTTCCAGTACCTATTAGCAGCTGTATGCTACAGAGGAAATTATTTTCTTTTTGAATTTCTTTTTTTGTCTTGTCCACAGTGCTCTCTGCTGACACCTCTGTCCGTGTCAGGAACTTTCCAGAGTAGCTATAGGTTTGCTTTGAGGATTTTCTCCTGCTCTGGACAGTTCCTGATAGGGGCATCAGGTGTCAGCAGAGAGCACTGTGGACAAGACAAAACAAAAATTCAAAAATAAAAGAATTTCCTCTGTAGCATACAGCTGCTAATAAGTACTGGAAGGATAAATATTTTTTTTAATAGAAGTGATTTACAAATCTGTTTAACTTTCTGGCACCAGATTATTAATAATAAAAAAAAAAATAATAATAATGTTTTCCACCGGAGTACCACCCCATTAAACACAGGGATTTTTTTTCTGTGAGTCAGGCTGGTGATCACATGACCCAGTTACAGTAATGAACTGCACGGATGCAGCCGAGAGATGTATTTTGCATCTGCTTCACACAGTTGATTTCCAATGCATACCATAGTGCAAACATTCTCTAGTTACTAGGGCAGTAGATGGTGTATCACGGGAGCGCCACCCGATGGCACTCGTATTTATGTATGATAGAATACATTGACTGCCATATCATTAGTCTAGTGTCTCCCAACCAGGGTGCCTCCAGCTGTTTCAAAACTATAACTCTCAGCATGCCCGGACAGCCAAAGGCTGTCCGGGCATGCAGGGAGTTATAGTTTTGAAACAGCTGGAGGCACCTTGGTTGGTAAACGCTGCATTATATACGCTGGTTTGATATATGATAGACCATTAAAATACAATTGGCAGGGGTGACGGTCTGGTAACCTTGACCCCCGTCTCATCGCCAATATGGAAGGGTGATCAGGGGGAGAGTAGGACTGAGCTGCTGAATGAGCCACTAAAGAGGAAATGGCGTTTGCTGGAGCCCCATGTTCCGTTCGTTCTGCCGACTGGATGTTTGCTGCACATGGATCAGCAGTACTCAGGAACAGACCAGCCTGACAAGCTTTGGCAGGAGAACAACAATGCCCCAGTCACTTTCCTATCACAGGGCCTAAAAAGGTTTAACCCTAAAGTATCCAATCTGCATCATGTAACAGTCAGCAAACAATGTAATACTGTCATTGTATAACCCATCTGCTCTGAAATACCCATCAGGAATTCTGAGCATATGTCTGGGGCCTGTAGATATAGGAGACTTGAGTATGGTTACATACAGGGGCGTAACTATAGGGGGTACAGAGGTAGCAGTCACAACGGGACCCTGGTGCTTAAATGGACACTGTCATAAAAGGGGTACTCCGGTGAAAACCTTTTTTCTTTTAAATCAACTGGTGGCAGAAAGTTAAACATATTTGTAAATTACTTCTATTAAAAAATCTTAATCCTTCCTGTACTTATTAGCTGCTGAATACTACAGAGGAAATTCTTTTCTTTTTGGAATGCTCTCTGATGACATCACGAGCACAGTTCTCTCTGCTGACGTTATTATAATAATAACAATGCATTTTTTTTTATTGTTGTCCTTAGTGGGATTTGAACCCAAGTCCCCAGCATTGCAAGGCAGCAGTGCTAAGCACTGAGCCACCATGCTGCCCTTAGCATGCTTCTGCTATGCATGATTGCTAAATTGGACAGAGATGTCAGCAGAGAGCACTGTGCTCGTGATGTTATCAGTGTTCCAAAAAGAAAGGAATTTCCTCTGTAGCATTCAGCAGCTAATAAGTACTGGAAGGATTAAGATTTTTTAATAGAAGTCATTTACAAATATGTTTAACTTTCTGCCACCAGTTGATTTAAAAGAAAAAAGGTTTTCATCGGAGTACCCCTTTAACTTTTTTTTAATTTTTTTATATGTTGTAGTACTTATGTACTGCAACATCTCTCTAATATACATAAATATTTTTTTTTGTGTTTAAAATATTGTATTTTCTATTTGAAATAATGCCACTAGGGGTCTCCCTCCTAGTGGCCGGCTGCAGCCTGCTGTGACGTCACTGCTGAATTCGGCCGGATCCCGGCCGGACAATCGGTCCGAATTCAGTCAGCCTGCTTTCGCTCCCTGCCTGTCAGACAGGCGGGAGCGAGCGCTGTGAACGCCGGGGCTGTGCGCATTGGCTCACTGGCGGTGCGCACAGCCATCCCTGCCCCCGGTAGGGATATCTTGCACGGCAGGTCAGCGATGCTCCTATATTCCTCCTCCCTGGGAAGCACATGAACTGCTAAATAGGTAGGAGGAGACCCCGGAGCAGCCTGCCTTGCTATAGGCCACTCATCTATGTACGCTCCCGACAGGAGAGCAGCATAGATGAGGTGAGGGCGGAAGTCGGCACCCAGCAGGCATAGTGACGTGGTGCCTGCCAGGGAAGTCGGCTTCCTGCTCAGCAAGAGTTAGCAACATAAGAGTAGCTGTTTAGAAGGTAGGAAAAAAATGTTTAAAGGCAGGGAGGGGGTTAGGGATAGATTAGCAATAGGTAGGGACAGAAAAAAAATGATATACATGGTGGGAGCTACTCTTTAACCCCTTAAGGACCCGGGCTTTTTCCGTTTTTTCATTTTCAATTTTTCCTCCTTAACTTTAAAAAATCATAACTCTTACAAATTTTCACCTAAAATTATATATAATGGCTTAATTTTTGCGTCACTAATTCTACTTTGTAATGACATTAGTCATTTTACCCAAAAATCTACGGTGAAACGGGAAAAAAAATCAATGTGCGACAAAATTGATGAAAAAACGCTATTTTGTAAGTTTTGGGGGCTTCTGTTTTTACGCAGTACATTTTTTGTCAAAAATGATACCTTATCTTTATTCTGTAGGTCCATACGGTTAAAATGATCCCCTACTTGTATAGGTTTGAATTTGTATCACTTCCGAAAAAAATCATAAATACATGCAGGAAAATTTATACGTTTAAAATGGTAATCTTTTGACCCCTATAACTTTTTTATTTTTCTGTGTTCAGGGCGCTTTGAGGACTCTTTTTTTGCGCCGTCATCTGAAGTTTTTAGCGGTACAATTTTTGTTCTGATCAGACTTTTTGATCACTTTTTATTCACTTTTTTGTGGTATAAAAAGTGATCAAAAATGCGCTATTTTGGACTTTGGAATTTTTTTTGCGCGTACGTCATTGAACGAGCGGTTTAAAAAGTGGTATATTTTTATAATTCGGACATTTCCGCACGCGGCGATACCACATATGTTTATATTTATTATTATTTACATAATGTTTTTTTTATTTTTGGAAATGCCGGGTGATTCAAACTTTTATTAGGGGAAGGGATAATTGAAAGGGTTAATGATTTTTTTACACTTTTTTAATGCAATATTATAGCTCCTATAGGGGGGGCTATAACATTGCATGTACTGATCTTTTACACTGATTGATCCATCTCCATAGGAATGGATCAATCAGGGTTTTCGGCGATTGAATGCTCAAGCCTGGATCTCAGGCTTGAAGCATTCATTCGGCGATCGGACAGTGCAGGAGAAGGTAAGAAGACCTCCTCCTGTGCTACTGCTGTTCGGGATGCCGCGGCGATTATTATACCGCGGCGATCCCGAACAGCTCCCTGAGCTAGCCGGGCACTTTTACTTTCGTTTTTAGCCGCGCGGCTCAGCTTTGAGCGCGCGGCTAAAGGGTTAATAGCGCGCGGCACAGCGATCAGTGCCGCGCGCTATTAGAGGCGGATCCCGGCTTCACTATGACGCCGGGCCCGCCGCGATATGATGCGGGGTCACCGTGTGACCCCGCGTTATATCGCAGGACCGGGACTCATGACGTATGCATACGTCATGGGTCCTTAAGAGGTTAAGGAGGCCCCAAGGCACATCTGCCACATATGAGACCAGTATTATAAATAGGGATGCAAATAGAAAATGTGATCTGCAGTGCCGCTGCCTTTTAAAGATCAAGATGTAGACATTATTTCTGCAATTGATGAAGGGGGAACTTGCCCCCGAAACGCATCTTGCATGTCTGCTTCTCATATTTATTAAACAATAAATGTGAAATTTTATTTTATACCGGGCTGGAACCAATTAGATTTTTAAAAGGCAGGGCCACTGCAGATCCCATTTTCTCTTTGCATCCCTACTCATATCTTTGCCGACCTCAAATAGAGTATTCGGGCCAGATCCTGCAGACTGCAGCCGGAGAGCCATCATCTGACCCCACACGGAGGGGACATATGCTTTTATTAAGACATACCCCAGGTGAGTACAACTTATAACTGAGGGTTGTGTTTGGGAAATACACCCATGGAATTACGTGAGGTGCTGCCCTCTCTTTCTTTCTCTATTCACATTTGTAGCATTATAAATGGCACACGGGGCCCCAGTTGCAGATTTTGCATTGGGGCCCAAAAGCTACAAGTAACACCTCTGGTTACTTACAATACTAAACTGGACCAAATGCAGCAACTTTCCTTGAGGCTAAACAAGAATAAGCTTGCACTTATAAATATGCATCTGGAATACATTAAAGGGGATTGTCTGCTTTAGAAATTTTGTTATAAGGATTCACTTACAATGAAATGATCAAAAAGTTTTCCATTGCTGGAACCCCCAGCTATCGGCTTTATGGTGTATTCACACATATAAAGGGTTAATAGCCGGCTATTAGCGGTGGCCCCCAGCTGCAGGGGTCATGGATTGCAAAGGGGAATAAAATCTTCTTGGGGCGGCAATGTACCGCCCCTGTGAAGATGCAGCGGGACCAATTGTAGGACTTGCCCTGAGTGCCATGTAATGCTAAATCACAGCTGTGGTGGCACTGTAGGCAGATTCATGCTTCTGCTTTCTATACAGATTAAGGGTCTATTCACACTTACAGAACCCTGCACAGATTTGATGCGCAGGATTTAAAGCTGTTTTCAGTCATTTAGTTTACATTAAAATCCTGCGCATCTGCACATAATACTGTAAAGCCGCTGTCTGACAGCGGCACCTAAAGGGAGCTTTAAACCATCCCTGGTGGTCAAGTGGGTTGGATCGCCCCCCAAACCACACCCCCACCCCGCAGCATAATCGCGAGGGGGGGGGGGATCCACTGTGGAGGTAGCTGGAGGGCTTACCTATCTTCCTTCCTGTCCACAGCTCTGCATTTGATAGAGCCTGGCTGGACCAGGCTCTACCATATGATTGCAGATCACACAGATCAATGAAGTTCTATGGAACTTCATTGATCTGTATGAGGAATCTACTGATTCCTCCTAAAAGTTCCCTAAGGGACCAATAAAGTGTAAAAAAAAAAACTTAATAAAGGTTTTAAAAAACATATTAACCCCTTTCATATTAAAAGTTCAAATCACCCCCTTTTCCCATTTACCATATAAAAAAACATGTAAACATAATAAAAATAAACATATTAGGTATCGCCGTGTGCGTAATTGGCCAAACTATTAAAATATAACATTATTAATCCTGTACGGTAAATGGCGACAGCATTTCACTCCTGGACCCAGGCAGCACAATGTCTTGGGCTGGCCCTGATGGCACTTATTGAAATCAATGGGTTACCTTTTAAATGTAATGTTTGTGAAAAGGACTATTAAGGGTGTGGTGCCCTTTTAGGATGTCCCTCCTGGAGGTCTAGGAGAGGTGTATGTGGCCAAGTTCCTCACCTCCCTGCAAGCCCGGGCCACTTAGTTGTTGGCTCCTTGGCTGATACTTGGGAGAACACAGTAGAACCCAAGCGGCACTGCAAACTCCCATTTAGCTAGATACGGCAGATGAGACCCAGGCATACACTGCAGGCTATCAGAATATCACTGGCTATCCCTGGTAGGGATCGACCGATATCGGTTTTTTAGGGCCTATACTGATACCGATAATCGGTGCAGGTTAGGGCCGATAGCCAATAACTTATACCGATATTCCGGTATAAGTTATCGCCTATTTAACCCCCTGCGACATTGCTGCAGATCATTGATTTAAAGCGGGTGCTTTAAATCAATGATCTGCAGTGGCTTTTGCGGGGCCATAGGCCGCCGCCGCCACCTCCACCACCCGCTTCTCTCCCCTACCTGCCAGGGTGCTCCGGGCCATCCATCCATCGTTCCTGTAGTGTCCGGGGGCGTTCCGGGTGGAGGGTGGTCCGGTCCGGGCTGTCCTTCTTCTCCCACGGTCTTCTTCTCCACTCCGGGCAGGCTCCAGCCTAGTACACTGCATAGACGTCGCAGCGCAGTGACGCCCGTGCGCAGCGACGCACCTGACGTCACGGCGTAGCGGCGTCTATGCAGCGTACTAAGCCGGAGCCTGCCCGGAGTGGAGAAGAAGACCGTGGGAGAAGAAGGACAGCCCGGACCGGACCACCCTCCACCCGGAACGCCCCCGGACACTACATGAAGGGAGGATGGCCTGGACCACCCCCATTACGGGTAAGTTTAATTTTTTTATTGACTCGGAGGGTGGGGGAGGGGCCCGACCGGTATAGCGGTATGGGAAAAAATCCATACCGGTATACCGCCTAGCATCACGGTGGGGGGGTGCGACGCGGTGCGGTGGGTCGGAGGTGCGGTGCGGTGGGTCGGAGGTGCGGTGCGGTGGGTCGGAGGTGCGGTGCGGCGGGTCGAGGGGGTGGCGGTCGCAGTGGGGGGCGGTGCGGGGGGCGGGGCATTATCGGCTTATCGGCAAGATAATTGCCGATACCGATAATGCCCAAAATCGTCGTATCGGTATGGTAATATCGACCATACCGATAATCGGTCGATCCCTAATCCCTGGCTGATACTTGGGTGGACCCCCAGGTAGATACAGGGAGCATTGTTGAACCCTTGCAGATGCCTTGCAGACCCAAAAGGAAAGCAAAGGTTTGTGGTGGCTCCTTTGGAGAAGAGCTTGCGGTAGACTTCATCCTTGTGCACTTTTTGTTTGATCAAACTTTATTTGCACCTGAGTTATTGAGCACTGCCTTGAACAAAAAAAATAAAATAAATTGGGTTGCCTTTGTAATGCCCACACACGCTGGGTCATTCAGAGAGAGATAGAGGAAGATGCACTTTCTAGAGATAACTATGGAGACCCTAAACCTCTTCTATTGATTTAGGATTTTCCAAAAGGGTATTTGAAAATGGATTTTCTAAACCACACATCCTCTCTAAGCTTCCACTCTAACCTTCATTAATTTGTGCATGGTCATATGATATGGTGTCGTACCAATGTATAAGAACATGCGCTGAATTATGTTGTATTAAAGGACAACAGAAAAAAACCTTTATTTTGCCATTATGCTCAACCAATTTAATAAGCCTTAAAGGGGTACTCCGCCCCTAGACATCTTATCCCCTATCCAAAGGATAGGGGATAAGATGTCAGATCACCGGGGTCCCGCTGCTGGGGACCCCAGGGATCGCTGCTGCAGCACCCCGCTATCATTACTGCGCAGAGCGAGATCGCTCTGCACGTAATGACGGGCAATACAGGGGCCGGAGCATCGTTACGTCACGGCTCCGTCCCTCGTGGTGTCACGGCCCGCCCCCGTCAATACAAGTCTATGGGAGGGGGCGTGGCGGTCACCACGCCCCCCTGCCATAGACTTGCATTAAGGGGACGGGCTGTGATGTCATGAGGGGCGGAGCCGTGACGTAATGATGCTCCGGCCCCTGTATCGCCCGTCATTACGTGCAGAGCGATCTCTCTCTGTGCAGTAATGATGGCGGGGTGCCGCAGCGGCGATCCCCGGGGTCCCCAGCAGCGGGACCGCGACGATCTAACATCTTATCCCCTATCCTTTGGATAGGGGATAAGATGCCAGGGGCGGAGTACCCCTTTAAAGGAAAATTGTCCCCCATACTGCTGGCAGTAAAAAAATAAATAGATACATACCTTCCTTTGCTCCTCCGGTGCCTCCGGTAAGCGGCTCCGGCCTCCGCTGCAATCCTCTTCCTGGTTGCTGGTGGTCGGCGAGTCATACTGCGCTCAGCCAATCACCAGCCGCAGCGAAGTCCTGACTCGGCCGGCGATAGGCTGAGCAGCAGTGTGACGTTTTCGGCCGCGGTAGCAGGTGCCGGTGTAGTGAAGAATTTTGTGTCTTGAAGCGTTCTCACACTGCCGCTCAGCCTATCGCCGGCCGAGTCAGGACTTTGCTGCGGCCGGTGATTGGCTGAGCGCGGTATGACTCGCCGACCACCGGCAACCAGGAAGAGGATTGCGGCGGAGGCCGGAGCCGGTTACCGGAGGCACCGGGGGAGCGAAGAAAGGTATGTACATCTTTATTTTTTTTACTGCCGGCAGTATGGACGATAATTTTCCTATTCCGGAGTTCTTCCATTGCTTCCCTGATGCTGCTGGAATCGCCCTCCCTTTCTCCGTCTCAGGTCTTCTTCAGGCTTTTGGTGCCCGACATTTCATACAGCGCTAAGCTAATCACCAGCCGCAACGATGTCCAGCCTCGGCCAGTGATAGGCTGAGCGTCAGTGTGATGTTATGGGTCTGGGCCCAGTCTTCTTCCTGGTGCCAAGGCCTGTTACATCACATTGCATCTCAGCAAATCACCAGCCAAGATGGGACATTGCAGCAGGCTGAGCGCAGCATGACGTGTTGGGCACCAGCTGAGAGGCAGAAGGTAAGTTAATGTTCATTATTTTAGTTGCGGCAGCCCAGGCATTAAGGTAAAATATTATATTTTGGAGTTCTCCTTTAATACAGTAATTACAGCAATAACAGATAAATGGACAAAAATGCCTGAATCTGGATCAAAGCTGTTACCCTTTCAAAGAGCACAATTCAACCTGATCTAAGGCGCATTATGTACAGACATAGACAATATTGTATTCAATAGGATTAGATAAAATTAAGTTTTAATAGAATGTTTTAAAGAGATATTGCCAGCTCAGACATTTACAAATGACATAAATGTCTGACAAGTGGGCATTTCAAGCTCTAGGACCCCCACCTATAACAACATGGTGTTTGAATGTAGAGGAGATATGGTAAAAAAAAATGGAAAGCAAGCTTCCTGCAACTTGAATAAACTTGCCGGGGACCATCGCAGTCTCGCGTGGTTCAGGCAGCATGAAAGTGATGACACAAAGAGACAATCATGTGCGGCCAACTATCAGCACCTACACCTGGTTGAAAGGAGGGCAGGAGACCACCATTCTCCTAATAAGTCCAGAGGTAGGTCCCCCAGATGTCTGATGTGTGTAACAAACTAACAGGACTTATGGAAACTGTCATCACTTTTATGCTGCCTGAACCCTCAAGGTTTTCCCAGCCACTTCTCCCTGCCCCACCAGCCTTGACTGACGTCTCCCTGTTTGTGTATTGGGGATCTATCAAGGCTGGCGAGGTGGGGAAAAGCTACCGGGGAACACCTCAATCTCGCTTGGTTCAGGCAGCATGAAAGTGATGACATTTTCTCTTTAAGACATAAGACATCTAGTTTCCTGCATTACTGTAAATGATATAAAACAGCCCGATGTATCCGTCATCCATTATGATATTTCAAATAATTTTTTTTACCCTTTACAATGAGTCCCTCAGGTTTGTGTTTTTAATGGTTAGTTTATAACTATTTCTATTGTCGATAGTAATGGAAACCTCAGGGAATAAAAGTAATGCATATCAGAGCCTTAAAGGGGTTATCCAGAAAAAAACTTTTATATATATATATATATATATATATATATATATATATATCAACTGGCTCCAGAAAGTTAAACAGATTTGTAAATTACTTCTATTAAAAAATCTTAATCCTTTCAATAATTATCAGCTGCTGAAGTTGAGTTGTTTTTTTCTGTCTGCCAACAGTGCTCTCTGCTGACATCTCTGCTTGTCTCGGGAACTGCACTGAGTAGAAGAGGTTTACTATGGGGATTTGCTTCTAAACTGGACAGTTCCCGAGACACGTGTCATCAGAGAGCACTAAGACAGAATAGAACAACTCAACTTCAGCAGCTCATAAGTACTGAAAGGATTACGATTTTTTTATAGAAGTAATTTACAAATCTGTTTAACTTTTTGGACCCAGTATATAAAAAAAATTAAAAAAGGTTTTTCCTGGAATATCTCTTTAAATGTTTGCACACTAAATGTAACCCTATATTAAGCTGCATACAGACAGGCGTTTGCATAACTATCTATCCATTTATTTATTTAATGTGATTATTGTTTCTTTTGATATAAATAGATAAATGACTGCTGTACACAAGACAAAAAAATCCCATACATATCAGCCGGAAGCACAGAGGAAGATGGTGATATGGATATACCTCAAATGAACAAAGAAAGGCTGGGCCTCTGAACCAGAACTCATTCCCCTTAGAACACAATACTCAGAATCCATTGCTTTATTCCTAAATAACAAATATCAAAATAACATATACAATGTATACATACAGGGTGACCCCCCAAATTTCATTTCAGTTCTATGTCCAGCCTTCCTGCTATTACATCATTGCCTTTATAGATTATACTAGGCCAGTGGTCTCCAACCTGCAGACCTCCAGATGATGCAAAACTTAGATAGATAGATAGATAGATAGATATGAGATAGATATGAGATAGATAGATATGAAATAGATAGATAGATAGATAGATATGAGATATATAGATAGATATGAGATAGATAGATATGAGATAGATAGATAGATAGATAGATATGAGATAAATAGATATGAGATAGATAGATAGATATGAGATAGATAGATAGATATGAGATAAATAGATTGATAGATAGATAGATATGAGATAGATAGATATGAGATAGATAGATATTATATAGATAGATATGAGATAGATAGATATGAGATAGATATAGATATGAGATAAATAGATAGGTAGATAGATATGAGATAGATAGATATGAGAGATAGATAGATATGAGATGGATAGATATGAGATAGATCAGTGGTCTCCAACCTGTGGACCTCCAGATGTTGCAAAACTACAACTCCCAGCATGCCCGGCATGCTGGGAGTTGTGGTTTTGCAACATCTGGAGGTCTGCAGGTTGGAGACCACTGAGATAGATAGATAGATAAATAGATAGATATGAGATAGATAGATAGATAGATAGATAGATAGGAGATAGATAGATAGATAGATAGATAGATAGGAGATAGATAGATAGGAGATAGATAGATAGATAGATAGGAGATAGATAGATAGATAGATAGATATGAGATAGATAGGAGATAGATAGATAGATAGATAGATAGAAGATAGATAGATATGAGATAGATAGATAGATATGAGATAGATAGATAGATATGAGATAGATAGATAGATAGATAGATAGATATGAGATAGATAGATAGGAGATAGATAGATAGATAGGAGATAGATAGATATGAGATAGATATGAGATAGATCAGTGGTCTCCAACCTGCGGACCTCCAGATGTTACAACATGTTTTGCAACATCTGGAGGTCCGCACATTGGAGACCACTGCACTAGGCTGTCTGCAGTCTATCCCAAGGCTATTTAATCACCATGAATAATTCATCACCAGTGACCCCCTCTCTCCCACCCAGGAAACCCCACACAGTCTGCACCCATTACACAATCTGCACCCACTGCCATACAATGTCACACACCAGGAACAATAAGGAGATGGCAACAGTCATAACAATAATAATAATAATAATAATAATAATAATAATAATAATAATAATGCAACCTAAAGGACAAATACCTGTCATTTTACTACAGAGCCATCTGCTGGTGTCAAATGTGTTTCCTTCTTGCACATAAATAAAGCGTATTATTCAATAGGATCCTACTAGGATCACAATGACAAAGGAAGGGACGCCATGCAAAAGCAGTATATAGTGACACAGATGATATATACCATTGTGTGTGATATCCTGGGGGGCAGCAGACAACAGCTATATATAGTATGTGACAGATCACCTTGCACTACTGACATGCAGGCTGGGGATGGAGGAGGAGGATTTACTTACACTACAAGCCTTGATATGATCCATGACACCATGGCTGGGGTGCTGATCAGATGGCTCCTGCAGGGTATATATACTGTGTATACTGTCTTACAGCTCAGCCATTAGTGTGTGCACAGCCCTGGCACCAGAATCCAGCTGTGGGCACTGGCTATGGATGTGCAGTCAGGGGGCAGGTCCTCCTCTCCAGTCTACATAGAAAATGCTTACACAGCCCAGGGGGGAAGAGGGTTTAGCAATTTGTAAGCAGCTGCTCAGCTCCTTCAGAGATCATATTCTGGAAGGAGGAGTGAAGGATAGGGGTGGGGAGATGTACAGCATGCTTCATACCCCCCCTCCAACCTGCTACTGCTCAGGAGGCCATGTCCTGGCTATGGAGGCAGGGTGGTGGCTGCCAGCCTTTTGTCTAAGGGGGAGAATGACATCTACTGGAAGGTGGTGGCTTTCAAAAGAGGTTCTGCAGCGGCCGACTGATCATGGGTCACCTAAGGGCATGGGCAGATGATTTGTTAGAAAAAAAACAATGACAAAAAAACAAAAATAAAGCAGTAGTATACAATGCCATGGTCTGTATCTGTATAGAATACATCTACATTCAGGCTATTGTCTACTGAATGTCTATTAATTATCTATCTATTAAATATCTATCTGTGTCATATCTATATATATATTTCTATCTATCGATCCTTCTATCTTCCAAACATCTAGCTCGAATTTATCTCATAGCCATCTATCTACCAAATATCTATATTCCATCTATAATATATATATATATATATATATATATATATATATATATACAGCGTATTTTTCGCCCTATAGGACGCACCGGCACCCAATTTTAAAGGCGCAAAATCTAGAAAAAAAAAAGATTCTGCACCCAACAGTGATCTTCAACCTGCGGACCTCCAGATGTTGTCCCCGCCGCTCCGGACCCGTCACCGCTGCCCTGGATGTCGCTCCATCGCTATCGCCGTGTCCCCGACGCTCCGGACGTCTTCTTCCCCGGGATCCACGCTCTCCATCATCATGTCGCCGTCATCACGTCGCTACGCACGCCTCTCCTATTGGATGATGGGACGATGTGATGATGTCGAAGGAGAGCGCCGGCCATGCAGGGGATCCTGGCACGGAGCAGACACCTAGGAGGCAGGTAAGGTCCCTCCCGGTGTCCTGTAAGCTGTTCGGGACGCCGCGATTTCACCGCGGCGGTCCCGAACAGCCCGACTGAGCAGCCGGGTTAGTGTCACTTTTGCTTCAGAGGCGGCGGTCAGCTTTGATCGCCGCGTCTGAAGGGTTAATACAGGGCATCACCGCGATCGGTGATGTCCTGTATTATCCGCGGGTCCTGGCCGGTACCGACCCGATAGGTGTGTATTCGCCGTATAAGACGCACCAACTTTCCCCCCCCCCCCCCCAGTTTTGGGGAAGAAAAAGTGCGTCTTATACGGTGAAAAATACGATATATATATATATCCAAAATACCAACAGAGCAGCACATCCAAAAGGGTAGATAAATAAAGCGGTGCCAGCGGCGAAATAGCCCGGTCAAGGCAGTCACACATCCAAGGTAGTAATCCGCAGCACTCCAGGAGTAGGTGCAAAAATAAAGTGCTTTATTCCATAATAATACAGAGCAATGTTTCAGCTGCCATGCAGCCTTTCTCAAGCATCCTGCATGGCAGCTGAAACATTGCTCTGTATTAGTATGGAATAAAGCACTTTATTTTTGCACCTACTCCTGGAGTGCTGCGGATTACTACCTTGGATATATATATATATATATATATATATATATATATACAAAAAGGATGGAGAAGCAGCACTCTCAAAATAAGGGATTCAGGTATGTGGGTGCAAGCGGTCTCAGGGACCCTGGTCCTGGGCCCAAAAATGCAGCCGTTCCTTATATATATATATATATATATATATATTCTATCTATCTATATAATGAATATATATTATCCATCCATCTCCTATCTACCTGTCTTTCTATCTGTCTATCAAAAAATAATTACAGTAAAATAATTTATTGGAAAAAATTCCTAATGTGGTGATGAAACCCTGCATTCTTTTGTCACCACTCTGAAGTGTTAATGTAGCCAAACCATGCAGGTTATTTGAAATTACAGGTACACTTAAAATAATGGTAAAACAATTATATATATATATATATATATATATATATATATATATATATAAACAAGAGGTAGATACAGCACCAAAAAGCCGGAGACTCAAATCTTGATGGAGTGTGACTTTATTCGCTCCCCAGAGTGCTCTCGGGAGCGAATAAAGTCACACTCCATCAAGATTTGAGTCTCTGGCTTTTTGGTGCTGTATCTACCTTTTGTTTTGCATGCTTCTCCAGGTTGGCATTCCTGGATGATCACCTGCACAGGCTGAGAAGTCCAGTGCTGTCTCTTCCACACGTTCCTTATTGTGTATTTTGCCAAACTTTATGCCATCAGCACTGTAGCCACTTGTAATGCCTGCAGTGATGATGGGTTAACCAACAATCCTTATCATTGCTCTGGTCATACTGGGAGCTGTAGTTTCACATGGTAAAAACGTCTATAGTGTGTTAACTTGATGTTTGCTATATCTGATTATTACAATTAGGCTTCTTTCACACTGCCGTTAGCACACAGCAGTATGACGGCCGTCGGGGAGGGGGGGGCGGGCGAATAGCGGGAGAAAAATTACTGCTTGCAGCGTCTTTTCCTCCCACTAGTCCCACTACAAAATGATGGCGCCTGAAAGACCCCATTAGGGTAGGGTCCCACATAACGGATCCGCAGCATATTTCACGCTGCAGATCCACCGATGACCTGACCCATTTTGTGCCTCATGCGCAGTGCACTCAGACATCACGGCTGCTCCACAATGTCAGAGTGGACTCGGCGACTCACAGGCCTCCTGTGTGGCTGCTCGTAGCCGGCGGATTGCCAGGGGTGGGCGAGGTGGGGGAAGGGAGGGTGGCAACAGCTGGAGGCACAAAATGGGTCGGGTCACCGTGAAATCTGTTACGTTTGACCCTACCCTAATAGTAAATGGGATCCATCAGGACCCGTTATTGCCAGTTGTACCCTGTCCCAAAAACGTCCGTTAAAGGCTGGAAAAAGAAAGAGCCTAATGGCTCTAGTGCCAACTATTCCTCTTCTGTTGTGCCCAGGCTGAAAAAAAAAATGAAAATAAACTTTCACTCACCTTCCTGCGTTCCCCCGGAGCGCTGCTACCGCTGCACGGATTGTGACATGGCGCTCATGCAGTGATGTGACGCCTCGGCCAGTGATAGGCTGAGCGCAGTGTGAGGATCCGTGCACTGGAAGAAGACGGGAACAGAGGACCGATGAGCTGTAGCAGCGCTCCGGGGGAACGGAAGAAGGTGAGTGAAAGTTTATTTTCATTTTTTTTCAGCCCAGGCACAACAGAGGAAGAATAGTCTACACTAGAGTACTCCTTTAAGGACGGGGCACAACGGCAGTGTGAAAGTAGCCTAAGAATCATTTTTTCACTGACTTTGTGTTAGGACACTTACTGTGTGTAGGGGAATTAAAGGAAAATTACTATGCGTGGAGACACTAAGTGGGCACTTTGTACGTGGGGCTCTAAGGAGGCTTTTCCTGTTAGGAGCAGTTTTACTTTGTGCAGACACAAAAGGGCACACTGTTAATCTGTAGACGGACTAAGTGGGGGCTATAGCTGTGTGGAGGTACTAAAGGGCACTGTTGCTGTGTTGATGCCACTATGGAGCCCTAATATTGTGTGGGGCACCATGAGAAGCACTAATATTGTAAGGGGCACTAAAGACAGCAGCAAGCACAATATTCTTCTGTTAAAGGGGCAGTAGAATTAGAAATGTATGTAAACAAGGAGAATAGGGGGGGACTAGGTGCTGGAGAATTCAAAGACATCTGAACCGAAAATAAGCCAGCAGAAAAGAGTTGTGACTAGAAGTCATCATGGTGGTTTGGCCAGACGGAGATGAAAAAAGAAAGTGACACTCCTATCAGAAGAAATCACCTGTGAGTCACTTGACTTAACTGCACAGTAATCACACTCTGCAGAGCCTGTGTTGGATCGCTATCTACCACAATATGGTCAGTATAAGTGTAAGACTTCAGGGGTTCTGACCCCTCCCAGTGATCTTAAAAAAGGGATCCCAAATCCTCCCACAGGAAGGGAGCAGCAGCCACACATGTGCACCACTGCTTTATTCATTGTCTCAGGAGCCCCCAGGCATTGTCACGGGATGCCTGCTGAATGATTTCAGCAGGCATCCCGGTCCGGTCCCCTGCCGGGCGTACAGGTACGCCCTGTGTCCCTGAGTACCAGGACGTCAGGGCGTACCTGTACACCCTGTGTCCTTAACGGGTTAACGACCAGGCAAATTTTTATTTTTCAATTTTTCCTCCTTGCCTTCTAAAATCCATAACTCTTTTATAATCCATCCACAGACCCATATGAAGGCTTGTTTTTTGCAAGACCAATTGTACTCTATAATGACCTCACTCAATTTACCATAAAATGTACGGCAAACCTAAAAAATTATTATTTGTGTGAGGAAATTTAAATGAAAATCGCAATTTAGCTAATTTTGGAGGGTTTCATTTTCACGCTGTACACTTTACGGTACAAATGACATGTTTTATTTATTCTGTCAATACAATTAAAATGATACCCATGTTTACATACTTTTCTATTATTGTACTGCTTTTAAAAAATCTCAAACTTTTTACAAAATCAGTGGGGGAGATTTATCAAAGGATTTAGACAGTTTTTTCCTGTCTATATTTGTCGCACAAAAAGTCGCAGTCTAAATATGTGCGACTTTTCTGCGACTTTTGCTTTAGAGGATTTTTAGAACATGATGCATTCTAATCTAATTTAGATGGAAAAATGCATTGGTGCTGAATTTATCAAAGCGACTTTTCAGTGACAAGTCGCAACGGCTGAAAGTACGCCGAAATGTCAGACCATACTGGAGCAGGTTTAAATACAGTCTAAAGCATAGATCACGAACTCCGTGCGCAAAATTTATCAAGAGCCGTGCGACTTTTGATAAATTATGTGCACAATAGACCGGCCTAACCCTCTGTAGTTTGGTCTATATTGGTGCGGGACATAGACAGCTTTGATAAATCTCCCCCGGTATGTTTAACCCCTTCAGGACCAAGCCCATTTTGGCTTTAAGGACCAGAACGTTTTTTGCACATCTGACCACTGCCACTTTAAACATTAATAACTCTGGAATGCTTTTAGTTATCATTCTGATTCAGAGATTGTTTTTTCGTGACATATTCTACTTTAACATGGTGGTAAATTTTTGTGGTAACTTGCATCCTTTCCTTGTGAAAAATCCTAAAATTTGATGAAAAATTAGAAAATTTAGCATTTTTCTAACTTTGAAGCTCTCTGCTTGTAAGGAAAATGTATATTACAAATAAAAAAATTTTTTATTCACATATACAATATGTCTACTTTATGTCTGCATCATAAAAGTGACAAGTTTTTACTTTTGGAAGACACCAGAGGGCTTCAAAGTTCAGCAGCAATTTTCCAATTTTTCACAAAATTTTCAAACTCACTATTTTTCAGGGACCAGTTCAGGTTTGAAGTGGATTTGAAGGGTCTTCTTATTAGAAATACCCCACAAAAGACCCCATTATAAAAACTGCACCCCCCAAAGTATTCAAAATGACATTCAGTCATCATTTTAACCCTTTAGGTGTTTCACAGGAATAGAAGCAAAGTGAAGGAGAAAATTCACAATCTTCATTTTTTACACTCGCATGTCCTTGTAGACCCAATTTTTAAATTTTTACAAGGGGTAAAAGGAGAAAATGTATACTTATATTTGTAGCCCAATTTCTCTCGAGTAAGCACATACCTCATATGTCTATGTAAAGTGTTCGGCGGGCGCAGTAGAGGGCTCAGAAGGGAAAGAGCGATAAGGGGATTTTGGAGAGAACGTTTTTCTGAAATGGTTTTTGGGGGCATGTTGCATTTAGGAAGCCCTTATGGTGCCAGAACAGCAAAAAACCCTCACATGGCATACCATTTTGGAAACTAGACCCCTTGAGGTACGTAACAAGGAATAAAGTGAGCCTTAATACCCCACAGGTGTTTCACGACTTTTGCATATGTAAAAAAAAATTATTTTTTTTCACTAAAATGTGTGTTTCCCCCCAAATTTCACATTTTTTCAAGGGTTAATAGCAGGAAATACCCCCCAATATTTGTAACCCCTTCTCTTCTGAGTATGGAGGTACCCCATAAGTTGACCTGAAGTGCACTATGGGTGAACTACAATGCTCAGAAGAGAAGGAGTCATATTTGGCTTTTTGAGAGCAAATTTTGCTTGGGGGGCATGTCGCATTTAGGAAGCCCCTATGGTGCCAGAACAGCAAAAAATACCCACATGGCATACCATTTTGGAAACTAGACCCCTTGAGGAATGTAATAAGGAATAAAGTGAGCCTTATTACCCCACAGGTGTTTCATGACTTTTGCATATGTAAAAAAAAATAAAAAAATTTCCACTAAAATGTTTGTTTCCCCCCAAATTTCACATTTTTCCAAGGGTTAATAGCAGGAAATACCCCCCAAAATTTGTAACCCCATCTCTTCTGAGTATGGAGGTACCCCATAAGTTGACCTACAATGCTCAGAAGAGAAGGAGTCATATTTGGCTTTTTGAGAGCAAATTTTGCTCGGGGAGCATGTCGCATTTAGGAAGCCCCTAAGGTGCCAGAACAGCAAAAAAAACACACATGGCATACCATTTTGGAAACTAGACCCCTTGAGGAACATAACAAGGGGTACAGTGAGCATTTGCCCCCCACTGGTGTCTGACAGATCTTTGGAACAGTGGGCTGTACAAGTTTTCATTTTCATGGACCACTGTTCCAAAGATCCGTCAGACACCTGTGGGGGGTAAATTCTCACTGCACCCCTCATTACATTCCGTGAGGGGTGTCGTTTCCGAAATGGGGTCACATGTGTTTTTTTTTTTTTTTTTTGCGTTTGTCAAAACCGCTGTAACAATCAGCCACCCCTGTGCAAATCACCTCAAATGTACATGGTGCGCTCTCCCTTCTGGGCCTTGTTGTGCGCCCCCAGAGCACTTTGCGCTCACATTTGGGGTATCTCTGTAGTCGGGAGAAATTACGTTACAAATTTTGGGGGGCTTTTTTCCCTTTTACCTCTTGTGAAAATGTAAAGTATAGGGCAACATCAGCATGTTAGTGTAAAAAATAAAAAAATTTTACACTAACATTCTGGTGTAGACCCCAACATTTCCTTTTCATGAAGGGTTAAAGAAGAAAAAGCCCCCCAAACCTTGTAACACAATTTCTCCCGAGTACGGCGATACCCCATATGTCGCCCTAAACTGTTGTCCTGAAATACGACAGGGCTCCAAAGTGAGAGCGCCATGTGCATTTGAGGCCTAAATTAGGGATTTGCATAGGGGTGGACATAGGGGTATTCTACGCCAGTGATTCCCAAACAGGGTGCCTCCAGCTGTTGCAAAACTCCCAGCATGCCTGGACAGTCAACGGCTGTCCGACAATACTGGGAGTTGTTGTTTTTCAACAGCTGGAGGCTCTGCTTTGGAAACAGTGGTGTACCGGACGTTCTTATTGGGGGAGGGGGGCTGTGTAGGAGTATGTGTATATGTAGTGTTTTTAACTTTTTATTTTATTTTGTGTTAGTGTAGTGTAGTGTTTTTAGGGTACAGTCACATGGGCGGGGGATTACAGCGAGTTTCCCAGCGCAAAATTTTCTGCATCTCAAGATGCGAGAAACCCACTGTAAAAGCCTCGCCCATGTGAATGTACCCTGTACATTCACGGGGGTGGCGGGGCGGGGGGGGGGGGGCTTGCATCAGCTGTTGCAAAACCACAACTCCCAGCATGCATGGTCTGTTAGTGCATGCTGGGAGTCATAGTTTTGCAACAGCTGGAGGCACACAGGTTAGGAAACACTGAGTTAGAAACAGACAATGTTTCCCAACCAGTGTGTCTCCAGTTGTTGCAAAACTACAACTCCCAGCATGCCCAGACAGCTGAAGGGCATGCTGGGAGTTGTAGTACGGCAACATCTGAAGGGCCAGATGTTGCTGAACTAAAACTCCCAGCATGCCTGGACAGTCAGTGCATACTGGGAGTTGTAGTTTTGCAACAGCTGGAAGAGCACAGATTGGAGACCATTATACAATGGTCTCCAAACTGGGGCCCTCCAGATGTTGCAAAACTACAACTCCCAGCATGCATGGTCTTTTAGTGCATGCTGGGAGTTATAGTTTTGCAACAGCTGGAGGCACACAGGTTAGGAAACACTGAGTTAGAAACAATGTTTCCCAACCAGTGTGTCTCCAGCTGTTGCAAAACTACAACTCCCAGCATGCCCAGACAGCTGAAGGGCATGCTGGGAGTTGTAGTTCGGCAACATCTGAAGGGCCAGATGTTGCTGAACTAAAACTCCCAGCATGCCTGGACAGTCAGTGCATACTGGGAGTTGTAGTTTTGCAACAGCTGGAAGAGCACAGATTGGAGACCATTATACAATGGTCTCCAAACTGGGGCCCTCCAGATGTTGCAAAACTACAACTCCCAGCATGCATGGTCTTTTAGTGCATGCTGGGAGTTATAGTT
Source organism: Hyla sarda (assembly GCF_029499605.1). Classification (NCBI taxonomy): domain Eukaryota; kingdom Metazoa; phylum Chordata; class Amphibia; order Anura; family Hylidae; genus Hyla; species Hyla sarda. Next base: position 40,189,488 of record NC_079189.1, on the reverse strand, counting down.
TTGCAACAGCTGGAGGCACACAGGTTAGGAAACACTGAGTTAGAAACAATGTTTCCCAACCAGTGTGTCTCCAGCTGTTGCAAAACTACAACTCCCAGCATGCCCAGACAGCTGAAGGGCATGCTGGGAGTTGTAGTTCGGCAACATCTGAAGGGCCAGATGTTGCTTAACTAAAACTCCCAGCATGCCTGGACAGTCAGTGCATGCTGGGAGTTGTAGTTTTGCAACAGCTGGAAGAGCACAGATTGGAGACCATTATACAATGGTCTCCAAACTGAGGCCCTCCAGATGTTGCAAAACTACAACTCCCAGCATGCCCAGACAGCCAAAGGCTGTCTGGGCATGCTGGGAGTTGTAGTTTTCAGACTCCTAGAAGCAGCAGTGAAGATCTTCACTGCTGCCTCTGAGGACCACATACTTACCCGTCGCTGCTCGTCCACGTGGCCGGTCCCGCGCTGCTCCTCGGTCCCGCCACTGGATCAGGTAAGTCCGCCGGTCCCCACGTGTTCCCCCCGAATGCCGCAGGTCCCCGCGAGCCCCTGCAGCCTTCGTCCCCCGTTCTGCCCGACTTCCAGGGGCGGGCAGTGCGGGGGATCTGAACTTTCACCCCAGATCACTGTGATTGGTCCACAGGGACCAATCACAGTGATCGCTGACCAGGACCATCAATTGATGGTCCTGGGGGTGAAGCAGAAGTTGTCCCCTGCTGGAAACAGTGGGACTTCTGCCAGTTAACCCGTGCGATGCTGCGCATCGCCGGGTTAACTGCATGTCATTTATAAACGCCGGGATGCGCGAACGCACTGCACAACCCAGCGTTTATATATGACATTCTGCGGGAAGGGGTTAAAGTCACTCTATTTTGACCACCTACAGTGGGGATCAAAAGTTTGGGCACCCCAGGTAAAAAGGACTCAGCCCTTTTTCAACTTAAGGACTGAGCCCTTTTTCGCAATTCTGACCACCACCACTTTACGAATTAATAACGCAAAAACGCTTTTACAGAATATTCTGATTCTGAGATTGTTTTTTCGTGATGTGGTGTCCCAGTACCGCATTTCATACGGTACTTATTTATCTATGGGTCCCCGTAGCCAGAGTCCCTAGGATTTAGTAATCTCTGTTAGTCAGTCCGCCCCTAGTCGCCTCTATTATAGTATATAGATTTCTAATTTGTCCATAGAATAATGTATATAGTATTATTTCTGTATATAAATGGTTAATTACCTGTTTCTATTAGCGTTGCAGGACCTGCGAGTCATGTGACAAGGTGAACTCTATGGTTTTAGCTTAAGGACCTTTGGAGGCCCTCTTACGTCAGTAATCCCATCACACCATGTACTGGTGAATGGCAGACGTTCGGACCAATCAGAATTGCCACGCCCCTGCCCATATAAGGGAGCAGCGGCCATCTTCTCGCTCTCTTTCTCCTGGCTCTTGATGAGAGAAGACCTATATCGCAGTAATTGCAGTGAGTTAGGCCTGAGCCTTGCGGCAACGGCTGAATGATCTAAATTATAGAGTGTGTCATCCACTAAGCACTCTGCAGTATCACCGGACCCAATATTTCCCCTAAATCCAGACGGATCTGCACATCACTACCTAAATTCAGAGACTACAAGTTTAATGCAGGGTCTGCAACTTCTGCCAGTCGCTAAGCAACCTAAGAACTGTTATATGAGACTGTTACTACGTATTGGATATTGCAAGCACTGCAATAAAGTTATTCAAGTTCAAGTTAAATCTGCTTGTGGACCTTTAGTCATTTCATTGCACCTATCGCTTCTGGGAAGGGCGGCGATAGGCCGGAACATAGATTCAGCATACCAGCCCTCCCCCTGGCATCACGAGTGACAGGGTTAATATTAACCCCTCATATACCAACATCATATCATCCCTACCATACACCCCCCAAGGGCTACCGCAGTGACATATTCTACTTTATTTTGGTGGTACATTTTCGGCGTTACTTGCATCCTTTTTTGGTGAAAAATCCCCAAATTTCATGAAAATTTTCAAAATTTTGCATTTTTCTAACTTTGAAGCTCACTACTTGTAAGGAAAATGGATATTCACAATAAATTTTATTTTTCTTCACAAATACAATATGTCCACTTTATGTTGGCATCATAAAATGGACATATTTTTGCTTTTTGAAAAAATTAGAGGGCTTCAAAGTAGAGCAGCAATTTTCAAAAAAAATTCATGAAAATTGCTAAATCTGAAGGGACAGATGTTACAGAACTACAACTCCCAGCATGCCTGGGCAGTCCAGGCATGCTGAGAGTTGTAGTTTGGCAACATCTGGAGGGCTACCGTTTGGGCACCACTGTAACAGTCTCCAAACTGTGACCCTCCAGATGTTGCAAAGCTACAACTCCCAGCATGCCCAGACAGCCTTTGGGCATGCTGAGAGTTGCAATTTGGCCTTCCTAGTGGTTGCCACAGTAAAGATTGTTTTACTTTCACTTTCAATTCCCCCCCACCCCCCACCGTCGATTCCCTACCTGACCCAGTATCCAGCAGTCTCCAGAGAAGATCCCGGGTCCCCAGGCATCTTCTCCTGCAGGTACGGCCTCCATCTTCTTCCCACGATCCCCTCGACATCCAGCGGCGGGCAGAACGGGGGGTTGCCATGGCAACCCCCTGTCCTGCGTTGCCATTGGTCAGAACTCCGTTCTGACTAATGGCAGGGGATAGGAGGAGATCGCAGCTCTGTGACCTCACTCCTATCCCTTAGGCTGATCGGGGCTGTCGCTGACAACTCTGATCATTCCTATTTTCCGGGTGATCGGGTCACCAGAGACCCGATCAGCCCGGAATTGGAGAAAATCGCATGTCTGAATTGACATGCGATTTTCTCCGATCGCCGACATGGGGGGGTCTCAGGACCCCCCTGGGCGATGTACCGGGTGCCTGCTGAATGATTTCAGCAGGCATCCTGATCCGGTCCCCAACCGGCTAGCGGCGGGGACCGGAATTCCCACGGGCGTATCCATACGCCCTGCGTCCTTAAGGACTCGGGATGCAGGGCATATGGATACGCCCTGCGTCCTGAAGAGGTTAATCTGCATAAAGAAGCCAAGGAAAGATGGAAAAATCTCCAAAAGGCATCAAATTACAGATAAGACATTCTTATAATATGTCAACAAAAGTTAGATTTTATTTACATCATTTACACTTTCAAAATAACAGGGGAAAAAAGGCGTCTGCAAAAGTTTGGGCACCCTGCAGAATTTATAGCATGCACTGCCCCCTTTGCAAAGCTGAGACCTGCCATTGTCATGGATTGTTCTCAATCATCATCTGGGAAGACCAGGTGATGTCAATCTCAAAGGTTTTAAATGCCCAGACTCATCTGACCTTGCCCCAACAATCAGCACCATGGGTTCTTCTAAGCAGTTGTCTAGAAATCTGAAAATAGTTGATGCTCACAAAGCTGGAGAAGGCTATAAGATAGCAAAACGTTTTCAGATGTCAATATCCTCTGTTCGGAATGTAATTAAGAAATGAAAGTCATCAGGAACAGTGGAAGTTAAAGCAAGATCTGGAAGACCAAGAAAAATATCAGACAGAAGAGCTCGCAGGCTTGTGAGAAAAACAATTCAAAACCCACGTTTGACTGCACAATCCCTCCAGAAAGATCTGGCAGACACTGGAGTTGTGGTACACTATTCCACTATAAAGAGATACTTGTACAAATATGGTCTTCATGAAGAGTCATCAGAAGAAAACCTCTTCTACGTCCTCACCACAAAAATCAGCATTTGAACTTTGCTAATGAACATATAGACAAGCCTGATGCAATTTGGAAACAAGTTTTGTGGACTGATGAGTTTAAAATGGAACTTTTTGGCAGGAATGAACAAAGGTACGTTTGGAGAAGAAGGGGAACAGAATTTAATGAAAAGAACCTCTGTCCAACTGTTAAGCATGGGGGTGGATCAATCATGCTTTGGGGTTTTATTGCAGCCAGTGGCACAGGGAACATCTCACGAGGGAAAAATTGATTCAATAAAATTTCAGCAAATTTTGGATGCTAACTTGATGCCATCTGTGAAAAAGCTGAAGTTAAAGAGAGGATGGCTTCTACAAATGGATAATGATCCTAAACACACCTCGAAATCCATGGGGGATTACATCAAAAGGGCGTAAACTGAAGGTTTTGCCATGGCCTTCACAATTTCCTGACCTCAACATAATTGAAAATCTATGGATAGACCTTAAAAGAGCAGTGCGTGACAGACAGCCCAGAAATCTCAAAGAACTGGAAGACTTTTGCAAGGAAGAATGGGCAATGATACCTCAAACAAGAATTGAAATGGCTGGCTACAAAAATGAAAGAATTGGCTGGCTACGAAAAGCATTTACAAGCTGTGACACTTTCCAAAGGGAGCAGTACAAGATATTAACTCTGCAGGGTGCCCAAAGTTTTGCAGACGCCATTTTTTTGTTTTTTGTTATTTTGAAAGTGTAAATGATGGAAATATAATCTTACTTTTGTTGACATATTATAAGAATATCTGATCAGTAATTTGATGCCTTTTGGAGATTTTTCCATCTTTCCTTTCAAATTTTTAGCTGGGGTGCCCAAACTTTTGATCCCCATTGTATAACTTTTTCATTTTTCCGTATATCTGTATGATGGCTCTTTTGTTGTGCCATAACCTGTAGCTTTTATAAAAATAAAAAAATTTGTGAATGTGATGTGACAAAAAGCAGCAATTTTGGATTTTTTTTATTTTATTTTTTTTACGTTTACACCGTTCACTGTACAGGATCATTAACATTATGATTTGATATTTTGACCAAATATGTTTAATAATAATCATTTTGTAAGCTTTTTTGAGTAAAATGGGGAAAATTTGTGATTTTACTTTTTATTGGGGGAGGGACTTTTCCACTTTTTGTTTTACTTTTTTTTTTCTTGACTTTTTTTTTTTTTAACTCATTATGTCCCCATCTATAGCAATCATTAGAATGATAATACTGTTTAGTGCTATACATAGGTATAGCACTGGTCAGTATTATCGGCAATCTTCGGCTCTGGTCTCCTGGAAGGCAGATCAGACCAGAAGACCCAAGGAGAATGGCGGAGGCAGGTGAAGGGACCTCCATCCCCCATCTTGGCTGATCTGATCCCCCACGGCCGTGCTGCAGTGATCAGATCAGCCATTACAATTGCTACACTGCCGGAGATGCCATGATCTGTATTGATCACCGCATCTGAGGGCATAATGGCGGACATCAGCGCGATCATATTTTTTGTTTTGTCTTCCAAGAGCTATAACTTTTTTTTATTTTTCTTTAACACTTCTTTACTATTGTTGCTCCTCATACAAATGGCATATTATTATGCAGGTCAGTATGATTATGTTTGTATCAAAAGTATATATTGGTATGTTTTATTCTGCTTCCATTTTGAGTAACATATAACTTTTAGATCACAATTGTAACATAACTTTTAGATCAATTTTTTTAACCATATTTTTAGGGGTCGGAAAAAATCTAAATGCTGCAGTTCTGGCATTGTGTATTTTTTTTAAAATCTTTTATAGTTTACAGCATTGGTCAAACAACATAATATTTCATTTCAACAAACTTATACTGATGTGGCAATACTATTTATGTTTTGGTTTCCCAACTATTAAAAATTTCAATACACATTTTATTCTGTCCCACTATAGGACCACTTGGGGGCTTTATCACTGGTACATTACACTGCAGTATTTCTGTACTGTAGTGCTTTGTGCTGTAACCGCTATCCTATTACATGAGGCCTCTGGCAGGTTGTAGTAAGAGTCGGGTGACATCCTATGTATCTGAATATTTAGTAAGGCTGAACTATTTATCACAATTGGCTACATAGTTTTTGCAATAGCCACTAGGCGGAGCAGCTTTTATTTTTAGATGTGGGCAAAGCGGTTTATTTCACATAACTTCTTAGTATTACAGGTATAGGAGTCTTTTAGGATGGCTTCAGTTTTAGTTTACAAATAAGCTGTCCTTTTTGTCTTCTTTGGCATCGCTCAGGTTCTTGTTTTCCCCCATCAACCAGCACAGTTTTGATAAACTTGTCCTCTCAAGTTCATTGCAGATACAGCAAGTTCCTCATCCAAAACTGGTTTTCTCTTTCATCAAGGTCAGACTGACACCCTTTAAGCTGTCTGGCCAAATATTTATAATGCCTAATTTATCTGTAATGGAAAGATATTCAGCTTTCTAAAATAATTTTATTATATATGTATATCTATCTATCTGTCTATCTATCTATTATATCTACTAAACAAACTCAAGATGGGGGATAGGGGATAGATTTTTAAAAGCTGGATAACCCCTTTGACACTTATAGCTCACCCACAGAATACACTTTTCGTGTATGATTACAAAGGGTCCTACTGTTGGGACCCCTCCTCGATCTGGAGAATGAAGTCCAGACTTTCCCATAGTAGTGGAGTGGCAGATGCATGTGCTTCATTTATTATCGTTGGGGGCTGTCAGAGATAGCCAAGTACAAGGCATGGCTGTCTTCGACAGTCTTACAGACAATTAGTAGAGCAGCAGTGTGCACACTTGACTACTGTCGACAGCAGTCTATCAATCAGCCTGAGCCATTTTGAAAAAATCTGGCACATTTGTCCATCTATGTTTGCACTGTCTAAAAACTATTAGTAAATTCCCCAAATGTGGAAATGTACTAAAATAGTTTAAATCTTAGTGCAAACTTAAAGCTTACTGTCCTTTAAAAAAAGAATATTTTGACATGTCACGTAAATGTCAAAAGTTTTGATCAGTCTGGGTCTCAGTGCTCCTGCACCCATCCATCAGGCAGGCTCTATCAATAGAAGATCCCTGGCAGCCAAGGAGGCTTAGGTAAGAACTTTGGCTGCTGGAACAATGGATCTCCCGGCCATGATTGTGTCGCTGCCAGGAGATCTAACCCATTGCGTCACCAATGATACTCTTAACTGTCATTTAGATGCCGCTGCCAACTTTGACAGTGTCTACAGGGTTCAAAGCAAGTAAACACCAATCGTTACACACAGGCTATGAGCAGCAGCAGCCCCTGGCTACTAAAATCTAGGTATGGAGCCAGTTTGAATCCTGAGCCCGCTCAATACACTGCTAACAGCCCCATGACAGATAAGTTCCATTATGGTTCGGAAGGGGCTAACCAGGATGGTAAATTGCAATTGATTCTAACAAAGGGGTATTTAGTGGCAGGAAGAAGAAACAAAATAAACTCAGAAAACTGGGGAAAGGCTGTCCTGCTGCCCTGTCTGGCGGACAATAATATAACATTGTGAAATACAGATGTGCTGTAATGAGATGTCAGGGGCAGTCAATTGTCCGTCCATGTATCAATTATTTTATAAAAATGGTAGACTTAAATAAAAATAAAAACATTAACAAAAAATGATGCACCAAGAAGGTGTTAGTCACATAAAACTTTATATATGTATGAATGTAATGATGAAGTCAAGTAGGGCAGGGATAAGTGCAGCCCCGAGCTCACCCACAGCTCTGCCCTAAATGACGGATCCTCAACTGGATGGTGGTCCCTGTTCTAAGTACATGCGTGGGTGTAACAAGCACAAAGTGCAAAACATGGGGAATTAACAGACAAACAGAGAATGCATAGTCAGACAGGCCAAATCAAAACCAACAGAGCTCGCAGTACAGTATCGGAAGACGAAAGGATAGTCGGAAGCCAAGTGTCCCAATTATGCAGAAATACGGTAGTTAAGTAAGTATAATAGAAGCGAGTCCAAATCGACGGAACATGGGCAACTTAATTCATGGCCGCTTGAACCAACACTCATTCTCTCACAATACAGACTGACTTATATTTATATGGATGTTGAGACCAGAAATGATAAATAATGATAAGAAAACATGGCCTCATATAACTACATGAACCTAAATCTAAAAAACTTTCAATTTCTGTACTGCAGGGAGGTAAAATCTAAAGATTCTTAGATATGTTCTTATATATACAGCCATGGCCTTAATTGTTGGCACCCCTGAAATTTTTTTGGGAAAATGAAGTATTTCTCACAGAAAAGGATTGCAGTAACACATGTTTTGCTATACACATGTTTATTCCCTTTGTGTGTATTGGAACTAAACCAAAAAAGGGAAGAAAAAAAGCTAATTGGACATAATGTCACACCAAACTCCAAAAATGGGCTGGACAAAATTATTGGCACCCTTAACTTAATATTTGGTAGCACACCCTTTGGAAAAAAATAAGTGAAATCAGTCGCTTCCTATAACCATCAATAAGCTTCTTACACCTCTCAGCCGGAATGTTGAACCACTCTTCCTTTGCAAACTGCTCCAGCTCTCTCTTATTGGAAGGCGCCTTTTCCCAACAGCAATTTTAAGATCTCTCCACAGGTGTTCAATGGGATTTAGATCTGGACTCATTGCTGGCCACTTGATATTTTTCCACTATTTTGGTTCTCAAGTCCTCAGACAGTTCTCTTCTCCTCTTAATGTTGTCCATGCTTAGTGTGGCACACACAGGCAAACAATGCAAAGACTAAGTGAACTTCTCTCCTTTTTATCTGATTTCAGGTGTAATTTTTATATTGCCCACACCTGTTACTTGCTCCAGGTGAGTTTAAAGGAGCATCATATGCTTGAAATAATCTTATTTTTCCACAATTTTGAAAGGGTGCCAATAATTTTGTCCAGCCCATTTTTGGAGTTTGGTGTGACATTATGTCCAATTAGCTTTTTTTCCTTCCTTTTTTGGTTTAGTTCCAATACACACAAAGGGAATACACATGTGTATAGCAAAACATGTGTTACTGCAATCCTTTTCTGTGAGAAATACTTCATTTTCTTGAAAAATTTCAGGGGTGCCAACAATTACCGCCATGACTGTAATAATAGAAAATTAATTTATTTATATATAGCACCAACATATTCCACAGAACTTTACATATAAAGACAAAAATCAGATATTACACCAATTATTAAAACAAGAGGAGTCATAGCCCTGCTCACCAAAGCTTACAAAAAAAGATATCTTATCCATTTGTATATATACGTAAAAGTATGAATGAAAAGTAATTATTACTTGTGTGGTGGCCCAATACGGGAGATGTTGCACGGTACCCTTGCTGTCCTGTCAGGCTGCCTCCTTCAGTGTCCCCGGGGCCCCTTGTACCTGTTTCCCCCCTGTACATATGTTCTGCAGTGTATTGTATTATAAAATGTGTTGTATCTTTAAGGCTCCTTATTTTGTGACAGGAGAAAGAACGGAACAAATAGTGCATGCACTAATTCTCCCGTTACTTTCTCCCGTCACAAAATAACATCCGTTATTAATAACGGGCTATGACGGGTTAAAACGGATAATGTAAAAATCCGATAGACTATAATGGGATTTTGTAACGGCCGTTTAACGGACGATTTTCAGGGTTTTCATAACGGAACATTATAACGGATCTTTAAAAACGGATGAAGGTATAGTGTGAAAGGGGCCTAAGAATGATGTCATGTGATTGTTACCCAGGAGGTATCAGTGACCAGGTGATCCCAAGAGTGACCTATGGGCTCCCTGCTAGTCTCCCCCATATAAGCCCTGGGTGGAGCTTCTCTCTTTGGAGATAAGTCTTTGCTGAGGTCAGTTGTGCCTCGTGTGTGTGTGTCCAGAGTGTTGGAGGCCTCAAAGTCAAGTCCTGCAGCCACCATCAATTCAAGTAAGCTAAAGTCACAGCTTTATGATTCAAGTCCAGTCAGTCCCTGTCAAGTCAGCGTGGTCTGTATTCAATTGTCCAGTCCTACTACAAGTCCCAGCAAGCCATTAAGGTCTCTGCATCACTGGTCACCTCCTTGGGCCCTGGCTGAACTGTATAGACTTTACCAACTGTTTACCCTCAGTAAAGCAACCGTTGTCTGTAACTTGGCGTCGGAGTCTTTATTGCCCCGTGCCTAGCCCAAGATCCAGCGGTAGTGGTTTTAGGCTAAACCACGCCCTGGCATCATGCACACAAGGGGCTAATGCCATCTGCCCCTAGGGTAACAACATTGCCCTCATCGCACCTCGCTACCACAACTTTTGGCATCCTTCGAACAGGACATGTGTGTGCGCCTTATGCCACAAGTCCTCCCCTAGTCCGAACTGTGTCCAATTTTGTCTGTAAAAACCGCATGCCGATGCGATTTAAGTCTGCGTCAGAAAGTGTATGGGACTTTGCAAAAGAAAAGTGGTTTACTCATGGCGCTTGTGAAATTGAGGGGGAGGTGAAGAAAAGACTGTTATCAGCTACTGTGAACTGTACAGAGGTAGTACGTGAAAGGGTTAAGTTGGCCCGGTGCTTCCCGCACGCGTGAGCGGTCGCAGCTCCGCCCCGTCAGTCCCAAGCGGTGATGCCTCTTCAATCAAGCAAGGAGGAACCAAATTGCCGCCCTGTGTTGCACAGGGAAGATTTTACCAAAACAGGAAGTTCCCTGGGCGCAGCCATATTGGAGGTTCTGGCTGCTGCGTCCGGCTCTGCCACTATCTGTCAATCACCCGCTGCAGCGCAGACTCTGCAAACACCAACGATTGTCAGTATTAAGTCTCCGGTGTCAGTACCTGCTAGCATTAACCCATTAGTACCTGCAAGTCTGGTCGCAAGACGGATTACAACCGGGTGCCTGCAAAATAGAGGGGGAGCATCCATTACAGTACCTCCACCAGTCAAGTCCAAGCCACTGCAGCACTTCAGCAATCATCTTAAAGGGGAAAGCACCTTATTCTTAAAGCGACAGCGCACTCAAAACTCAACAAGATGTCAGAACCCCGCTCTCCAGATCAACCAGGCGACAGCGCCCCACATCTCCAACAGCGAGGTCATCACCTGCCCCAGCAGCCAGGATCTTGCCAGCTCTACCTGCAGTTAGCATCAACAGTCTTGGTGTTCCAGCGTCTGCACTGGTATTTATGGGGAACCCTGTCCCCCCTACCCATAATGGAGACCCCTTCACCCTGTGGGATTTCAAAGAGAGAATCCAGAGTTTGTCTTTTACTCTTTCTCTCCTAATCAACAGGTGCAATTGCTCACAGGACAATTTCCCCTGGGGTCGAGGACCGACCCTCAAGAAAACAGTCATCAGGTCCAACCCCGAATTACCTAAGTCAGGGGTTGGACTCCTGCCTCTATGTAAAAATTGTTGAAGGTGTACCATTGGAGGCGTTGATAGATACAGGGTCACAAGTGTCTACTATACCTAAAAGTTTTTCTATCAGCATTTAGATGCTAATTTATTGTGTGAGCCTGATGATGTTAACTTCTGAGTAGTTGCGGGTAATGGGCAACCAGTCCCCAGACATGGATACTGGGAGCCAACTATTCAGTTGGGAAAGCATGTACTTAGAAGGCAGGGAGTGATTGTAACTAATATGACAGATAAGGGGTTTGCCGAGTTTATATTGGGGATGTAAATTATGAAAAGTTGTTTTGCTGAAATATTAGATGCCTTGCATGCCTCTCTTCCCCATCTTCAGGCCAGCGTGCTTGAAAGTTCTACAGGCGGAGCAGAAGTTTGCCAGCAAGCAAGGTGAAATCTGCAGAGTATAAGTTCAAGACATCAGGTCGGTGACCTTACAACCCAACACGAGACCATCATCTGGTGTTGTGCATGTCCCAGAGTCAAGAATAGGGACTATCAGGCCCTGCTGGAACCTATGCAACTGGAAGATCGTCCTCTTGTTCGAGCTGCGAGAAGCCTTGTCACTGTCACCAATAGGAGAGTCCCAGTGTGGTTAGTAAACCTGTCTGATTCTGCTACTGTCTTGCCCAAATACACTTCTGTAGCCCAGCTGTACCTCCTAGAGTCGAAGGACATTGTGACAGAACGTCTGGTGGCCCGACAGCATGCAGCTCAAGTGGCCGAAGGATCCATTGGGAGCCCTCCAGAGCCCTGGTGGGCGCAACTCCAGGTTGGAGACGACACTACCCCAAGGGACCAAGTCAATGGAATCCTCAATGTCGCCAAGAGGTATCATGATGTTTTCAGCAAGCACCCCACAGACTATGGGCATACTTCAATGATCCAGCACCAAATCCTCACAGGTGATAGCCCACCTATCAAGGAAAGACACCGTCCGGTCGCGCCAGGCATGTCTCAGGCTGTCAAGAAGATGCTGGCCGACATGAAAGAGGTAGACGTAATTCAAGAAAGTCAGAGCCCCTGGGCGGCGCCACTTGTCCTGGTCAAGAAGAAAGATGGAACCATCCGCTTCTGTGTTGATTACAGGAAACTGAACAATGTCACCCATAAAGATGCTTATCCTTTGCCAAGGATTGAGGAGTCACTCACAGCCCTCGGGTCGGCTGCTTACTTCTCCACCCTGGACTTAACCAGCTGATATTGGCAAGGGGGGCCATGGAGGATCGGGAGAAGACCGCCTTCGTGACACCCATGGGACTGTTCGAGTTTAAAAGTATGCCGTTTGGGCTGTGCAATGCCCCTGCTACATTCCAGCATCTGATGGAAAGGTGCCTGGGCCATCTGAATTTTCAAAGTGTCCTATTGTACCTGGACGATGTCATTGTGTATTCCAAGTACTATCAGGAACACCTCAGTCATCTGTCAGACGTCTTCCAAGTCTTAAACAAGCATGGATTAAAGATTAAACCATCCAAGTGTCACCTGCTCAAGCCTCAGGTCCATTACTGGGGTCATGTTGTCAGTGCAGAAGGGGTCCAATCCTGAAAAGGTGGAAGCTGTCAAGAACTGCCCTACCCTGCGCATGGTGAAAGATGTCAGGAGCTTCCTGGGGTTTGCCGGCTACTACTGCCAGTTCATTCCCTACTTTGCCCAGATTGCAGAACCCCTCACAGCTCTCTTGTAGGGCGAAGGAGAACTACAATGGAAGACTACCTATTGAATGGGCCGAAGAGCAAGAGACAGCATTCCAAGCTCTTAAATGTCTGCTGACAGAACCCACACTTTAAAACACTAGCAGGCTCAGCTATATATGTATCCAAATAATTAGAGGGGGGTGCTGCCGCGTGTACAAACTAGTAATCAAAGCACAAAGAACAAAACAATACACCATAAAGCGCACACCCGAATAAATGTACAAAAAAATCTTTATTAGAAAATACACAATACACTTACAATATGTCTAATCAGACAACAAACAAACCCCCATAAAAACATTTAAAAAGGCATAAACATGCCCTCCCACAACAGGGGGGAGCCCCTTGGACTCCTCCCAGGACACCTGTATCTATAGTAAAGTTCTAACACCACCTCTGAATATATATCCAAATAACACAAATATATCCGTATATCTATGCAGTCTGCATGTATTATCACAAAAACTCTCTGTCAAGTACAAATATATAGTATACAACCTGATCCACAGATATGACAGACAGGAAGCTGGGAAATGCAAGAACCAGAGGTAGTGCAGTAAAAAATCCCTGTACAGGTGTCCTCCAGAAACCCACGCGTTCCGTCACCTACTGGTGACTTCCACAGGGGTGTCTGTCATATCTGTGGATCAGGTTGTATACAAAATATTTGTACTTGACAGAGAGTTTTTGTGATAATACATGCAGACTGTATAGATATACGGATATATTTGTGTTATTTGGATATATATTCAGAGGTGGTGTTAGAAGTTTAATATAGATACAGGTGTCCTGGGAGGAGTTCAAGGGGCTCCCCCCTGTTGTGGGAGGGCATGTTTATGCCTTTTTAAATGTTTTTATGGGGGTTTGTTTGTTATCTGATTAGACATATTGTAAGTGTATTGTGTATTTTCTAATAAAGATTTTTTTGTACATTTATTCGGGTGTGCGCTTTATGTGTACTGTTTTGTTCTTTGTGCTGACAGAAACCCTCCCCATCTTGGCGTATCCAGACTACAGTCAGCCATTCCAGCTGTATACTGATGCCAGTTTTGAAGGTCTGGGAGCTGTCCTGTCCCAAGTCCAATAGGGGCAAGAGCGAGTAATTGTCTATGCCAGTCGTAACCTGCGAGGAGCATAGAAGAACGATGCAAATTACAGTTGGAACTTCTCGTCCTGGTATGGGCCATAACCGAAACGTTCAAAGAATATTTGGCTGCCACGCCATTCACTGTCTACACGGACAATGACCAGTTGACCCACCTGAATACTGCCAAGTTGGGTGCCATAGAACAGCGTTAGGCTTCAAGATTAGCCAACTACAGTTTCACCATCAAGTACAGAAGCGGCTAGTCAAATGTCAATGCCGATGTACAGTCTTGGATGACCCCCGATGAAGAACCCCCTGTCGGAGACGTGTGGGAAGACATGGAGATGCCCCCATTCTATCAATGGTTTGTGAACCAGAATGTTGTGACCGCCCTCATGGACGGTGAACCCAGGTCCAAAAAGGTTAAAGAAGACCTATACACCTGGAAAGCTCTTCAAGATAAAAGTCGAGTCATGGGGGATCTGTTGGACTACCTTCTGGCGAAAAAGGTATTAACCTGTCTACGCCGGGCACAGTGTGACTATGAGCTGAAATGTCTGTGGCGATAGAGGAAGCGACTGTTTGTGCGGAAAGGATTGTTGTACCGAAATTTTTTGGATCCGGTCTCTGGTGATCGACTTCATCAGATCCTGGTTCCCCGAAGAGACGTGGTGATGGTCCTCAACGCATAGCATGATCAGTCGGGACACTTTGGAGTCCACAAGACCGAAGCTACTGTCAGGCGAAGATTCTATTGGATCGGAATGTGGAACGATATTGAGAAATGGTACAGTGAATGTGCAGTCTGTAACGTCACCAAGAATGTGTGCAAGGACGCAAGAGCACCCCTCCATTTCATCCAGAGTGAAAGGCCTAACCAGTTGGTTGTGCTAGACCATGTCAAATTGTCTCCTATCCGGTCCGGGTACAGTTATGCTTTCACCATGGTGGATCACTACTCCAAATGGGTTGTTGTTGTACCCGTTAAAGACCTCACAGCCAAGACAGCGGCCCAGATGTTCTACTCCAATTGGGTGCAAACCCTTGGGTGTCCGCAGTCTGTCCTTACGGACTGTGCCAATTCCATGCCTATAAGAAACTCCGGACTACTGCTTACCACCTCCAGGGGAACAGGCTCTGTGAGCGCATCAATCAAGTCTTTATCCACATGTTGCGAGCAGCCTCTGTCTCCAGACATGAAGAGTGGCCCCGGTTGCTGCACCAACTATTGGAGATCTATAATAACAGTCCATTGTTCTACTGGGTACACCCCATTCTACTTGATGATGGAGCGACATGGGCAGCTGCCTAAGGACCGAGCATTTGGGCTCCAAGCCCCGTTCAACAACTCTCCGCAAGCCTCCCCGGAGTGGGTCTCTGACCACCAGAGAAGAATCCAAGAAGTCAAAGAAATTGTTGACAAGAAGATGGGCGAGGCTCAGCAAAGACAACCACAGGACTATAATCATCATGCCTCTGCCAAAGCACTTCAATTGGGCGGCAAAGTGTGGCTGTGGAAGTTTCCAAGAACCCATAAGTTAGACTCTATCTGAAAGACAGAGCCGTACACGGTGACGGCCATACCCTATCCAGATTCTGAAGTGTACGAAGTACAAAAACATGGGTATGAGCCGCAAGTTGTTCACCGAAACCAGATCAAGTTGTATCTAAAAGAAGATCTGCCAGTGCTCCCAGCACCATCTCCTCCAGCCGTCAGACCTGCCAGAGAGTACGTCCCAGGCGAAGGGATCCATCCAGGGATTTCCCCATGTTTTCTCCGAGTCAGCCTGCGATCTTCTGTGTCTCACCAACCTTGGGGTCGGTCCAACCAACACTAATCTCCACACCAGTCCCAGTCTTGTCACCGTTGGCTCCAGCTTATACCCCCTTCTCTAGAGTGCCGACCCTGTCACCAGTCTCTTCCCACTGCTGCCAGCGACTCTGAATCCAACTAGTCCTGGACTAATACCAGCTCCCAAGTTCGCTGAGGAAGAGCCAGCTGCCGTTCCAGAGGTTCCAAGAGCTCCCGAAAATGAAGGCATTCCAGACTCTCCAGAATTGGTGTTGCACAGGTCCCAAAGGTTAACACAAGTAAAAATTCCTGCAAGGCACAAAGATTAGCTCACAATACAGTGTATAGGGTTATGTACCACAGTTATGTACCACACATAGTCAGTTCATTTCAACACTTAAGTTAGGACTGTAACATTACTTGTAGTCCCAGTCCACAAATGTCCAATGTATATATATATATATATATATATATATATATATATATATATATATATCTGTCAAACATTTTTCTGTCCTCGTGTACAATGTACTCTACTGGAAAGAGGGTTCCCCTTGAACTAAAAGTAAGACACGTGTAGAGGCAGAGTACATTATGCAGAGGTAAAACGGTTATATAGTATCCCACTACTTGTGGAGTTCTGGGGAGAAGTGTTAAGAACCAAAGGGGCCCCTGCATCCAAAGCATTGGGTAGATAGCCTCTGGCAGCCCAACTTGCAAACTTGTGTGTATTATGGTCTAAAATGTATTAATAGAGCAGTTAAAAAGCTCGTTAATCCCACGTGTTTACCAAACCAAAGAGCATGTATGCACATTTACAGTACTACATGGACTCGTTTCTACCTTGTTCAATTACCAGACCTGTGAAGGACATTTTGCATAATGCCCCAGGAACTGTCACTAGGCCCCAGTGGCCACTTCAGTCTTCTGCCCTCCAGGACTGGGTGTCGAGGACAACTGTAATTAAGAGGGGGAGTTTGTGGTGGCCCAGTACGGGAGATGTTATCCCGTAACCTTGCTGCCCTGTAAGGCAGCCTCCTTCAGTGTCCCCAGGGCCCCTTGTACCTGTTTTCCCCCCTGTACATATGTTCTGCAGTGTATTGTATTATAAAATGTGTTGTATCTTTAAGAGTTATGTCATGTGATTGTTACCCAGGAGGTATCAGTGATCAGGTGATCCCAAGAGTGACCTATGGGCTCCCTGCTAGTTTCCCCAATTTAAGCCATGGGTGGAGCTAGCTTACCTCTCTTGGCTCTTAGCTCTTGCTTCCTGCTGAGGTCCAGTGCAGTTGTACCTCGTGTGT
The DNA here is from genome assembly GCF_029499605.1 of Hyla sarda. Classification (NCBI taxonomy): domain Eukaryota; kingdom Metazoa; phylum Chordata; class Amphibia; order Anura; family Hylidae; genus Hyla; species Hyla sarda. The sequence continues at coordinate 40,172,442 of NC_079189.1, read as the reverse complement.
GTGTCCAGAGTGTTGGAGGCCTCAAAATCAAGTCCTGCAGCCACCATCAATTCAAGTAAGCTAAAGTCACAGCTTTATGAGTCAAGTCAAGGCAGCCCCTGTCATCTGTCAAGTCAGCATGGTCTGCATTCAATTATCCAGTCCTACTACCAGTCCCAGCAAGCCCTTAAGGTCTCTGCATCACTAGTCACCTCCTTGGGCCCTGGCTGAGCTGTATAGACTTTACCAACTGTCTACCCTCAGTAAAGCTACCATTGTCCGTAACTTGGCGTCGGAGTCTTTATTGCCCCGTGCCTAGCCAAGGATCCAGCGGTATACTTTTGGGTGGTTTTAGGCTAAACCAACGCCCTGGCGTCACGAATACAAGGGGTTAATGCCATCTGCCCCTAGGGTAACAAGATCTGCCCTCATCACATCCTGCTACCACACTTGTATTTGGGGAGAAAAACAAAAAAGCATGGTAAGTTCCAGAAAGCAAGAACACTAAAAATATTGCAGTGACTGAGTACTGTCTTATTTGGTAAGTGCAGTAAAATCTGTCTCTCTCCCTTATTTGGAGTATAATTGTCAGGCGTGTGTTATAAATATTATTTTGGCAGCTTAGGACATGTTATGTTGGTGTATAGAAGCACAGGACGGAGCATTGATGTACATGTGTAGTTGATCACGAGCAGCGCCTAAAGATATTATTGGATAGTCCAAGCACTTAAGGTTCTCCTGGGAGTGATAATTTGCACATATGTTTACTATCTGAAGACTGCTCATATTTCTATGTTATGTTGGAAAGCAGATCAGCCTTTACTGTATACAAGCTAAAGTCCTTAGTGCATGTCCCAGTGGTTCTGGAGAAGTTACGACTGTTTACACAGGGATATCAGGCTCTGTAAATCATCTAAGGTTGTGCTATTTATACTTTATAGACTGCTTTGGGGTCTATTGTAGGAAGAGGCTTTGCACTGAACTGCTTCCACTGCTTGCTGTAATATTTTTATAGCATTTATCTGTAGCTGCCACTAGAGAAAGCTCACTGCATCCATATATATACAGAAATTCTCCACCGATGCAGCACAGGTACTCACTTGTCTTTGTTTACAGACTGCCAGTGATGGTGCGTATACCAGAATGTGACTGCTGCAGCAAGTCAGTCATGCGCTGTACTTACTAGCAACCCCATTTAGGACAATTCTGCATGTCCACTACCGGCTCACAGAAGTATAACGGGTGTACATGAAAAAGAAGACTGTTGAGACCCAATTAGCTCCTAACAGGCTATAACTACCCCTCCCCCTTACTACAATAATTAATTAAATAATAACTGACACAACAACAATTCAACTTTTCCGTGGGTGGGGATCGGCCACAGCTTTATTTATAAAATTACTTATATAAATAACAATTTAACTGTAACAAAGACACCGATTGGCTTCTTACCAACCCGAGAGGTGCTGCCACACCGTTCTGTGTGGAGGTCTACCCCGGGTTGACCCCGCTTTCACCGTCTTCTTACCGCCAAGCTGTGACTTACAATAAACAGAGATACAAAAAGGGAGGGAGGGAGGGCAAAACTCTGGGTCCTGGGCAGATTGAGGGGGGAAGGGAGGCACCACAGCTATAAATACCCAGGGGAGGGCCCCTGAAAGCCCGGGAAACTATTAAACCCCTGATTGGTTCACTCCTTCCCCCCCACCCATGGGACATACCACTATAGTTACCAACAAGTTTTTACAGGTGGGGGAGGGGGCTAAAAAACATTGCCTGTATATTTCTTAACCCCTTAACTGCTCACCAGTCAGGGGGCAAGCTAGTTATGCACAGCTTGCCCCTCCAGCACTTTTACAGCACCATTTTTTTATTCCACAGCTGCATCCATACATGTTACTGTGACTGGGTCATTTGATCACCAGTCTAACCCACAGAATATCACAGTGCTTAATATGTCAGAGGAAGTGGTCAGTCCTGGGTTAGCTGACTTCATGTGAACTACAGGATGACATCCTCACCTATCAGATCAATCCTGCTAGCTCCCAGACCCTCTCCTCCCCGCCAAGCTCTGTATACTGCTGCTGCTATTTATATGGGATCAGGATACATAGTAATTATATACCTCCCCTCCAGCTCTATCTATATACTGCTGCTATTTCTATGAGATCAGGACACATAATAGTTATACACCTCCACCAAGGCTTTTTTTTTTTTTTACTGTGTGGCTGGTCATCACATGAACAAATTAAAGTCATGAAATGCATGGATGCAGTGGGACTGGAATTAAATCATTGGCACTGTATGAGTGCATCTTAAATATGGCATAAAAAAATAAAAAAGAGAGGGCATGAAAGAAAGAGGACCACCCTCTTTGTGCCAGAACTAAGAGGGGAGAGACCAACCATGTACAGTGAGGCAAAAAAGTATTTAGTCAGCCACCAATTGTGCAAGTTCTCCCACTTAAAAAGATGAGAGAGGCCTGTAATTTTCATCATAGGTATACCTCAACTATGAGAGACATAATGAGAAAAAAAATCCATAAAATCACATTGTGAGATTTTCAAATAATTTATTTGCAAATTATGGTGGAAAATAAGTATTTGGTCAATAACAAAAGTTCATCTCAATACTTTGTTATATACCCTTTCTTGGCAATGACAGAGGTCAAACGTTTTCTGTAAGTCTTCACAAGGTTTTTACACACTGTTGCTGGTATTTTGGCCCATTCCTCCATGCAGATCTCCTCTAGAGCAGTGATGTTTTGGGGGCTGTCGCAGGGCAACACGGACTTTCAACTCCCTCCAAAGGTTTTCTATGGGGTTGAGATCTGGAGACTGGCTAGGCAAATTAAAATGCTTCTTACGAAGCCACTCCTTCGTTGCCCGGGCGGTGTGTTTGGGATCATAGTCATGCTGAAAGACCCAGCCACGTTTCATCTTCAATGCCCTTGTTGATGGAAGGAAGTTTTCACTTAAAATCTCATGATACATGGCCCCATTCATTCTTTCCTTTACACGGATCAGTTGTCCTGGTCCCTTAGTAGAAAAACAGCCCCAAAGCATGATGTTTCCACCCCAATGCTTCACAGTAGGTATGGTGTTCTTTGGATGCAACTCAGCATTCTTTCTCCTCCAAACACGACGAGTTGAGTTTTTACCAAAAAGTTCTACTTTGGTTTCATCTGACCATATGATATTCTCCCAATACTCTTCTGGATCATCCAAATGCTCTCTAGCAAACTTCAGATGGGCCCAGACATATACTGGCTTAACCCCTTAAGGATATTAGCGCTACTTAGCGCAAATCGCCGTACATTTACGGCGCGGCTGTGACATGAGCGCAGGAGCTGCGCTCGCTTCATTCGCGTCGGGTCCTGGCGGCTGTCAGCAGCTACAGACCTGCCGGTAATGGCGGACATCAGTGATCGCGCTGATGTGTGCCATTAACCCCTCAGATGCTGTGATCAATAGTGTTGAGCGGCATAGGCCATATTCGAATTCGCGATATTTCGTGAATATATGGACGAATATTCGTCATATATTGGCTAAATTCTCTTATTCGTAATATCCGCGTTTATTTCAGCACATGCGAACATTCGCATATGGGTAAATTTGCATGAGCGAAAATTCGCATATGCGAACATTTACATGTGCAAAAATTTGCATATGAAAAAAATTAGCGTATATGAAAATTAGCATATGCGAAGATTAACATAAGCGGAAATTCGCATATGCGAACATTTACATATGCAAAATTTTCGTATTTGGGAAAATTTGCATAAACGAAAATTCGCATATGGTAAATTAACATGCGAAGATTAGCATAACCGAAAATTCGCATATGCGAAAATTAGCACGCCAGTCTCACACAGTAGTATTAGAGCCTTCTTTACACCACACAAGCTGGAAGCAGAGAGGGATGATCACTGTGATGTGTACTGTGAAGAAAAAAAAACGAATATTCGTAATTGCAAATATATAGTGCTACATTCGCGAATATTCGCGAATATGTGATATTCGTGAATAAAATTCGAATTGCGAATATTCGCGAGCAACACTAGTGATCAATACAGATCACGGCATCTGCGGCAGTGCAGCATTTAAAATAGCTGATCTGATCGCCCGCGGCACTGCAGCAGGGATCAGATCAGCCAAGATGGCGGATGGAGGTTTCCTCACCTGCCTCCGTCCGTCTTCCAGGGTCTTCTGCATTGATCTGCCTTCCAGCAGACCAGAGCAGAAGATTACCGATAATACTGATCAGTGCTATGCACTATGCATAGCACTGAACAGTATTAGCAATCTGATGATTGCTATAAATAGTCCCCTATGGGGACATAAAAAGTGTAAAATAAATGTAAAAAAAAGTTTTAGAAAAAGTGAAAAAAAAAGTGAAACAAACCCTCCCCCAATAAAGTTTAAAATAACCCCTTTTCCCCATATTAATACAAGAAAGCGTAAAAAACAATACATTTTAAGTCAAATATACCCAAAAGTGGTACTAAAAAAACCAACTAAAGATCATGGCTCAAAAAAATTAGCCCTACACATCTCTGACTACAGAAAAATAAAAAAGTTAGAGGTGGCCAAAATAGGGCAATTTTAAACGTACTGACTTTGTAAAAAATAAATAAAATTGAGAGTTTTTAAAAGCAGTACAATAATAGAAATGTATGTAACCATGGGTATTATTTTAATTGTATTGACCCAGAGAACAAAGAAAACATGTATTTTTTACCGTAAAGTGTACAGCGTGAAAACGAAACCCCCCCCCCCCAAATCTGCTAAATTATGATTTCCGTTTAAATTTCCTTACGCAAAAAATAATTTTTGGTTTTTACCATACATTTTAGAGTAAAATGAGTGATGTCATTACATATTACAACTGGTTACGCAAAAAACAAGCCCTCATATGGGTCTGTGAATGGAAATATAAAAGAGCTATGGATTTTAGAAGGCGAGGAGGAAAAAACTAAAACACAAAAATAAAATTGGCTGTGTCCTTAAAGGGGTTCTCCGATGCTTAGACATCTTATCCCCTATCCAAAGGATAGCGGATAAGATGCCTGATCGTGGGAGTCCCGCAGCTGGGGACGCCCGGGATCATGCACGGGGCACCCCGTTCGTAATGAGTCCCCGGAGCGTTTTCGCTCCGGGACTGATTACCGGCGACCGCAGGGCCAGCGGCGTGTGACGTCACGCCTCCGCCCCCGTGTGATGTCACGCTCCGCCCCTCAATGCAAGCCTATGGGAGGGGGCGTGATAGCGGGCGGGGGCCGCCGGCCGTGCGGTTGACCGTAATCAGACCCGGAGTGAACACGCTCCAGGGACTGATTACAAACGGGGTGCCCCGTGCATGATCCCGGGCGTCCCCAGCTGCGGGACTCCCGCGATCAGGCATCTTATCCCCTATCCTTTGAATAGGGGATAAGATGTGTAAGCACCGGAGTACCCCTTTAAGGTCAAAATGGGCTGTGTCCTTTAGGGGTTAAGCAGGGGGACACGTCTGACACTGCATAATTTAAGTCCCTGGCGGCATAGTGTGTCACTGATGGTAGCCTTTGTTACTTTGGTCCCAGCTCTATGCAGGTCATTCACTAGGTTCCCCTGTGTGGTTTTGGGATTTTTGATCACCATTCTTGTGATCATTTTGACACCATGGGGCGAAATCTTGCGTGGAGCCCCAGATCGAGGGAGATTATCAGTGGTCTTGTATGTCTTCCATTTTCTAATAATTGCTCCCACAGTTGATTTCTTCACACCAAGCTGCTTGCCTGTTGCAGATTCAGTCTTCCCAGCCTGGTACAGGTCTACAATTTTGTTTCTGGTGTCCTTCGACAGCTCTTGGCCATAATGGAGTTTGGAGTGTGACTGTTTGAGATTGTGGACAGGTGCCTTTTTATATTGATAACAAGTTCAAACAGGAGCCATTAATACAGGTAATGAGTGGAGGACAGAGGAGACTCTTAAAGAAGAAGATACAGGTCTGTGAGAGCCAGAAATCTTGCTTGTTTGTAGGTGACCAAATACTTATTTTACACCATCATTAGCAAATAAATTCTTTAAAAATCAGACAATGGGATTTTATGGATTTTTTTTTCTCATTATGTCTCTTATAGTTGAGGTATACCTATGATGAAAATTACAGGCCTCTCTCATCTTTTTAAGTGGGAGAACGTGCACAATTGGTGGCTGACTAAATACTTTTTTGCCCCACTGTATATGCATTTCAAGAGCTGGCCACCATGTATGCTTCCTTGTACAATGGCCTCTTCAATAGAAATGTATGCTTAGACAATAAATTCCTCTGTGGACTGCACTGTCTAATTTTCTTTTTTGTAAAAGGGTTGTTGTTTTTTTTTTTTTAACCCCCTTCTTGTTACAGTATGTATGCATATGTCCTGCTAGTCTCCTGTGCTGCTGCACAGCTGGGATCCCCACGAGGCTGCTAAGATCGCGCTGGTTTCGGCAGCATTAATCCCATAGATGCCGTGAACAGTACTGATCACAGCATCTATGGGATTGACAGGGGGAGGAGGATCCCCCCATTCCCCAATGGTGATAGGATGCGATCGCGGGGTCCCGTTGGTTGGCCTCCTGTCTGCAGAGTATGGAAGCCTGTGAGATCGCATAAACTGAATGTCAGTGTAATACTGATAGTTATGCTGTGCTGCAGTATAGAAGATGTGCTGCAGCATAGTATAACAGGTAAAAAGTGAAAAAGTGTAGAAATAAAAGGTTTTTCAAAAAATAAAGTGTAAAAAAATAAAATAAATACCCCTATCTCAATAAAGCCCTGTATCATCACTGGTAAAAACCATAATGTTATTCATCTCGCACAGTAAACCCTGAAAAAAAGAAAAAGCTAATTTTGGTCCAAAATGTGGAATGAAAAAGATCAAAAGGTAGCATGTATTGCAAAAATGGTCCCAAAAAAGACACTTAGTCCCGCAAAAAAATAAGCTCTCACACAACTTTACACAATGCGGTCAGATGAAAAATGTAAAAGTTATGGCTTTCAGAACATGGCAACACAAAAAAGGGGAATAAAAAGGATTTTCTTATGAAAAGGGAAAGAAAACATAAAAGCTATATAAATGCTACAGTATAAAGTATAATATTTCACGAAAGAACAATCTAAGAATCGCTTCGCTTAGTAAAAACATTACAAAGTTAAAGAGACGCATGTCAGAATTAAAGGGGAATTCCAGAATATTTTTTGTATTTGACTGTTATACAGGGGCTGTAAAGTTAGTGTAGTTCATAATATAGTGTCTGTACCTGTGTTTCATGGTGGTCTCACAAATTTTCTGTGATTTTTGCCACAAAGTTTAGTGTCCTTTCAGGTTTTCCCAGGTTGCAGTGTGGTCCGAGACATTACATCACTAGTCAGGTGATGAAAGGGAGCCTGTCTGCTTCAATGGGGGGAGAAACTGCTGGGTGGGCGGGAGATCATTCTGCAAGTAATTGTATTTTTTCAACAGCCGGAGGCACCCTGGTTAGAAAACACCAGTCTTTTGCATGGAATGCAGCTCATTTATGCTTCAATGGGTGGGTTGGCATGGAGTGTGGGAGAAAAATGACCTCACACGTACAAACAAGGAATCATGGGACTGGTAGTTGAAAAAGGGAACTCCAACAGGAAATAGCCAGTTCAGAAAAAGATAGCCACAGCATTATGGTAATCTCACAACATAGCAATGTAGCCCCAAGACAAGCACGGATCCTTACTAAGCATGTCCATTACTGTCTGGCAGGTAACTACTAAAATCACCTTGTGGTGGATAACAGCTTTAAACAACTGGGATTGGTCATTTAGGTAAAACAGGTGGCATCCTTAAGTGGTTAACCAACCCATTAAAATCTCCTTACCTCTGCTCATTTTGTTCCAGTCTACACAGCAAAGCTGATAAGTGAGCTGTGAAAGACAGAAGGTGTCTGCTCTAGGGCTAATGTGAAAACTGCAATGTTTGAGAAAAAGATGTGGACAGCCACACATTTATTAAAATAAATTCATAACAAAACCTGGTTTAAATTTTATTTTCTGATGTTACACCCCTTAAAACCACACATTTATGTATCAATCCTAAATACTGGGCATATAGGGGGAGATTTATCAATACCTGTCCAGAGGAAAAGTTGCTGAGTTGCCCTTAGCAACCAATCAGATTGCTTCTTTCATTTTTGAAAAGGCCTCTGAAAAATTAAAGAAGCGATCTGATTGGTTGCTGTGAGCAGCTCAGCAATTTTTCCTCTGGACAGGTTTTAATAATTCTCCCCCATAGAGCTTTACAAACTTATATAGCCTTTTGGAACTGCATAAATGCAACTACATCACCACTAGGTGGAGACATTGCTTTTACTTTCTAGAGGTCTATGATGATTATTGCTCTATAAAGTGAGATAAAGACGTGTTCATAACTATAAAATAATGTTGAGAGTTTGAAGTATAACTTTATATATATACACAGTAGTTCTATATTTAGAAGCGAATGACTGAAGTGTTGTAAACATATAATTTTGTGTACAGATTCCTTTCCACCTTTGAACTAAACTATAATTTACTTAGTTCCTGTCTGTCCTACTTGTTTCTTGTCTTATGTACTTAAACCCCTTTTACATATGTACATCACCCTGAAATTAATGGTTCCTTACTATAAATAATAATAATTCCGTGGCCAGAATTATCTCAGCTGTGAATGGTGCTTTAGGCACTCTAGCCATGGTTTTCACAAAGTTTGCTCCTAAGCCAGAGTTTCCACTAGTTTGTTTTTTTGCAAAAATGCCAATAAAAACGCCATGCGGCCAGATGTTAGCTGCAAGTCAATAGGAAAACACAAAATGCCTTTTCCACTTGGCGTTTTTCAGTTTGGCGTTTTTTTTTTTTAATCCTTTTGGCGTTTTTTCACTCCTCTTTGGTGTTTTCCTGCTTCTTGGCAGTTTTTCAAAATGGCAGCATGTTGAGACTACAGCATTTTTTTCACTGAAATCTATGGAAGTGAAAAAACGCCAAGAAAAGCGCCACGTGGGTTTTAACTTTGCCATTTTTGCAGGCGGTTTTTATTCTTTTTTGGACTTTAGCAATCAAAAAAGGGATGGGGATACCTTTTTTTTTATTAAATTTCGTAGGGTACCATAAAGAAAAAAAAAAAGATGCAGTAGGGATGGAAAAAATTTTATTTAACGAAATTTATATTTTTTTAAATAGGGACCAATTTATTTTACCTTAAATGTAGCCGACGCTATTAAAAATTTATAAAAGGGCCATTTAATTGTAAAAATAATATATTTTTTTATAATGAATTCTGTGAAAACTTTTATTAGTTATGTATTTTAATTATGTCTACCTGAGGAAGCCTTCACGGCGAAACGGCATTGGGGTCTGGCGTGCTGCATAGGGGTATGTGTGTACCATGGGTCTGACCCGTCACTCTGCTGAGGCAATTTACCTTTCAGCCTACTAGCTGACACCCGGTTTTGATGTGGTGGGTTTTGCTTTTTGTCTTTCCCACCAACATCATAGGTGTTTCCCTTGCCCAGCTCAGTCACGGATCAGACAAGTGCAGGCTTTTCCACTGTTCTGACCCCTTTCTTTGTGTCACTTTGTTATGTGCAATATTATTTGGCTGTGGCCATAATATTTACTGTTTACATATTGAAGTGTTTACATTGTCTATATCTACTTTATGCTGCCCTTTGGCAGCCTTATAGATTGCATAAGTCACTTTAATATAGTTTTTATTTTTTTGTATCTTTGCACATCAATCTTTTGCATATTATCAACAGCCCATCTATGCAGGAGCCATGATTTGTCTGTCTTGTTGCTGTCCCTTGTTTTAATGTTTTTAAACAATGTATGTCTTATAAAGATTAACAATTATTTATATTAATTGTTCTGGTGTGTTTATGGAAGTTTATCTATTGTAGCAACACACCTGTTGTTGATTTACAGTTGCATAGCCCTATTTCTTTTGGTATCATATTTTAATTATGTGTTTAATAAAGTGTGTGTGTTTTTACTTCTTTTTACTTCTTTCTTTTTTACTTTTTCAGGTACTACTACTAAACTTTAGGGGGACAATGACAAATATACAAACAATAGAATTCGAACTGCAAAGAATCCTACCAGACCCATTTGGGCCATCACTTACAGTCCACAATTCAAAGCCATAAAAAACATTATATACCGGACAAGCATCTATATTTAGTCAAAGATGACGTGAAATTATCCAGAATCTTGCCAACTGGACTGGCAGTGTTACCCAAAAGAGGTGCAACATGTGAACAAGTGGCTCAGCTGTGTCGGCTTCTACAAATGCAGAGCGACACGATGCAAGGCCTGTGAAGTCATTCACATAAAAGAGTTCACTGATACTATGGGCAGTTGCACATATAAAATGAAGCAACATTTGAATTGCAATTCTGCAAATGTAGTATACATAATTGAATGTACGGCTTGCAGTTTAAAATACGTAGGATGCACAACTCGCAAGTTGAAAACAAGGATCAGGGAACACTTAAATGATGTTGTCAATTTGAACGGGAACCGAAATAAGTCTGGGGCTTTGTTACATTTCGTTGAAAAACATAATGCCAGTATCAGTAATTTTAGGATGTATGTAATAGAGAAAGAAAACGCGAGGATGGGATCTGCAGCACAGACTGTTAAGCCGCGAGGCATTTTGGCAGTTTGCGCTCCAGACAAGAGCCCCCCCTAAGTGTTAAATAAAAGAAAGGAACTTATGTTTCACTATTAACATATATCAGCAACATTCTAGTGTTACATCTGTCTCCATTCACCAATGAATATGTAAGCCTCTGTGTACATTGGCAAGCGAATAACCTAGCGTTTTTTTTCTTGAATCATATGTTATGACACACTGCTTGCATGCGAATTGTGCACAGAAGTCTTTTCCACAGTTCATACATTTGAATCTTTTAAACCTGTTTATGTGATGATGTTCTTATATTGTATCGTATGTTTATTTCACAATTGGTGACTCCTCCATCATTCATATTTCCCTCTGAGAGCGGGGATTGGCTGCAACCATCCGTCCAATCCCCACTCTGGGCGGAAAATAAGAATGAGTGATGTGAATTTCTATTCATATCACTGGCCAGCTGGAGTATAGTGTAGAGATGCGAGCGCTGTATAGAGCCGATCCGCATCTCTGCTATATTATTGACAATCGCATTGGGTGTCAGGAGTGACACCCAGGGCGATATGTCTATTAGAACAGGTACTACTACTCCCATCATGGAACAGTCTGTACCATGCTGGGAGTAGTAGTACTACCTGAAAAAATTTAAAAATATAGAAAAAAAAAGTGAAAGACATACACTTTATTAAAAATTAATTACAATTTTGTTATAAAAAAAAACACAAATTTCGTTAAACAAATTTTTTCCTTACTGCATCCTTTTTTAATTTATTTATTTTTTTGGTACCCCAAATTTTTTTTTTTTAAATGCCAAAAATGCAATTTCCACTCAAATGAAAAAACACCAGAAAAAACAGCAGATGCAGGAAATTGCACTGGCGTTTTTTCTGGTGTTTTTTTCTGTGAAAAAAAAACACAGGAAAAAAAACCAAGTGGAATCCTAGCCAGGGTTAACATATTTCCTATTTTCCTACAGGACAGAAGAATGTGACTCCTTAATCAATTAGTTAAACAATTAGACATAAACCCCTCCCCCTATGGTATAAAGAACCCAAAGAAGGAGAGACACGCTGTGTGGTGTGCAGCAATAATACATTCAATCAGATGGGAAAGTTGTGCTGCCTTGGGACTCATGCAAAAAAGACATTTCAGTAAGTAAATTTAAAGCTTCCATATCGTCCCTCGGCAGCACACAAAGGGATATGTAAAGCAATATAAAGAAAAGGGGGGGGGGGGGGGTCTCAAGAAGTAGCCATTTCCAGCACTTGTCTGCCAAAGGACGTTTCCTTTCCAGGCATGAGATCCAACTTATAATGATGCACAAAGGTGTCTGAAGATGACCATGTCGCTGCTCAGTAGATCTGGTCCAAGGAAACTTGAGCTAAGTTGGCCCAAGAAGTTGCCATTGCTCTGGTAGAATGGGCATGCACTTGGATAGGGCATTCTTGACCAAGAACCAAATAGCAGAATGTAATCACATCTTTGATTTACCTTGAGAGATAAGCTTGTGAAGATGGTTTTCCTTTATTAGGACCCAAAAATTGGAGAGAAAAAAAAAGTTTTAGACACTGTGAAGGATTGTGTCCTGTTGATGTAACACAGAACTGCTCGTTTGACATCCAGCATATGTAAAGATGACTGACGATCATCCTCCGGCTGAGGAAAAAAATCTTGTAGAAAAATTCTTGATTGAGATTCTCCACTGAACAGACTTTAGGTCTGAAAGAAGGATCCAGGCATAAAATTAAACAATCTTGCAGAACTCTCAAATAAGGTGCTTGAATCGATAATGCCTGCAGCTCTGACACACTTTTTGCAGAGGTTATGGTCACAAGAAAGATAACTTTCCAGGATGAAAATTCTATGTCAGTCACATCAATAGGTTCAAATGGTTGACCCATTAGGACTCTGAGAACCAAAGGTAGATCCCATGAAGGAATAGGGGGATTCACAGCAGGCCGGAGATTATCAATCGACTTAAAAAATCTTCTTGCCAAAGGGTGGTTAGAAAAAACATTTTGAAGAAAATTGTTGATAGCAGAAAACTGTACTCGAAGAGTGTTAGGCTTAAGTCCTCTATCAAATCCCTTTTAAGGAACTGAAGAACCTGAGCTATAACAGATGAGGTGATATGATGCTCTGTACACCAGGCCTGGAAGATCTTAATAACTCTACAGTAAACATTAATGGTGCAAGGTTTTCTGGAGGCTGACAACAGGTCAATATGATCTTCTGAGAACCCTTTGCGAACTAAGGGTCATCCTTTCAGGAGCCAAGCTGTGAGTCTCAATTTGCTGAGAGCAAGATGATACAGACCCTCTTGAAGATCTGGTTGGATTGGCCGTTCCCAATGACAGCCTCTCGAAAGCCTCAATATGAGTTTGAACCATGCCCTCCTCGGCCAAAGCGGAAGAATTGCCAGAACCTTGGCCTTGTTCTGCTTGTTTTTGAGCAGCATCCGCGGGATCAACGGGAACGGGGGGAAAGCATAGAAAAACTTGTTGTTCCTGGAGAATGACAGGCTGTAGAGATGTCTGGGAGGTCCTTCCGATAGATGGAGCAAAATCAAGGGAGCTTCCGATTGGCTCTGGTTGACATGACATCCATTTCTGGTACTCCGAATTTCTGAATCACTTGAAGATAGACTGATTTGTTGAGGCTCCACTCTGCCGGATTGATTTATTTCCTGCTGAGGAAGTTGGTACGGTGATTCAAAGAACTCCGAATATGGACAGCATGCAAGTCGACAAGGTGATTCTCTGCCCATGTCATGAGAAGTCTGCAATCTTCCATCAATTGTGATGAACTCGTTCCTCCCTGTTTGTTCAGGTAGAACACCGCTGGGAGGTTGTCTGACTGAATAAGGACTTTGTGATCCTACAACAGAGAAACAAAATGAGACAAGGCCAGGCGTACCGCTCTTAACTCCCTTCGATTGGAGGACATAGATGCCTCAAAACTGGACCATCTTTTCTGGACCCAACTGTTGCCCAAATGCATTCCCCAACCGCTGGCAGAGGCATCCATCGTCAGAAGCACCTGAGGAATAAATGACAAAGATCTTCCAGTACCCACCTTGTCCGGACGCAACCACCATGAAAGATCTTGTCTCGTGTAATTGGACAGGGACATTGCCCTGTCTAATCCCCAGGATCTCCTGTTCCATTGGGCTAATATGCCCAGCTGTAGAGGCCTCATATGCGCTCTCCCCCATGGAATCGCATCCAGCGACGACGTCATCAGGCCTAGCACGCTCATCACTGAACGGACTGTCAACTCTGTGCAACTGGTCTGTCTGACAACCTCTGACGTCAGCTTCTGGACCCTGTCCTCCGAAAGAAAAAGCCTCTTGGCAGATGAATCGATCCTGAAGCCTAGAAACTTGCCCAGGGATGTTGGAGACAGATGAGAATTCTGATAGTTCACCAGGAAGCCATGATTCTCCAATAATGAAAGCATCAGCTAAATGTGATGAAGCAGAAGATCTCTGGCGTGAGTCAGAATCAGCCAATTATCCAGTTAGGGCATGAGATACACTCCTTGCAGCCTCAGATGCGCTGTTAGGACCACTGCCACCTTCGTGAATACTCGTGGTGCTGATGAAAGGCCAAACGGAAGACACAAAAACTGGAAATGCATGATTTGGTGATCCATAAGGAGTGCTACTCTGAGGAATCTGCGGTGTGACTTGAGAATGGGTATGTGTAGATATGCATCCCTCAAATCGATTGTAGCCATGAGATAGTTTTGCTCAGAAACTGCTACAACCGAACGGATAGATTCCATCTTGAATCTTTTCTTGACTATAAACATATTCAGGTTGGTCAAGTCTATGACTAATCTCCAAGAACCTTCTTTTTTAGGGACTGGAAAGACCCTGGAATATACACTGAGTCCTCTTTGACCGACTGGTAGAGGTTCTAGAGCGCCTTTTTGGAGAAACTCTGAGACGAGTGAACTGACACGGATGTTTTCTCTGTTGATGAAAAACCTGTTTGTAGGAAGATCTCTGAGCTCCAAGGCATATCCTCTCGAGTCCGATGATGTTAGAGACCAGGCTGAAGAAAACTGAGAGAGTATCTAGGAGACTGTAAGCAGGCATCAAAAACCTTTTGATTTGTCTCCTCCTGGAGGCGATTTATTTTTGAAAAAGGACGACTGATTATGAAATCGTCTCTGTTGTCTTTTTTTTTTTTTTAGCAAAACTCCTTCTACGTTGAGTAGATGACCTAAATTCTTAATGCTCATCCCCTCCAAAATAGGGTTCAGTTGTGAACCAAAAAGATTACTTCCTTCAAAAGGTAGAGAGCAAAAATGATTCCCTGACGACTCTTTAAGCCAGAGAGCTCTTCTGGCTGCTGTTGAGCTGGCTAGGATCTTAGAGCTAAGAAATAAAACATCAAGGGGAGATCCTTCGTAAGGTGAGAAAGCCAGATCTGGAGAGCTCTACCTACTAGGACACATGCAAGAGAGGCTTTGCAACACATGGCGGCGGCAGAATAAACCCTTTTCAAGGAACCTTCTGCCCTTCTGTCCATCTGATCCTCCAGGAGGGACACTTCAGATGGGAACTGCCAAATCTACCTTGGGAACATAATCCCATGACTCTGAGCTCCCCGGATCCATGTTGAATGCAGATTTAAATCTGGACACCATGTCAGATTTCTTTTCTGGCTTGTGCCACTCAGCCCTAATCAAGGACTCCAAGAGAGTTTGACCTGGAAGAGAAAAAGGACTGGCTTCAGGAAAATAAAAAAGAGCTTGCTTCTTTGGTAGGTTTTCCTCAGAAGGATCAACTTCTACTGTTTTCTTTACAGATTTAATTAAGGAATGCATTTTGTCCTTTTTTAATAAATAAAAATCCTTAGGAGCACCCTTATCAGGCACCACAGAACTGGAGGAAGATGCAATCTCATCCTCATCTGATGCTGAAGATGCCAAAGAAGAAAAAAAACGGCTATGAAGAGGATTTAGAGGCCTTAGCTGAAATCGCTTTAAGTTGATTTGTTACCTCGGACAATGTAGACTTCAGACTAGATCTGAACAAACCAAGTAACTCTTTTGCTTCTGACTGGAAAGCAGAGGATGACGGGGCAGCAGGAGAACAAGAACTGCAGACATCCAGACAATATTCATCCGGCAAAGGCCGACAACATTGCAGATACAATTTATGATGTTCTTTTCTGCGTTGCTTCTTGGAGGAATGTTCCTTTGGACCTCCCATTCTGCAAAGAAATAAACAGCCACTATAAGAACTTGCACTGATAAAGCGTGCAGGTTAACCCCCAAAACGTGCGTTTCTCCTTCTTTGGGTTCTTTATATCATAGAGGGAGGGGTTGTTCAAAGGTGCCTAATTGTTTAATTAACTGATTAATGGGTCACATTCTTCTGTCCAGTAGAAAAATATGAAATATGTTAACCATTTGTGTGCTGTCGAGGGACGATATGGAATGCAATTTCCACACAAAGGCCAAAAAAAAAACAAACGCCAAACGCAGGACAATGCCGTGGAAACTTAGCCTTTGTGTTTTTAGATTTTTTTTATCAGATGTTTCTATGGTTAATGAAGTACAATTATGAAAATGTAAGAACATGTTAAATTTATATTGACAAATACATTAAGTTGATGTAAATATTTAAAGTGCTGACATTAAATATTTTAGACTTCTCCAGTTTGCCCTGGCATGTTGGATTTCATCTTCTGGGCCAAATCCTGACTAGTGACAACCCATTCCTGCCTATTCAGTGCTTTGTCACAATTTCTGTGTTTTTGTTTGCCCACCCAATTTTTGAGGCTTGACCACAGGTTCTCAACGGGATTGAGAACTAGGGAGTTTTTTTGACTAAGAACAAAAAATTTCAATGTTTGGTTCACTGTTCCTCTTAGTTACTTTTTCCTTGTGACAAGGTCTCCATCATGCTGGAAAAAGCATTGTCCATTACCAAAATGCTCCTGAATGGTTGGGAGAAGTTGCTCTTAGATGATTTTTAAATCTTTACCCATGGCCATGTTCTTAGGCAACATTGTGAGCTTGGATCTACCTTGGATGAAAAGTAACTCATGAATCACACATGAATTGTTTTCAGGTGCATTACTGTTGGCATGACACAGGGCTCACAATAGTGTCACCTTTACTTCTCCAGACAGTGATTCTTTCAGATGTCCCAAACAGTTTAAAGGGGGCTTCATCAGAGACAATAGGGGAGATTTATCAAAACCTGTGTAGGGTAAGAGTGGTGCAGTTGCCAATAGCAAGTTTAGTCTGTCCATGATTATTTTCCTGGAAAGAAGTGGCTTCTTTGCTGCCCATCTTGATGCCAAGCACCTCCAAATGCCTTTCCCTCACTGTGCATGCAGATGATTTAGGGGCAATCGTACAAGTGGCAATGTCCTTCTGATGGAAAGCAACGATAAGTGCACATGTTTTTTAAAAGTAATTATAGTTAACAGAAGAAGACAATGGACCTGATTTACTATTGTAAACCCGACATGTTTTGTTGGGTTGTGCGCTAGATTCTGACACATTTACTAAGGTTTCCACAGAAAATGTGGTGGATTTGAGCTGAGGAAAACCCTACAGTTCAGAGCATGTGTAAAAAAAAGCAAAATGTAGGGAAGAGTGCAAAATGTAGGGAAACCATTGTAAATATTGTGGAAAAAAAATGGTAGGGAATTAAAACCCACAAAGAAAACTCCACTCCACTCTTAGTAAATAGGGGCCAATGATTTCAGGCACCATTCTCACACTGTGGGGGAGATTTATCAAAATCTGTCCAGAGGAAAAGTTGCTGAGTTGCCCATAGCAACCAATCAGATAGCTTCTTTCATTTTTAACTCCTTGAAGACAGAGCGTGTACCTATACGCCCTCAGCCCGCACCCTGTCTATATAGCGTGGCCACGCTGTGCCCCCGCATCATAGCGGGTCAGGTACGGCCTCTAACACTTGCCGGGACCCGTGGCTAATAGCGCGCGGCATTGATCGCGGTGCCCCATGCTATTAACCCTTTAGATGCGGCATTCAAAGTTGAACGCCGCGTCTAAAGTGAAAGTAAAGCAGTGCCGGTTTGCTCAGTGTGCTGTTCGGGATTGCCCCAGTGAAATTGCGGCATCCCGAACAGCTGTAAAGACAGCAGGAGGGTCCCTACCTTCCTCCATGCTGTCCAATCGCCGAATGACTGCTCAGTGCCTGAGATCCAGGCATGAGCAGTCAAGCGGCAGAATCATTGATCAGTAGTTTCCTATGAGAAACCAATGATCAATATAAAAGATCAGTGTGTACAGTGTTATAGCCCCCTATGGGAGCTATAACTGTGCAAAAAAAAAGTGAAAAAAAAAAGGGATTAAAGATCATTTAACCTCTTCCCTAATAAAAGTTTGAATCAACCCCCTTTTCCCAATAAAAACTGTGTAAATAAAAATAAAAATAAACATATGTGGTATCGCCGTGTGCAGAGATGTCCAAATTATAAAAATATATTGTTAATTAAACCGCATGGTCAATGGCGTACGCGCAAAAAAATTTCAAAGTCCAAAATAGCGTATTTTTGGTCACTTTTTATATCATAAAAAAAATGAATAAAAAGTGATCAAAAGGTTTGATCAATACATAAATGGTACCGCAAAAAACTTCATATCACGGCACCAAAAATGAGCCCTCATACCGCCCCGCACGCAGAAAAATAAAAAAGTTATAGGGGTCAGAAGATGACAATTTTAAACGTATACATTTTCCTGCATGTAGTTATGATTTTTTCCAGAAGTACGACAAAATCAAACTTATATAAGTAGGGGATCATTTTAACTGTATGGACCTACAGAATAATGATAAGGTGTCTGTCACGATGCCGGCTGGCAGGTAGTGGATCCTCTGTGCCAGAGAGGGATTGGCGTGGACCGTGCTAGAGGATCGGTTCTAAGTCACTACTGGTTTTCACCAGAGCCCGCCGCAAAGCGGGATGGTCTTGCTGCGGCGGTAGTGACCAGGTCGTATCCCCTAGCAACGGCTCAACCTCTCTGGCTGCTGAAGATAGGCGCGGTACAAGGGAGTAGACAGAAGCAAGGTCGGACGTAGCAGAAGGTCGGGGCAGGCAGCAAGGATCGTAGTCAGGGGCAACGGCAGAAGGTCTGGAATCACAGGCAAGGAACACACAAGGAACGCTTTCACTGGCACTAGGGCAACAAGATCCGGCGAGGGAGTGAAGGGGAAGTGAGGTGATATAGGGAAGTGCACAGGTGTAAACACTAATTGGAACCACTGCACCAATCAGCGGTGCAGTGGCCCTTTAAATCGCAAAGACCCGGCGCGCGCGCGCCCTAGGGAGCGGGGCCGCGCGCGCCGGGACAGAACTGACGGGGAGCGAGTAAGGTACGGGAGCCGGGGTGCGCATCGCGAGCGGGCGCTACCCGCATCGCGAATCGCATCCCGGCCGGAGGTGGTAACGCAGCGCCCCGGGTCCGTGGAACCGACCGGGGCGCTGCAGTGAGGGAAGTGTAGCGAGCGCTCCGGGGAGGAGCGGGGACCCGGAGCGCTCGGCGTAACAGTACCCCCCCCCTTGGGTCTCCCCCTCTTCTTGGGGCCTGAGAACCTGAGGATCAGACTTTTGTCCAGGATATTGTCCTCAGGTTCCCAGGACCTCTCTTCTGGACCACAACCCTCCCAATCCACTAAAAAAAAAGTTCTTCCCCTGACCTTTTTAGAGGCCAAAATCTCTTTGACAGAGAAGATGTCCGAGGAGCCGGAAACAGGAGTGGGAGGAACAGATTTAGGA
The DNA here is from genome assembly GCF_029499605.1 of Hyla sarda. Classification (NCBI taxonomy): domain Eukaryota; kingdom Metazoa; phylum Chordata; class Amphibia; order Anura; family Hylidae; genus Hyla; species Hyla sarda. The sequence continues at coordinate 40,153,029 of NC_079189.1, read as the reverse complement.
GAAAAACGGTTGAGGATGAGAGGTTTAAGAAGAGAGACGTGAAAGGCATTAGGGATACGAAGAGAAGGAGGAAGAAGAAGTTTGTAAGAGACAGGATTAATTTGACACAAAACTTTAAAAGGACCAAGATAGCGTGGTCCCAACTTATAGCTCGGGACACGGAAACGGACATATTTAGCGGAGAGCCATACCTTGTCTCCAGGGGAAAAAATGGGAGGAGCTCTTCTTTTCTTATCTGCGAATCTCTTCATGCGAGAAGAAGCCTGTAAGAGAGAATTTTGGGTCTCTTTCCATATGGTGGAAAGATCACGAGAAATTTCATCCACAGCGGGCAGACCAGAGGGCAAGGGGGTAGGGAGGGGGGGAAGAGGGTGACGGCCGTACACCACGAAAAACGGAGATTTGGAGGAAGATTCAGAGATTCTGAAATTATACGAGAATTCGGCCCAAGGTAGAAGATCTGCCCAGTCATCCTGGCGGGAGGAAACAAAATGTCGTAAATAGTCACCCAAGATCTGGTTAATTCTCTCTACTTGTCCATTGGATTGAGGATGGTATGCAGAAGAAAAATTTAATTTAATCTTGAGTTGTTTACAGAGAGCCCTCCAGAATTTAGACACAAATTGGACGCCTCTATCCGAGACGATCTGTGTAGGCAACCCGTGAAGACGAAAAATGTGTACAAAAAATTGTTTAGCCAACTGAGGCGCTGAAGGAAGACCAGGAAGAGGGATGAAATGTGCCATTTTGGAGAATCGATCAACGACCACCCAAATAACAGTGTTGCCATGGGATGGGGGTAAGTCAGTAATAAAATCCATACCAATCAGAGACCAAGGTTGTTCGGGGACAGGTAGAGGATGAAGAAAACCAGCGGGCTTCTGGCGAGGAGTCTTATCCCGGGCACAGATAGTGCAGGCTCGCACAAAGTCCACCACATCAGTCTCTAGAGTCGGCCACCAATAGAAGCGAGAGATGAGTTGCACAGATTTCTTGATGCCCGCATGACCTGCGAGATGGGAGGAGTGACCCCATTTGAGGATCCCAAGGCGTTGGCGTGGAGAAACAAAGGTCTTTCCTGGAGGAGTTTGCCTGATGGAGGCTGGAGAAGTGGAAATCAGGCAGTCAGGAGGAATGATGTGTTGAGGAGAGAGTTCAATTTCAGAGGCATCTGAGGAACGAGAGAGAGCATCGGCCCTAATGTTTTTATCAGCAGGCCGAAAGTGAATTTCAAAATTAAATCGGGCAAAGAACAGAGACCACCTGGCCTGACGAGGATTCAGCCGTTGGGCAGACTGGAGGTAGGAGAGGTTCTTGTGATCGGTGTAAATAATAACTGGAAATCTTGATCCCTCCAGCAGATGCCTCCATTCCTCAAGTGCTAATTTAATGGCTAGAAGCTCTCGATCCCCGATGGAGTAGTTCCTCTCCGCCGGAGAGAAGGTCCTGGAAAAAAAACCACAAGTAACAGCATGCCCGGAAGAGTTTTTTTGTAGAAGGACAGCTCCAGCTCCCACTGAGGAGGCATCAACCTCCAATAGGAAGGGTTTAGATGGGTCAGGTCTGGAGAGCACGGGAGCCGAAGAAAAGGCAGACTTGAGTCGTTTAAAGGCGTCTTCCGCTTGAGGAGGCCAAGACTTGGGATCGGCATTTTTTTTTGTTAAAGCCACAATAGGAGCCACAATGGTAGAAAAATGTGGAATAAATTGCCTGTAATAATTGGCGAACCCCAAAAAACGTTGGATGGCACGGAGTCCGGAGGGGCGTGGCCAATCTAAGACGGCAGAGAGTTTATCTGGGTCCATTTGTAGTCCCTGGCCAGAGACCAAGTATCCTAGAAAAGGAAGAGATTGGCATTCAAACAGACATTTCTCTATTTTGGCATAGAGTTGATTATCACGAAGTCTCTGAAGAACCATACGGACATGCTGGCGGTGTTCTTCAAGATTGGCAGAAAAAATCAGGATATCGTCCAGATATACAACAACACAGGAGTATAGTAGATCACGAAAAATTTCATTAACAAAGTCTTGGAAGACGGCAGGGGCGTTGCATAGACCAAAGGGCATGACCAGATACTCAAAGTGTCCATCTCTGGTGTTAAATGCCGTTTTCCATTCATCCCCCTCTCTGATGCGGATGAGATTATAAGCACCTCTTAAGTCCAGTTTGGTAAAAATATGGGCACCTTGGAGACGATCAAAGAGTTCAGAGATGAGGGGTAGGGGGTAGCGGTTCTTAACCGTGATTTTATTAAGACCGCGGTAGTCAATGCAAGGACGTAGAGAGCCATCTTTTTTGGACACAAAGAAAAATCCGGCTCCGGCAGGAGAGGAGGATTTACGGATAAAGCCCTTTTTTAAATTTTCTTGGACGTATTCAGACATGGCAAGAGTCTCTGGGACGGACAGAGGATAGATTCTGCCCCGGGGTGGAGTAGTGCCCGGGAGGAGGTCAATGGGACAATCATAAGGCCTGTGAGGAGGTAGAGTCTCAGCTTGTTTTTTGCAAAAAACGTCCGCAAAGTCCATATAGGCCTTAGGGAGACCGGTTACATGAGGAAGCACAGGGACACGGCAAGGTTTACTGGGAACCGGTTTTAAGCAGTCCTTGGAACAAGAGGGCCCCCAACTCTTGATCTCCCCAGTGGACCAATCCAGGATTGGGGAATGGAGTTGAAGCCAGGGAAGTCCAAGAAGGATTTCAGAAGTGCAATTGGGGAGGACCAACAGTTCAATCCTCTCGTGATGAGATCCGATGCACATTAGAAGGGGCTCCGTGCGGAAACGTATAGTACAGTCCAATCTTTCATTGTTTACACAATTGATGTAGAGGGGTCTGGCGAGACTGGTCACCGGGATGTTGAACCTGTTGACGAGAGAGGCTAAGATGAAATTTCCTGCAGATCCAGAGTCCAAGAAGGCCACAGCAGAGAAGGAGAAGGCAGAGGCAGACATCCGCACAGGCACAGTAAGACGTGGAGAAGCAGAGTAGACATCAAGGACTGTCTCACTTTTGTGCGGAGTCAGCGGACGTCTTTCCAGGCGGGGAGGACGGATAGGACAATCCTTCAGGAAGTGTTCGGTACTAGCACAGTACAGGCAGAGATTCTCCATGCGGCGTCGTGTCCTCTCTTGGGGTGTCAGGCGAGACCGGTCGACCTGCATAGCCTCCACGGCGGGAGGCACAGGAACAGATTGCAGGGGACCAGAGGAGAGAGGAGCCGGGGAGAAGAAACGCCTCGTGCGAACAGAGTCCATATCCTGGCGGAGCTCCTGACGCCGTTCGGAAAAACGCATGTCAATGCGAGTGGCAAGATGGATGAGTTCATGTAGGTTAGCAGGGATTTCTCGTGCGGCCAGAACATCTTTAATGTTGCTGGATAGGCCTTTTTTAAAGGTCGCGCAGAGTGCCTCATTATTCCAGGATAATTCTGAAGCAAGGGTACGGAACTGTACGGCATACTCGCCAACGGAAGAATTACCCTGGACCAGGTTCAACAGGGCAGTCTCAGCAGAAGAGGCTCGGGCAGGTTCCTCAAAGACACTTCGAATTTCCGAGAAGAAGGAGTGTACAGAGGCAGTGACGGGGTCATTGCGGTCCCAGAGCGGTGTGGCCCAAGCCAGGGCTTTTCCAGACAGCAGGCTGACTACGAAAGCCACCTTAGACCTTTCAGTGGGGAACTGGTCCGACATCATCTCCAAGTGTAATGAACATTGGGAAAGAAAGCCACGGCAAAACTTAGAGTCCCCATCAAATTTATCCGGCAAGGATAGTCGTATTCCAGAAGCGGCCACTCGCTGCGGAGGAGGTACAGGAGCTGGCGGAGGAGATGATTGCTGGAGCTGTGGTAGTAACTGTTGTAGCATAACAGTCAGTTGAGACAGCTGTTGGCCTTGTTGCGCAATCTGTTGTGACTGCTGGGCGACCACCGTGGTGAGGTCAGCGACAACTGGCAGAGGAACTTCAGCGGGATCCATTGCCGGATCTACTGTCACGATGCCGGCTGGCAGGTAGTGGATCCTCTGTGCCAGAGAGGGATTGGCGTGGACCGTGCTAGAGGATCGGTTCTAAGTCACTACTGGTTTTCACCAGAGCCCGCCGCAAAGCGGGATGGTCTTGCTGCGGCGGTAGTGACCAGGTCGTATCCCCTAGCAACGGCTCAACCTCTCTGGCTGCTGAAGATAGGCGCGGTACAAGGGAGTAGACAGAAGCAAGGTCGGACGTAGCAGAAGGTCGGGGCAGGCAGCAAGGATCGTAGTCAGGGGCAACGGCAGAAGGTCTGGAATCACAGGCAAGGAACACACAAGGAACGCTTTCACTGGCACTAGGGCAACAAGATCCGGCGAGGGAGTGAAGGGGAAGTGAGGTGATATAGGGAAGTGCACAGGTGTAAACACTAATTGGAACCACTGCACCAATCAGCGGTGCAGTGGCCCTTTAAATCGCAAAGACCCGGCGCGCGCGCGCCCTAGGGAGCGGGGCCGCGCGCGCCGGGACAGAACTGACGGGGAGCGAGTAAGGTACGGGAGCCGGGGTGCGCATCGCGAGCGGGCGCTACCCGCATCGCGAATCGCATCCCGGCCGGAGGTGGTAACGCAGCGCCCCGGGTCCGTGGAACCGACCGGGGCGCTGCAGTGAGGGAAGTGTAGCGAGCGCTCCGGGGAGGAGCGGGGACCCGGAGCGCTCGGCGTAACAGTGTCATTTTTACCAAAAAATGTACTGTGTAGAAACGGAAGCCCCCAAAAGTTACAAAATTGCATTTTTTCTTCAATTTTGTCGCACAATGATTTTTTTTTCCCGTTTAGCCGTAGATTTTTGGGTAAAATAACTGATGTCATTACAAAGTAGAATTGGTGGCGCAAAAAATAAGGCATCATTTTTGCTGCAAAATTGAAAGGGTTATGATTTTTAAAAGGTAAGGAGGAAAAAAACAAAAATGCAAAATCTCCTTACCTCTGCTCATTTTGTTCCAGTCTACAAAGCAAAGCTGATAAGGCTGCATTCACACTTCATTTTTACATTACGGGTGTCGGATCTTGCTGGGGGAGGGGCAAAGCGGCTCTCCCGTACCCCAGCCGGACCAGCACTGAAATCCATTTACTTTAATGAGCCGACCGGAGTCAAACGGTGACTCCAGTCGGCTCATTTTTGACCCATATCCGGTTTTGTGATCGGACCTAAAACCGCAGTATACTACGGTTTTAGGTCCGGTCAGGAAACCGCATATGGGTAAAAAATGAGCCGACCGGAGTCAGCGTTTGACTCCGGTCGGCTCATTAAAGTAAATGGATTTCAGCGCTGTTCCGGCTGGGGTACGGGAGAGCCCGGTTTGCCCCTCCCCCAGCCGGATCCGGCACCGTAATGTAAAAACGAAGTGTGAATGCAGCCTTAGTGAGCTGTGAAAGACAGAAGGTGTCTGCTCGTGGGCTAATGTGAAAACTGCAATGTTTGAGAAAAAGATGTGGACAGTCACATAAAAAATTAAAATAAATTTATAACAAAACCTGGTTTAAATGTTATTTTCTGATGATTTACCCCTTAAAGCCACACATTTATGTATCAATCCTAAATACTCGGCATATAGGGGGAGATTTATCAAAATGGAGGAAAAGTTGCTGAGTTGCCCTTAGCAACCAATCAGATTGCTTCTTTCATTTTTGAAAAGGACTTAAAAGGTAAGGAGGAAAAAACGAAACTGCAAAAACTGGAAAACCCTCTGTCCCCAAGGGGTTAAAGAGGCTTCTGGAAAATGAAAGAAGCAATCTGATTGGTTGATATTGACAACTCAGAAACTTTTCCTCTAGACAGGTTTTGATAAATCTCCCCCTATGTCTTATACTGTAAAGTTTTGAAGCTGAAACCAAGTGTGGATCATAATAAATTAGACTATAAAAAAACAGATTCTACTTCTGTGCCAATTACAGTGGAAGCGGAGGTTTTCACCTTTTATCCCGCTCCAGGAGGCAGAAGCTGGACATCAGCTGCAGGAGAGATACCAGGTCACTACGACAAGAGTGTTTCCAGTTAAATGGCAGCTGGCCAGTAGCTGGTACCAAGCATCGTGGATACAGGCCGCAGGGGCAAGATTCCGCTGTAGATGGTAATAGTGCAGCAAACAGAGTCTGCTGTAGAATATCTGAGTTGGTGTTTTAGCATAGCTAGGATCGTTCGCTAAAGTAAACTACAATGTTGCTCAGGATTTAGGGAATGGATGGAGCAGTGTTATATATGGACTGAAATCAGGGATATGCCACAAGCCAATAAAGAGACAATACAAGTACATGCACAGCCCCTACATGGTTCACCAGAAACTGTAGAAGTACAGCAGAGGAAGTCTGGAGCCTGCAGCGGGGGTGTGGGGGGGAAGGGAGTTGCTAAGTGGGCAACATGGCCAAAGTAAGGCCCCTTTCACACTGTTGTTGCTCCCTGTCGATAACGGCTGTTAAAGTCTCTGTTTGTTTTTTGTCACTTTAACCCTTTAACGACGATATGAAGCGGGGTCGCGTTGATCCCGGCGCTCATCAACGACCGAGACCCGCGGCTAATACCACACATCGCCGATCGCGGCGATGTGCGGTATTAACCCTTTAGAAGCGGCGGTCAAAGCTGACCGTCGCTTCTAAAGCGAAAGTGAAAGTATCCCGGCTAGTCAGTCGGGCTGTTCAGGACCGCCGCGGTAAAATCGCAGCGTCCCGAACAGCTTGCAGGACACCGGGAGGGCCCTTACCTGCCTCCTCAGTGTCCGATCGACGAATGACTGCTCCGTGCCTGAGATCCAGGCAGGAGCAGTCAAGCGCCGATAACACTGATCACAGGCGTGTTAATACACGCCAGTGATCAGCATAGGAGATCAGTGTGTGCAGTGTTATAGGTCTCTATGGGACCTATAACACTGCAAAAAAAAAGTAAAAAAAAAGTGTTAATAAAGGTCATTTAACCCCTTCCCTAATAAAAGTTTGAATCACCCCCCTTTTCCCATTAAAAAAATAAAACAGTGTAAATAAAAATAAAAATAAACGTATGTGGTATCCCCGCGTGCGTAAATGTCCAAACTAAAAAAATATATCATTAATTAAACCGCACGGTCAATGGCGTACGCGCAAAAAATTTCCAAAGTCCAAAAAAGCGTATTTTGGTCACTTTTTATACCATTAAAAAATGAATAAAAAGTGATCAAAAAGTCCGATCAAAACAAAAATTGTACCGATAAAAACTTCAGATCACGGCGCAAAAAATGAGCCCCATACCGCCCTGTATGTGGAAAAATAAAAAAAAATTATAGGGGTCAGAAGAGGACATTTTTAAACGTATAAATTTTCCTGCATGTAGTTATGATTTTTTCCAGAAGTACGACAAAATCAAACCTATATAAGTATGGTATCAATTTAACCGTATGGACCTACAGAATAATGATAAGGTGTCATTTTTACCGAAATATGCACTGCGTAGAAACGGTAGCCCACAACAGTTACAAAATGGCGTTTTTTCTTCGATTTTGTCGCACAATGATTTTTTTCCCGTTTCGTCGTGAATTTTTGGGTAAAATGACTGATGTCACTGCAAAGCAGAATTGGTGACGCAAAAAATAAGCCATAAAATGGATTTTTAGGTGGAAAATTTAAAGGGTTATGATTTTTGAAAGGTAAGGAGGAAAAAACGAAAGTGCAAAAACGGAAAAACCCTGAGTCCTTAAGGGGTTAACCCCTTCCCTTTCGGGCCATTTTTCCTTTTTGCACTTTTTTTTTCCTCATCTTCTAAAAATCATAACACTTTCAAATTTCCACCTACAGACCCATATGAGGGATTGTTCTTTGCACCAATAATTTTACTTTGTAATACTCATCTTCGACAAAACCAGAAAAAAATTATTTGTGGGGCAAAATAAAAAAAAAAAAGCCATTTTGTACTTTTTTTTCCGGCTTCTGTTTCTACACAGTGCACTTTTCGGTAAAATTGACACCTTATATTTATTCTGTAGGTCCATACGGTCTCAAGGATACCCAACTTATATAGGTTTAGTTTTATTTTAGTGTCAAAATGAGAAATTTATTGGTAGCAATAGATAAAAATACAATACAATATCAACAGTCGTATAAAAAGGCTATGGTTGCCATCAACAATAACACATCATGCAATACAATGTAGTCAATGCGATCTTCCCTCAATCTAGCAACATGAATGAAGGAGAGAAGACCGGCATTCGCTAACATGAAGACGTATAAGGGGAACAGGACAGGATAAGGGTGGGAATACAGGTTTAATTTTATTTTACTATTAAAAAAAATATAACTACATGCACCAAAATTTGTATGTTTAAAATAAGTCATCTTCTACGCCTATAACTTTTTAATTTTTCCACATACAGTAATTTTTTTTGCCGTGTGATCTGAAGTTTTTATCGGTACCATTTTTGTTTTGATGGGACTCTTTGATCAATTAAAATTTTTTTGTTTTGGATTTTTTTTTACATATATACGTCATTGACCGTGCGGTTTAATTAATGTTATATCTTTATAGTTCGGACATTTACGCATGGGACGATACCACATATGTTTATTTTTCTTAACATTTTTTTTTTTAAATGGGGGAAAAAGGGGGATGATTCAAACGTTTATTAGGGAAGAGGTTAAATAACATATTTTTTTTTATTTTTTACACTTGTATAGCCCCCATTGGGGACTATACCATGCAATCTACTGATTGCAGACACTGATCAATGCTATGCCATAGCATTGTATTGATCAGTGTTATCACGCGCTGCACTGCTCCTGCCTGGATCTCAGGCATGGAGCAATAGGGCGATGATCGGACGGTGAGGAAGAAGGTAAGAGACCTTCCCCCGTCCTCTCAGCTAATCGGAATGCTGTGGTTTCGCCAAGGCAGTCCCGATCAGCCCACTGAGTGAAACAGCAACAGAATTAACTGCATTTAGATGCTGCAATCAACTTTGATCACCGCGTCTAAAGGGTTAATGCCGAACATCAGCCCGATCGGCGATGTCCGGCATTAGCCGCGGGCAGGGTCAGATTAAGGCTACCTGGAAGACTGAGCACTTCATTATGATGCCCCCCCCCCCCCGACAGTTCCCCCACATTAGGTGCAGTATAGTTCCCCCACATTAGGTGCAGTATAGTTCCCCCGCATTAGGTTGGCAGTATAGTTCCCCCGCATTAGGTTGTAGTTACCCCACATTAGTTTGGCAGTATAAGTCGCCCTATTGCTCCATGCCTGAGATCCAGGCAGGAGCAGTGCAGCGCGCGATAACACTGATCAATACAATGCTATGGCATAGCATTGATCAGTGTCTGCAATCAGTAGATTGCATGGTATAGTCCCCAATGGGGGCTATACAAGTGTAAAAAAAAAAAAAAAAAAGTTATTTAACCTCTTCCCTAATAAACGTTTCCCCCACATTAGGTTGGCAGTACAGTTCCCCCACATTAGGTGCAGTATAGTTCTCCACATTAGGTGCAGTACCGTTCCCCCACATTAGGTGCAGTACCGTTCCCCCACATTAGGTGCAGTACAGTTCCCCCACATTAGGTGCAGTATAACTCCCCACATTAGGTGTAGTATAATTCCCTCACATTAGGTGCAGTACAGTTCCCCCCCATTAGGTGCAGTATAGTCCCCCCATTAGGTACAGTACAGTTCCCCCACATTAGGTACAGTATAGTTCCCCCACATTAGGTGCAGTACAGTTACCCCACATTAGGTTCAGTACAGTTCCCCCACATTAGGTACAGTATAGTTCCCCACATTAGGTGCAGAACAGTTCCCCCACAGACATACAGCCTTCAGCCATATACAGTGTATGGCTGGAGACTGCATGCCCGTTTACTTCCCCACTTCAGTGTTCCGACCACCGCTCCTCCGGTACGGGGACCTCGGCCACGATCTACTGATATGGCCTATGTGCCATAGCAGTAGGTCCCGGGACCATAGGAGCGGAGGTCGGAAAACATTGAAAATTACGTGACGTTGGTCATTTACCATGCGCGTGCGTCCTCCTCACTGCCTCGGTCCGCTTTTCTCTTATGGGCGCACGCACGGGACGTCAGTGACATCCCTGCGTGTGCTATCTCCCAGCGGCCCCTGCGTTTTTAAAGTTAACGCGGGGGCCGCCGCAGAGAGGTAACCACCGGGACATCCGTGTGTCCTGAAAAGATTTTTTGGGACACAGGGATGTCCCGAATGTGACGGGGGCCCCCTGCGGATCCGGAGCAGGCGCTCCATGAGCGCCAATGATGATCTGGCCCTGGCCGTGGCTCCTTATTGCTGATAGAAACTGGGACCCACCGGGTATGATGCGGGCTTACCTGCTGTCCGTGCGTCATATCTCGGGAGCCCGCAGTGGACGTGAATGTACGTCCATTTGCGGGAAGGGGTTACCCTCTTAAAGGGGTACTCCAGTGGGAAACTTTTTTTTTTTTTTTAAATCAACTAGTGCCAGAAAGTTAAACAGATTTGTAAATTACTTCTATTAAAAAAATCTAAATCCTTCCAGTACTTATACTTTTTGGAACACAGTGCTCTCTGCTGACATATCTGTCCCTTTTAAGAATTGTCCAGAGTAGGAGAAAATCCCCATAGCAAACATATATTGCTCTGTAGATCCATAAGGTTTCAAGGATACCCAATTTATATGGGTTTTATTTTATTTTAATACTTAAAAAAATGACATGCACCAAAATTTGTATGTTTAAAATTGACATCTTAACTTTTTTATTTTTCCATATATGGGGCTGTATGAGGACTCATTTTTTTGTGCCGTCAACTCTAGTTTTTATCTGTACCATTTTTGTTTTGATGGGACTTCTTAATCACTTTTTATAAAAAATTTTATGGTATATGAAGTGACCAAAAATGCATAATTTTTAATTTTTTATGAGTATGCCATCCTTATATTTTAATAGATCGGACATTTACGCACCCGGCGGTACCACATATGATTTTTTTTTTACTTTTTATTACATAATTTTGTTTAAAAACTGGGAAAAGGGGGGTGATTTAAACTTTTAATAGGGAAGGGGTTAATTAACTTTTATTAACTTTTTTACCCTGTTTTTTTTTCTTTTTTAGCTAAAATATGCAATATTCTAATTGCATGTACTGATCAATGCTATGCCATAGTATAGCATTGATCAGTGTTCTCGGTGCTTTGCTGCTCCTGCCTGCTGAGCAGGCATGGAGCAGTAGATCACCGATTGGACGACAGAGAGGCAGATGAGGACCCTCTCGTTGTGCAGTAAGCTGATCGGGACATTGCGATTTTGTCGCGATAGTCCCGATCAGCTCCACTGAGCTGCAGAGACAGTTTTAGTTTTGTTTTAGGTGTGTCACCTATAAGGTAATGTAACAAAGAGTATGTTGCCGAAGCTACCCACTGGGAAAATCTAACACCAACAACAAAAGCATCAGCAACAAGGATGTATGAAACATTGCATAAGTTTATTTATTGAAGATTATATAAAATATTCATCATAGCAAATAAAAAGCAGTGTACACAGCTGGAAGAGAAGGCAGGAACATACAGGCTCAAAGTGAAAGGTATTGAATGTAAAGAAAACTGACAAACGTTGCATAAGCAGGGGACTCAATGAAGGAATACAGACAATGCAGTATAGCTAAATAAACTGAGTACAAGTGCAACAACAGTCAGAGAGAGGGACAAGTGTATATTACCACAACGTTACCTGCACCTACCCCAACTCACGATTCACGCCAATGCGCTTCTTCAGAACGATATTGTCACGCACCTGATAGCGGGCTGTCACGGAGCTGGTAGTGGATCTTCTACCTGTGTGGCTGATGACTCGGACCGTATCGGGGAGCGGAGTCTAAGGTGCTGCTGGTCTTCACCAGAGCCCACCGCAAAGCAGGATGGATTTGCTATGGAAGGCGACACCCAGGTCGCTACCCCCGACACGGCTCGACCACACAGGTAACTGGCAGGGCGGTGTGGGAGGTGCAACAACTTTATAATGTGCTGTTCAGGTGCATTTCTAATTATGGGCGTACTGGCCCTTTAAATTTCAGAGCACCAGCGTGCGCGCCCTAGGAGACGGGGACACGTGCGCTGGAGCTGAGACACAGTGGAGGAGGCAGCAGAGGAACGAGGTAAGTGACGGGCCGAGACTCGCATACAGACACGTCCTGCGATGCGAATCCCGGCCCTGCCGGGAGCAGGGACAGTGCGCTCGCGGCCGACATGTGCGGCCGGAGCGCAGGTTGTAACAGATATAAATACATTGGAGAATGTTCAGAGAAGAGCTACTAAACTAGTACATGGACAACAGGATAAAACTTACCAGGAAAGGTTAGGGGATAATGTCAGATTGTGGGGATCCAACCGCTGGGACCATCCGTGATCTGCTGTACAGGGGCCTCGGTTCTTCTCCTGAATGGGGCACGTCGACCACAGTAAGAAGCAGCAACTAACACCCCCCCTCAATGCAGCGCCGTGATCTGAAGTTTTTAGCGGTACCATTTTTGCATTGATAGGACTTATTTTGCGCGTACGCCATTGACCGTGCAGTTTCATTAACGATATATTTTTATAATTCGGACATTTCCGCACACGGCGATACCATATATGTTTATTTTTATTTACACTGTGGTTTTTTTTTTTTATGGGAAAAGGGGGGTGATTCAAACTTTTAATAGGGAAGGGGTTAAATGATCTTTATTCACTTTTTTTTTTGCAGTGTTATAGCTCCCATAGGGACCTATAACACTGCACACACTGATCTATTACATTGATCACTGGTTTCTCATAGGAAACCAGTGATCGATGATTCTGCCGCTTGACTGCTCATGCCTGGATCTCAGGCACTGAGCAGTCATTCGGCGATCGGACAGCGAGGAGGCAGGTAGGGATCCTCCTGCTGTGCTGTAAGCTGTTCGGGATGCCGCGATTTCGCCGCGGCTATCCCGAACACCCCACTGAGCTAACCGGCATACTTTCACTTTCACTTTAGACGCGGCGTTAACTTTGAACGCCGCGTCTAAAGGGTTAATAGCGCGCAGCACTACGATCAAAGCCGCGCGCTATTAGCCACGGGTCCCGGCCGTTGTTATAGGCCGTGGCCCCGCGTTATAGATCGGGAGCGGACACATGATGTTCCAGTACGTTATGTGTCCTTAAGGGGTTAAAGTAGTCAGAATGACATTAAATTAGTTTATTAACCTTTTAGGCGTTTCACAGTAATAAAAGCAAAGTGGAGGGGAATTTTAAAATTTTATTTTTTTGCTGATTTTTCCTTTTAATCAATTTTTTTCTGTAACACAGTAGGTGTTGACAAAGAAATAAAACTCAAGATTTATTCCCTGAATTCTGACGTACTTAGAAATATGCCATATGTGGCACTAAGTGTCACCCACACAGGCCTCAGACATGAAGGTGTGCTGTGTGGATTTTGGGGGCATCCTTTTAGTTGAGGATATTTTGTTGGCATCATATAAAATTACAGGGGCCTTGGCATGCAAAAATATTTTTGGAAGACAAGTTGACGCTTTCATTGGTACCATTCTGGGGTACATGTGACACAGATCGTTTTTTATAAAAAAAATTCTGAGGTGGTATACATCTTCGGTTGTTTTTATTAATTTTTTTAAGGTCGTTCGTCATGTGGTGTAAATGACATGTTAACGTTACACTGCAGGTTGATACAATTACGGCGATACCAAATTTATATACTTTTTCAAAAATATTTTAGTTCATTTATGGCATAAAAACTATTTAAAAAAATAATAATGTTTGTAAGTCGCCAGATTCTGTGTGAGGACTCTTTTTTTGAGGGACATGTTGATGTATTTGGGGGGACTATTTTGGGGGGTGTATTATATACACATATAATTAATTTTATTTATTTATTTTTCACAGCAGCCGCGCTGTGACAGTTTAATGAAATCAGGTACATGTACGTGGTGATGCGGGAAGTACCTGATTTTGAATAAAGGGGTTAAGCATGGTCTAACCTTGTGAGTGAACTCAAAATGATAATAATAATAATAATGATAACATTTATGTGGCTTCAACTTATTTTGCAGAGCTTTAATAAAATAATATTGTTTTAACCTAATTTTATATAATGTATTGTTAATTAATTCTGTTTTACACTTATTGATATGATCCTATATAATTTAAATATTTTGTCAAACTAAAGTATTCAATATATATATAGTATTCATCAATATTCATAACCCCCCTCCCTGCTCCTTAGCCCTTGTTAATGTACGGCGCATGCGTCGAACATCAGCAATATGACGAGCGGCCGCCCGGTGAAGATAACATCAGCATGCCCCAAGCTCGGATCGGAGCTCCGCCCATTCCCCAAGGCCCTCATTAGCATAAAAAGAAAAACACGATTTGCAGTGGAACGGCTGGGCAAATCTGGACAATGTCAGTACCGTGTTAATCAGCATCACCCACACTACAAGCCTGTGTGACAGGTTTAGTGCAGATGATACTACTGACAGATTTCCTTTAACAAAAAAATACATAAATAAAATAGAATTTTTAACCACTTGGGGACGCAGGGCGTACAGGTACTCCCCCATCCCCAAGTCCTTAAATGGGCACTGTCAGATACAAAAACTTTAGATATGTTGTAAAGCATGCAAAACCAATAGATTTTGCAATTGCTTTCATTAGAAAATTTTCAGTATTTCATACAGAAAAAGCCAGTCAAACAACTGCCCCCCCTGCCTGCTTGGACACATACTAGTCCTGCTGTGTCCATGCATCCTCACCTATGTCATGGACACACTTCCTTGATTGACAGCTGTGAGTGCTGGGCTCACAGCTGGAAGAAAAATCCTCCCACTGTCAGCTTGTGTCCCGCTACTGTCAGTGAGGACAAGCTGGGAGTTGTAGTTTTGCTAAAGCTAGGGGAGATGTGAGCAGACAGCATACTGAGGGAGGGGGCGGAGACCTGCAGAGTGAGGCCACGCCCCCTACCTGTGAGAGGAATTCAGACTAGTGAGCTAAATTAAAAGTAATAAATTAATTAATAAATAAAGGTGCTAGACACATAAAAATTTGATGTACATGGTCAGGATTAGGTACTAAGTGATATTTAAAAAAAAAAATTTTTTTTGTTGGATCTGACGGGTATGCTTTAAGGATTCAGGGTGTACCTGTACTCCCTGGTCCAGTTACTGGCTTTTAAAGCGTTCTCACGAGCGGAGAACGATTTAAACCCAGTGGGTCCCGACTGCTATCAGCAGCCAGGTCCCAGGGTTAATGCCGAGCATCATCAATCGGGCCGATGCCCGGCATTAACCCTTTAGATGCCGCAATCAAAGTTGATTGCGGCGCCTAAAATAAAAGTGAAAGAATCCCAGTAGCTTAGCGGAGTTGATCGGGACTATTGCAATGAAATTGCGATGTCCCGGTCAGATGAGAGGACAGCGGGAGGGTATTTACCTGGCTCCTCGCCATCCGATCGGTCTACTATTGCTCCAAGTCTGCCATGCAGGCTAGAGCAGCAGAGCACCAATAACACTGATCAATGCTATGCTATGGCATAGTATTGTTCAGTATGTGCAATCAGAAGATTTCATGGTAAAAAAGTCAATATATGTGAATAAGCCCCTCCCCTAATAAAAGTATATATCACCACCCATTTCCCATTTTAACCCCTTAAGGACCCAGCCCAAATATACCTTAAGGACCCGGCCATTTTTTGAACATCTGACCACTGTGACTTCAAGCATTAATAACTCTGGGATGCTTTTAACTTTCATTCTGATTCCGAGATTGTTTTTTCGTGACATATTCTACTTTATGTTAGTGGTAAAATTTTGTCGATACTTGTTTCATTTCTTTTTTACTTTGAAGCTCTCTGCGCATAAGGAAAATAGACATTCCAAATAAATTATACATTGATCCACATACACAATATGTCTACTTTATGTTTGCATCATAAAGTTGACATGATTTTACTTTTGGAAGACATCAGAGGGCTTCAAAGTTCAGCAGCAATTTTCCAATTTTTCACAAAATTTTCAAAATAGAAATTTTTCAGGGTAAAAGGAGAGGAATCTTCCTAAAATGTGTAACCCAATTTCTCTAGCGTAAGGAAATATCTCATATGTGTATGTCAAGTGTTCGGCGGGCGCACTAGAGGGCTCAGAAGGGAAAGAGTGACAATGGGATTTTGAAGAGTGAGTTTTTCTGAAATGGTTTTTGGGGGGCATGTCACATTTAAGAAGCCCCTATGGTGCCAGAACAGCAAAAAAAAAAAAAAAAGACATGGCATACTATTTTGGAAACTACACCCCTCATGGAACGTAACAAGGGATACAGTGAGCCTTCACACCCCACAGGTGTGTCACAACTTCATGTCAAAGTTGGATGTGTTAATAAAAAAAAAAAATTTCACTAAAATGCTAGTTTTCCCCCAAATTTTAAATTTTTACAAGGAGTAATAGGAGAAAATGCCCCCCAAAATTTGTAACCCCATCTCTTCTGAGTATGGTAATACCCCATGTGTGGACGCCAAGTGCACTGCGGGCGCACTACAATGCTCAGAAGAGAAGGAGTCACATTTGGCTTTTGGAAAGCACATTTTGCTGAAATGTTTTTTCTAGGGCATGTCGCATTTAGGAAGCCCCTATGGTGCCAGAACAGTAAAAAAAAAAAACACATGGCATACTATTTTGGAAACTACACCCCTCAAGGAACATAACAAGGGGTTCAGTGAGCCTTATCACCCCACAGGTATTTGACGACTTTTCGTTAAAGTTGGATGTGTAAATGAAAAAAAAAAAATTTCACTAAAATGTTAGTTTTCCCCAAAATTTTACATTTTTACAAGGGGTAATAGGAGAAAATGCCCCCCAAAGTTTGTTACCCCATCTCTTCTGAGTATGGTAATACCCCATGTGTGGACGTCAAGTGCACTGCGGGTGCACTACAATGCTCAGAAGAGAAGGAGTCACATTTGGCTTTTGGAAAGCACATTTTGCAGAAATGGTTTTTGGGGGGCATGTCGCATTTAGGAAGCCCCTATGGTGCCAGAACAGCAAATAAAAAAACCACATGGCATACTATTTTGGAAACTACACCCCTCAAGGAACGTAACAAGGGGTCCAGTGAGCCTTACCACCCCACAGGTGTTTGACTACTTTGGATGTATAAATTATTTTATTTTTTTTTACTAAAATGAATTTTTTTCCCCAAATTTTAGATTTTTAGAAAGGGTAATAGGAGAAAATGCCCCCCTAAATGTGTAACGCCATCTCTTCTGAGTATGGTAATACCCCATGTGTGGACGTCAAGTGCACTGCGGGCGCACTACAATGCTCAGAAGAGAAAGAGCCACATTTGCAAATTTTGCTGAAATGGGGGGGCATGTCACATTTAGTGCCAGAACAGCAAAAAATTTTTTATTTGTAAATACATTTCTTTGGAATAAGGACATACCTCATATCTGGACCGGTCACAGAAGAACAGGAGTGCAGTCAGGGGCATTGAGCTTCAAAATCGCTGCCTGTGGAGCCAGAGCAGTGGGACCCCCCCTCAAGGGGCATTACATGGGGTAATTAATAAACGATACATGGGGTAAGTTACTAAAATGGGGTACAGTGGGACATAGTTACATAGTTAGCACGGTCGAAAAAAGACATACGTCCATCAAGTTCAACCAGGGAATTGAAGGGTAGGGGTGTGGTGGGATATTGGGGGAAGGGATGGGATTTTATATTTCTGCATAAGCATTAATGTTATTTTGTTCCAGGAATGTACTTAACCCTGTTTTAAATGTATTAATAGTTCCTGCTGTGACTAGTTCCTGAGGTAGACTGTTCCATAAATTCACAGTTCTTACTGTAAAGAAGGCGTGTCACCCCTTGAGACTAAACCTTTTCTTCTCCAGACGGAGGGAGTGCCCCCTCGCACTTTGGGGGGGTTTAACCTGGAACAGTTTTTCTCCATATTTTTTGTATGGGCCATTAATATACTTATATATGTTTATCATATCCCCCCTTAAACGTCTCTTCTCAAGAATAAACAATTGTAACTCCTTTAATCGCTCCTCATAACTAAGATGTTCCATGCCCCATATTAGTTTAGTCGCGCGTCTCTGCACCCTTTCCAGCTCCACAGTGTCCCTTTTATGGACTGGTGCCCAAAACTGAACAGCATATTCCAGGTGAGGCTGTACCAATGCTTTATAAAGGGGGAGTATTATGTCCCTGTCCCTCGAGTCCATGCCTCTTTTGATACATGACAATATACCGCTGGCCTTGGAAGCAGCAGCCTGACATTGCATGCTATTCTGTAGTCTGTGATCTACAAGTACACCCAGATCCTCTGACTCTGCAAGTTTAACACCCCCTAAGACATACGATGCATGCAGGTTATTAGTACCCAGATGCATAACTTTACATTTATCCACATTGAACCTCATTTACCAAGTGGATGCCCAGACACTTAGTCTATCCAAGTCATCTTGTAACCTATACACATCCTCTATAGACTGTACCGTGCTACAAAGCTTAGTGTCATCTGCAAAGATAGAAACAGAGCTGTTAATACCATCCTCTATATCATTGATAAATAAATTAAACAACAGCGGGCCCAGTACAGAACCTTGGTGTACACCACTAATTACCGGGGACCAATCAGAGTACGAATCATTGACCACCACTCTCTGGGTACGATCCATGAGCCAGTGTTCAATCCAGTTACAAACTAAAGTTTCCAAGCCCAAAGACCTTAACTTACCTGTCAGACAACTATGAGGGACAGTATCAAACGCTTTAGCAAAATCCAGAAACACTATATCCACAGCCATTCCTCTGTCAAGGCTTCTACTCACCTCTTCATAAAAGCAAATTAGATTGGTTTGACAACTTCTATCCTTAGTAAACCCATGCTGGCTATCACTTATAATACAATTATCCCCTATGTATTCCTGTATGTAGTCCCTTATAAGTCCTTCAAACTATTTACCCACAATGCACGTTAGACTTACCGGTCTATAGTTTCCTGGGGAAGACCTAGAGCCCTTTTTGAAGATTGGTACCACATTAGCCTTGCGCCAGTCCCTTGGCACAATACCAGACACCAGAGAATCTCTAAATATCGTGAACAAGGGTACAGATATTACTCAACTTACCTCTCTAAGAACTCTTGGGTGTAGTCCATCTGGTCCTGGAGATTTGCTTACATTTACTTTACTTAACTTACCTTGTACCATCTCTACATTAAGCCAGTTCAGTACATTACATGATGTGTTACCAGCATTGACCTGTCCAGTGTCAGCTCCTCCTTCTTCCCTAGTATATAAGGAACTAAAGAACCCATTCAGTAGCTCCGCCTTCTCTTGATCACTCGTGACAACCTCCCCATTATTATTATTATTATTATTATTAAGGGGTCCTACATGCTCTGTCCTTGTTTTTTTGCATTTATATAGCTAAAAAAATATATTTAGGATTAGTTTTGCTTTCTTTGGCCACCTGTCTCTCATTTTGAATTTTTGCAGTTTTTATTACATTTTTACAGATTTTATTAAGCTCTTTGTACTGTTTAAATGTTATAGCTGACCCCTCAGATTTGTATTTTTTTTAAGGCTATTTTTTTGTTACATAGTTAGTACGGTCGAAAAAAGACATATGTCCATCAAGTTCAACCAGGGAATTAAGGGGTAGGGGTGTGGCGCGATATTGGGAAGGGATGAGATTTTATATTTCTTCATAAGCATTAATGTTATTTTGTTCCAGGAATGTATCTAATACTGTTTTAAAGCTGTAAATTGTTCCAGCTGTGACCAGTTCCTGAGGTAGACCGTTCCATAAATTCACAGTCCTCACGGTAAAGAAGGCGTGTTGCCCCTTGAGACTAAACTTTTTCTTCTCCAGACGGAGGGAGTGCCCCCTCGTCCTTTGGGGGGGTTTAACCCGGACGTTTTTCTCCATATTTTTTGTATGGGCCATTAATATACTTATATACGTTTATTATATCCCCCCTTAAACGTCTCTTCTCAAGACTAAACAATTGTAACTCCTTTAATCGCTCCTCATAGCTAAGATGTTCCATGCCCCATATTAGTTTAGTCGCGCGTCTCTGCACCCTTTCCAACTCCGCAGTGTCCCTTTTATGGACAGGTGCCCAAAACTGAACAGCATATTCCAGGTGAGGGGGTACCAATGATTTATAAAGGGGGAGTATTATGTCCCTGTCCCTTGAGTCCATGCCTCTTTTGATACATGACAATATCCTGCCGGCTTTGGAAGCAGCAGCCTGACATTGCATGCTATTCTGTAGTCTGTGATCTACAAGTACACCCAGATCCTTCTCTACCAGTGACTCTGACAGTTTAATCCCCCCTAAGACATACGATGCATGCAGGTTATTAGTACCCAGATGCATAACTTTACATTTATCCACATTGAACCTCATTTGCCAAGTGGATGCCCAGACACTTAGTCTATCCAAGTCATCTTGTAACTTATGCACATCCTCTATAGACTGTACTATGCTACAAAGCTTGGTGTCATCTGCAAAGATAGAAACAGAGCTGTTAATACCATCCTCTATATCATTGATAAATAAATTAAACAACAGCGGTCCCAGTACTGAACCTTGGGGTACACCACTAATAACCGGGGACCAATCAGAGTACGAATCATTGACCACCACTCTCTGGGTACGATCCATGAGCCAGTGTTCAATCCAGTTACAAACTAAAATTTCCAAACCCAAAGACCTTAACTTACCTGTCAGACGTCTATGAGGGACAGTATCAAACGCTTTAGCAAAATCCAGAAACACTATATCCACAGCCATTCCTCTGTCAAGGCTTCTACTCACCTCTTCATAAAAGCAAATTAGATTGGTTTGACAACTTCTATCCTTAGTAAACCCATGCTGGCTATCACTTATAATACAATTATCCCCTATGTATTCCTGTATGTAATCCCTTATAAGTCCTTCAAACAATTTACCCACAATGCACGTTAAACTTACCGGTCTATAGTTTCCTGGGGAAGACCTAGAGCCCTTTTTGAAGATTGGCACCACATTCGCCTTGCGCCAGTCCCTTGGCACAATACCAGACACCAGAGAATCTCTAAATATCATGAACAGGGGTACAGATATTACTGAACTTACCTCTCTAAGAACTCTTGGGTGTAGTCCGTCCGGTCCTGGGGATTTGCTTACATTTATATCACTTAACTTACCTTGTACCATCTCTACATTAAGCCAGTTCAGTACATTACATGATGTGTTACCAGCACTGACCTGGCCAATGTCAGCTCCTTCTTCCATAGTGTATACAGAACTAAAGAACCCATTCAGTAGCTCCGCCTTCTCTTGATCGCCTGTGACAACCTCCCCATTATCATTATTAAGGGGTCCTACATGCTCTGGCCTAGGTTTTTTTTGCATTTATATATCTAAAAAAATATTTAGGATTAGTTTTGCTTTCTTTGGCCACCTGTCTCTCATTTTGAATTTTTGCTGTTTTCATTACATTTTTACAGATTTTATTAAGCTCCTTGTACTGTTTAAATGTTATAGCTGACCCATCAAATTTGTATTTTTTGAAGGCTATTTTTTTGTTGTTTATTGCTCTTTTAACATCATGTGTCAGCCATGTAGGATTTAGTTTTAATCGTTTATATTTGTTCCCCTTTGGTATATATTTAGCTGTATAGTTATTTAGAGTTGATTTAAAGATGTCCCATTTACCTTCTGTATCAGTATTTGACAACACCTCCCCCCAGTCTATGTCCTGTAGTGCAGCCCTCAGCCCAGGGAAATTTGCCTTTTTAAAGTTATATGTTTTTGCCTTCCCCGCCTGTCTTTGTTTTCTACATTTTAAGTCAAAAGTAACTATATTGTGGTCGCTATTACCAAGGTTTTCCCGCACAGTTACATTACCAACCAGCTCTGCGTTGTTGGAAATGATCAGATCCAACAAGGCATCACTTCTTGTTGGGTCCTCCACAAACTGGCCCATAAAATTATCCTGCAATAAATTTAGGAATTGTCGCCCCTTTGTAGTTTTAGCCAACCCCGGACCCCAATCTATATCTGGATAGTTAAAATCTCCCATTATTACCACTGTACCTGCCCGGGCGGCCCTCTCTATTTGTTTATGAAGCCGAACTTCTATCTCTTCAGTGATATTAGGGGGTCTGTAGATTACACCAAATACTATTTTTTCAGTATTTCCCTCCTTTTGTAATTCTACCCACACTGATTCCACCTCCTCAGAATCATCACACACTATGGCATCGTTCACACTGACTTTCATACCACTTCTTACATACAGACAGACTCCACCACCTTTTCTGTTCATTCTATCCTTGCGAAACAATGTAAACCCCTGCAGATTGACAGCCCAGTCATGCGAGGAGTCCAGCCATGTCTCAGTGACCCCAACTATATCAATATGTTACTCCAGTATCAAGGCCTCAAGCTTCCCCATTTTATTTGCTAGGCTTCTGGCATTTGTGAACATACACTTTACATTTCCATCCTTTATGTTATTGTTTATTGCTCTTTTAACATCATTTGTCAGCCATGTAGGATTTAGTTTTAATCGTTCATATTTGTTCCCCTTTGGTATATATTTAGCTGTATAGTTATTTAGAGTTGATTAAAAATATTCCCATTTACCTTCTGTCGAAGTATTTGAGAACACCTCCCCCCAGTCTATGTCCTATAGTGCAGCTCTCAACCCAGGGAAATTTGCCTTTTTAAAGTTATATGTTTTTGCCTTCCCCGTCTGTCTTTGTTTTCTACATTTTACAATCAAAAATAACTATCTTGTGGTCGCAATTACCAAGGTTTTCCAGCACAGTTACATTACCAACCAGCTCTGCGTTGTTGGAAATGATCAGATCCAACAAGGCATCACTTCTTGTTGGGTCCTCCACAAACTGGCCCATAAAATTATCCTGCAATAAATTTAGGAATTGTCACCCCTGTGAAGTTTTAGCCAACCCCCGACCCCAATCTATGTCTGGATAAAACAGGTTATGTTCCCAGAATGAATTATAAAACAGGTTATGTTCCCAGAATGATGACCCAGAGCATAGCCAAAACTAAAGAATATGCCCACCCCAAACCCTATGCTCTGAATCATCATTCTGGGAATGTGATGTGTGTGGCCATCCCTAACCTGTTGCCTCAAATGCGCACCCCGCTCAGGTGGAGAGAGAGCACTGCGCATTTAAATCAATGTTCTGCAGCGGTGTCGAGGGGGGATAAATAGCCGATAACTTATATCGGTATAAGTTATCGGCCCTAACCTCCATCGATTATCGGTATCGGCCCTAAAAAAACGATATCGGTCGATCCCTACTATGTACACTGCTAAAAAAAATAAAGGGAACACTAAGATAACACATCCTAGATCTGAATGAATGAATGAACTAATCATCTTTACTTGTGGTCGTGGCCCATGATAGTGGAATTGGACGTACTTACCAATGCTTGTCTTGATCTGTTTGTTTTCACAACTCGTCCACCTGTAAAACACATCCTGCCACTGAACACACATGCCTTAACCTGGACTGATACTAACTGACCCTATTACTGAATCTTAACAGCGGTTGAATTGTGCCCAAACCGCGAACGAGGGCACGCCTATAGTGGGCATGCCCTATTGGTGATAAATGAAAAATGGGTTTGGGAGGGTGGCCAACGCTGTGCGATGAACGTGCCGGCTTGCAGAGAGGCCGAACGTTAAATACACCCGGCCCCTCCCACAAATTCAGCCGTAGGCTTCCCACTTGTGGTCGTGGCCCATGATAGTGGAATTGGACGTACTTACCAATGCTTGTCTTGATCTGTTTGTTTTCACAACTCGTCCACCTGTAAAACACATCCTGCCACTGAACACACATGCCTTAACCTGGACTGATACTAACTGACCCTATTACTGAATCTTAACAGCGGTTGAATTGTGCCCAAACCGCGAACGAGGGCACGCCTATAGTGGGCAAAAATGATAACACGGTTAGGTAAATGGTGAAAGCAAATGACTTTATTTGTTACAGCACTAAAAATCTGAATACATCCGCCATTTCTAACTGGGGGTTGGGAATGTATGCCGCATAGGCATCTGAGTTCCATCTTCCTAATTTTTTACGTATATGGACCGGTACTCCGTGTTTGGAGGCTGCGGAGGCTGCTCCAATGCGGAACGAGTGTCCTGAGTAGCAGCATGGGTCAAGACCTAACAGCCTAATCAATGTGCGTACATGACTGACAAACTGAGCGGTGGTGAGAGGAGCTGAATCAAATGGCAGCAATGGCCTTACCTCCGGTTTGCCATTCATGATGTTTACCCACTCCGCGAGTACCGCTAGGGGGCACCAGGGGTTGCCGGAGGGATAATACCGCACCACAGTGGACTCCCTGCAGGTTTTTGTGACCCGTAGTGTCAGCTCTGCATGACTTTGCTTGATGCTAAGTTGGCCTTTGTCCACGAAAGGTGCTGAACGTGATGCACAAGTGATCTCCCCAGGCCTCAAAAACCCATAGAGCGCTAAATATATGCCGACCTTGATAACCTTGCTATGAAACCACCCGAACGGGGCGGAGTCGAGAAGAGTCGACATGTCTCTGAAGATTTCCCCTGTGATAGGTTGCCGTGTACCCACCCGCGGGATGGAGTTAGAATTAACCCCTTTTAATGCAGCTTTGATGAGATGTACTGAGCATATGGAAGGCTCCTCAGGGAATTGTAATGCATGGTAGTGTTGAATCCCGGATATATGCAACTTGATGGAGTTGTATGACAAGCTCAGGTCAGAGTGGCAAAAGGCAATGAACTGTAGTATAGTGGAAATGCTAAAGCCCCAAGGCAAGGCGTGTCTGTCCAGAAACGAGCTATATAAGCTGATGGCTGCTGCGTAAGCCTTCCTTGTCCTTGGGGCTAATGAACTCTTCACTAAAGTTTCTGCTATCAGGGAGTAACGCCTCAATCCAGGGTTAGCACCCGATGTGAAGGCACTGTGGTGGCTACTGGCTCCGCACCTGGTGAGACCTGAAAAAAAAGATCATAGTTACCCCTAGACAAGGCATCAGCCGCTGTGTTGCAAGTTCCCGCTATGTGTACTGCAATGAAGTTGAAATTGTGTTGTAGTGCTATCCATACCAGCCTGCGCAAATAACTCATGACCTGTAATGATTTGGATCTGCCCTTGTTAACTGTCTGTACTGTGGCCAAATTGTCACAGAAAAACGTGACCGTGGAATTGGACCATGAGGATCCCCAGACGTGTGCTGCTGCCACTATGGGATACACTTCGAACAAGGCGGAAGTGCGGCTGAACCCAGGGACATCCATAACCTCCGGTGGCCATCGGCTGGCCATCCACTGATCGCCATTGTTACGCCTAGCGCTCCGGGTCCCCGCTCTTCCCCGGAGCGCTCACGGCGTCTTTCTCCCTGCAGCTCCCCGGTCGGTCCCGCTGACCGGGAGCGCTGCACTGTCATGGCCGTCGGGGATGCGATTCGCACAGCGGGACGCGCCCGCTCGCGAATCGCATCCCAGGTCACTTACCTGTCCCGGTCCCCTGCTGTCATGTGCTGGCGCGCGCGGCTCCGCTCTCTAGGGCGCGCGCGCGCCAGCTCTCTGAGACTTAAAGGGCCAGTGCACCAATGATTGGTGCCTGGCCCAATTAACTTAATTGGCTTCCACCTGCTCCCTGGCTATATCTGATCTCCTCCCATGCACTCCCTTGCCGGATCTTGTTGCCTTGTGCCAGTTAAAGCGTTTAGTGTGTCCAAAGCCAGTGTACCTGAACTTCTGCTATCCATCCTGACTACGAACCTTGCCGCCTGCCCCCGACCTTCTGCTACGTCTGACCTTGCCTCTGCCTTGTCCTTCTGTCCCACGCCTTCTCAGCAGTCAGTGAGGTTGAGCCGTTGCTAGTGGATACGACCTGGTTGTTACTGCCGCAGCAAGACCATCCCGCTTTGCGGCGGGCTCTGGTGAAAACCAGTAGCCTCTTAGAACCGGTCCACTAGACGGTCCACGCCAATCCCTCGCTGACACAGCGGATCCACAACCCGTAAGCCGAATGGTGACAGCCATGGATTGCTGCGAAACCCAGTGTGCCTGTGGCATCCGTGTACACCTTAGGGGAGTCGATAGTGACAGCTGGCAAGAAAATTGAAACCCCATTCCACTGACTGATGTGATCATGCCACATGTGTAAGTCTGCCAACGCCTCAGGACCTAACTTGACCTGACTACCTGACTTTGTTGCTAGTGACAGTAGTGCCAACAACCTTGATACAAAAGATCTACCCTGCGGAATTAACCGCATCGCGAAAGCCAGCATGCCTAGCAAGCTCTGGAGTTCAACCCTTGACGTCACTTGTGTTCTCATGAATTTCTGGATGGTTTCTTTGATTCTACTGAGTTTGTCTGCGGGCAGGCTAGCCTGCATTCTCTCTGTGTCTAGTACCACACCTAGGAATGTAATCTTGACTGATGGTCCCTCCGTTTTCCCATGAGATACTGGTATACCCAGGGTGTCGAATAAAGACCTCAGTGCTAGCAGACTGTTGGGATTATCGCCTGTGGGATCTAACAGGAGAAAGTCGTCCAAGTAATGTATGACGTGTCTACAACCTGACACATTTACCAGTACCCAGTGCAAGGCTCGTGCCAGCTGTTCGAACAACCACGGGCTGCTCTTGGAGCCGAACGTTAGTCTTGAGGCGAAATAGTACATGCCCTGCCATTTTATGCCATACCACTTCCACAACTCTTCTGCTATTGGTAACAACTTGAAGGCATCGGCAATATCTGCCTTTGCTAACCATGTACCTGGTCCCAACTGAAGAATGATTTGTATTGCGAGGTCGACTGAAGCATATTTCATAGCAAATTCTTCAGATGGGATCAGGGCATTCAAACTGGGTACTACAGAGGAATATGGGGCAGATAAATCATAAATTAAATGTTTTTTATTGGAGAATTTTCCTGTCACCACCCCGACCGGACTGACCCTCCAAACTTCGAAGGGTGACGTCTGGAATGGCCCGATGATGAAGCCTTTGGTCAACTCCTGTTGAATTAATTCCGTAACGACCTGGGGTTGTTGCGTGGCTGACCGTAAATTCTCACACTCAAAAGTAGATTGAGGTAAAGACACTAAGCCTGTGTGGAAACCCGTCCTAAAGCCTGTGAGTAACCATTGTACCCAGTCTTGTTCCGGGTGATCTGCCAACACACCAGCCAACGCATCCACCTGGACCCCGCCTAGTCAAGACTGCTGTGACCTCTGAGAGCACATTGAGCTGGGATGGGCCCGGAAGCAAAGCAAGCACACATGCAACAACCTGCAGTTGCTGAAATTGCAACTCGCCAAGTTGTAGTTGTTGCACACCTGGCTCCTGCCCAGGTACCTCACAGGGCGCCCCAGTTTGTCTACAGCAGTCGAGAACTTGTGCCCGGGAGCAGGAGAAGCCGTGACCCCCCTACTGGTACTTGGCTCTGGCTCATGACTGATGCTGGAACACCACGGGGCTGTGTGCGAAATAGACTGGCAGATGGTGCAGGTCGGTGCCTTCAACCCAGCAAAATGCTTACAAAACAGTTCGGTGTCCACCACTCCCCAGTCTGTTTCGTAAGCGAACTGACTGACCCCTGCCGCAGCCTTTGCCGCAAAGGACTTGTGGTACTCGTAGAAGTACGACCCGCCATATTTGTAAGCAAACTCTGATAATTTGTATAAATATAGATCCAGCTCCTCCCTCCTCTCTGGTTTCTCTGTGCAGATCACATCCCTGTATAGACTGAAAGCAATCACAAACTCTACTATTGTGAGCTTGCGGTTTAACCTGGCATCCTTGCTCTTGAAGACCACCGAGACCTCCCCACATGCTACCGTCTTCGTCTCAGTGACGTCTTGAGTGCTGATAAGCAAGGATGCCAGGTTAACGTCCTTGCCGTCCAGAATATCCTTACGGATGGAAGCGGGAATGAAGTGTGATGGCGTGATTTTTGGAGGTGTTATTCCCCTACCTACAGGAGCTGCCACCACGGGTGTAGCTGGGGTTGTGGGTGCAACCACCGCAAGGGGGACTGATGCTTGGGACGCACTACCCCTCTCGAATGTGTCCATTCTGGATTCCAGGCTGGACAAAGAGGACATCATGCTGTTCATCATAGAATGCAGTTGTGCCAGGGACGTGGCCACTGTCTGCCCCGACATGTCCTGCTGACTGCCGCTCGCTTCCTGTCCTGATATTAGCAGCTTGTATAATTCCGCTTTCCTAGCTGACGCCGGAAATGGAATTCCCTTCTTGCGAAGCTCCTCCATCAATCTGGGAATTGTCCAGGATCTGTACGCAGTGCCTATTCCCTGCTCGGAACTCCTGGCAGGGGTTTCTGGGACAGACAACGTGTCTTCAATGTCTGATGCGTTCGACATGATGCCACCACCTGTCCGGGCCATGACGGGTGCCGGGGAGAGATTAATGAAACATGAAAACCATGTATGCCTCCCGATTCTAGTTGATGACCCCTTCTGCTACTAACCTGCCAACTACCACCGTCAACCGTCAGGCAAGGACCTAGAACAACACGATATATTAAACATGCTATAATATTCCTACTATCGGCTCAGGTGCCTACCACCTCACCGTGTACTACCTGGAACAACTCTCCTGGCCCGGTAACCGTGACTATACTAGACCATCCCAATTGTCGTGAAAACCATGATCGTGGAACAGCCGCCAACATTGATACCACCGTGACATATCTGCACATAAAGTTCTAAGGCCTGAAGAAGCACAAGCCCCTGTCGTGAACCGTGTGAACGCAACGTGTTGCCTCGTGCGAATTGCTCTGAAAATATGTCAGCAACTGGCTTGTCGTGGTTCCGTTCTGCAAGATGTTTCAGGAGATAGTATGATTACTTGTTGTTGCTGTGTATTGCTCTGAAGACGTGTCAGCAGCAATCAGTCGTAGCTACCCTCCTGAAGAAACGTGTCAGGATAAGTGGATCTGCGCTTAATCGTGTGTGTACCGTGTGGTATGCTCTGAAAACGTGTCAGCAGCAAACCAGATGTAGGTTACCCCCTGAAAACACGTCAGGACAACGGGTTAAATTCCTACACATGTATGACGTATGGTACGCTCTGAAAACGTGTCAGCAGCCAATAACTGTTATATCCCCCCGCCACCCTGCATGCGTGTCAGGGTAATGGTTCACTTCTATTCATGTGTGTAACGTGATGGTATGCTCTGAAAGACGTGTCAGTAGCAAACCAGCTGTAGGTTACCCCCCTGAAATCGTGTCAGGACAACGGGTTAAACTCCTACAAATGTGCGTAATGTGTGGTATGCTCTGAAAGACGTGTCAGTAGCAAACCTGGCTGTAGGTTACCCCCTGAAAGCGTGTCAGGACAACAGGTTAAACTCCTACATATGTGCGTCACGTGTGGTATGCTCTGAAAAACGTGTCAGTAGCACACCTGGAAACGAGTCAAAGATGACCAGCTGTGGACTGCTGCCCCTAAATCGTGTCGGAATACGGTTGCTGGTTACTCCTATGAGTGCCGTAACGTGAGCTATACGGTGTGCTCTAGCCACGTGTCAGTAGTCCTTGTCGTGCGGGAGTGTCAATAATATCTGCTCCTGTGTGGCGTTCTGTATGTCCTGTGAAGCTAGTCATGGGGCCTGTCCAAGGAGTAACACTCCTCCCCCTTTTTTTTTTTTATATATCTTTTTTTATATATATATATATATATATATATATATATATTTTTTTTTTTTTTTTTTTTCTATACATGTACGTCTATGCACACCCACATGTACATGCATACGCATCTGCACTCACACCTCTGCGTGTGCGTACACCTGCGCATGCATGCCCTGATGCGTCCGAAGCCAATAGTTGTTTCAGAGGTTTGGCCTGTGTTTGCTCCTGTTCTATTGTAGTATACTGGGATCTGTCCGAATGACCTGCGGCTGTTGACCCCCTGGAGACATGACCTCCGCCCCACTGCACGTAGTATCCCCGTGATCACATCTCCAGAGTAGTCACAGCCTGTGCCCTGTCAAAATCAACCATTGCTGTCAGTGTATCTCAGTAATGTGCATCAATTGTGACAACTACCGGTTCCCAGTGCTAATACATATACCTTGGAACATACCTATGAGTTTTGACTGTTTTGCCAGGACTTGTCCCACGCACTTTTATGCCTATAAAGTATAAATGCATAATATAACAATACCCAGCCACATAATAATTTATAACCATCGCCAGGATTGAAGACCTTATGCCCTCCTTATGTTTGTCAGCGATATGCATTTGGCACGTGCCCTGTCACAACCAACCACCGCCGGAAATTACTCATGAAATAACGGATGTGTGCCGCCAATCAACCCCCCCCCCCCCTCACAGACTCTGGCACTGCCATCTATGCGTCCCCGGCAGAATCAGCTGGCTGCGAAACTGCCGTCCCCCCTGGCGAGGAACCGTTCGCGGAGCTGTATGTTCCACGAGCGTGACCACTACAAAGGCACCTGTAGCCAGCACTTACCCGTCCTCTGAATTCAGTCCTGGAGACCGATGCGTGTACCCTCGCTCAACGCAAGCCGCTCTCCGACCGGAACCGGAAGTCCCCGCTTGCTGACGTCCCTTCTGTGACGTACCCAACGCTGTGCGATGAACGTGCTGGCTTGCAGAGAGGCCGAACGTTAAATACACCCGGCCCCTCCCACAAATTCAGTCGTAGGCTTCCCACATATTTGAATGTGCTGACAAAAAAATCACACAAAAATTATTAATGGAAATCAAATTTATCAACCGATGGAGGTCTGGATATGGAGTCAAAGTGGAAAACCACACTACAGGCTGATCCAATTTGAAGTTATGTCCTTAAAACAAGTCAAAATGAGGCTCAGTAGTGTGTGTGGCCTCCACGTGACCGTAAGACCTCCCTACAACGCCTGGGTATGCTCCTGATGAGGTGGCAGATGGTCTCCTGAGGGATGTCCTCTCAGACCTGGACTAAATCATCCGCCAACTCCTGGACAGTCTGTGGTGCAACGTGGCGTTGGTGGATGGAGCGAGACATGATATCCAATCGGATTCAGGTCTGGGCAACGGGCGAGACAGAATGCTTTCCTCTTGCAGGAACTGCTGAGACACTCAAGCCACATGAGGTCTAGCATTGTCTTGCATTAGGAGGAACCCAGGGCCAACCGCACCAGCACAAGGGGTCTGAGGATCTCTTCTCGGTACCTAATGGCAGTCAGGCTACTTCTAGCAAGCACATGGAGGGCTGTGCGGCCCCCCCCAAAGAAATGCCACCTCACACCATTACTGACCCACCGCCAAACCGGTCATGCTGGAGGATGTTGCAGGCAGCAGAACATTCTCCACGGCATCTCCGGACTCTGTCACATGTGCTCAATGTGAACCTTTCATCTGTGAAGAGCACAGGGCGCCAGTGGCGAATTTGCCAATCTTGGTGTTCTCTGGCAAATGCCAAACGTCCTGCACGGTGTTGGGCTGTGAGCACAACCCCCACCTGTGGACATCAGGCCCTCATGGAGTATGTCTTTGACTGTTTGAGTGGACACATGTACATTTGTGGCCTGCTGGAGGTCATTTTGTAGGGCTCTGGCAGTGCTCCTCCTTGCACAAAGGCGGAGGTAGTTCTGCTGCTGGGTTTAGCCCTCCTACGGCCTCCTCCATGTCTCCTGATGTATTAGCCTGTCTCCAGCAAACCTTTTTGCCACAGCTTGCATTGATGTGCCATCCTGGATAAGCTGCACTACCTGAGCAACTAGTGTGGGTTGTAGACTCCGTCTCATGCTACCACTAGAGTGAAAGCACCATCAGCATTCAAAAGTGACCAAAACATCAGCCAGGAAGCATATGAACCGAGAAGTGGTCTGTGGTCACCACCTGTGGCAACCACTCCTTTATTGGGGGTGTTAATTGCCTATAATTTCCACCTGTTCTCTATTCCATATGAACAACAGCATGTTAAATTGAGTGTATAAAACACAAGGTAACAATAGGGTCCTATATTACATTTGAAAAAAAAAATTATTAGGTGAAGACAACTTTTTTGGTATATATCAAAAGAATATATTAGAAAATTATACAATAAATAAATAAATAAAATGGCAGATGTCTATGCTCAGCACCCATGCTACAGAAACCCAGACAGATATTGGCCATTGATTTGGGGGGGGGGGGGGGGGCATTAGGCAAAAACGTTCACCAGGGTTCATATTGGAAATATTTTGTAATACAAGAGTCTGATTGTCTTTGTGCATGATCACTTCAAACAGAATAAATAAAGCTGTAAAGAAGTTGCATTGGATAAAGACTTGAGAGTGCCACGTACATCGTATGTTAACATTTGGGAACTTTGTTATGCTGAAACCCCCAGCAGTGCGTGAGACTGATTTTGTTAAAAATAAAGTATTTTTTTTTTCTTTTAGTACAATAATAGAAAAACTACGGTATATGAACCAGGTGTCATTTTAATTGCATTAACCTACATAATGCAAAGAACATGTCATTTTTATCATAAAGTGTACTACCTAAAAATAAAACCTCCTAAGGGTATGTTCACACACACAGGATCTGCTGCATATTTTTGCTGCATATTTTCTGCAGCTGGTTTTGCTACCCATTGAAGTTAATGGGTAGCAAAATCAGCTGCACAAAATCTGCAGCAAAAATATGCAGCAGATCCTGTATGTGTGAACGTACCCAAAAAGTTGCAAAATGCTGTTTTCTTTTTGGCAGTTTTAAATTCCCCCACAAATAATAATTTATTTGTTTCTCTTTAAATTTTATAGTAAAAAAAAAAAAAAAAGTGGCATTATAAAGTACAATTGGTCACGCAAAATAATATAGAATTCCGCCTCTTAAAAGGCAAAAAACAAAAATGCAGAAATGAAAATTAACTGTGCCCTAATAATAATTATTATTATAAGATTTTTATTCTTTACACTTTCTAACAGATTCTATACAGATCTTATGATTTTCACCTCCTAAAAGTTAAAATTAATAAAAAAAATGAATTGATGTTTTTTATCTTCAATACTATATCTGATTGTACATTTGGAACCCAATTTTGAAATGTGAAATAATTATTTTTTACAATTAAAAAAAATAGTATCGGGGGAATTTACAAAGAACGGCAAGGTCAATTTTACTCAATCCGTCAAAAAGTTGGATGGCGTCACTATCGATGACCTGGTCTCAACTAGTCCTCTGACATGAGAGTTGTTATGCAGGCATGATGGCACATCACCCATCCATGCTCTGTTCGTCAAAAATGATAGCACCCACAGGCAGTAGTCTTCGATGGCAGAGCCATTCTGCTGATCATGCTTCTGCTCAAAGTGCTGCTCTTTTCCACCTAGTGCTAAAAACTCAGTTAGGTGCAGATGAGTTTAGGGTTAGACTTTAGGTTTAGGGATTAAACGTTATGGTTAGGTTTAGGGTAAGGGGTTATACTTTAGGGTCAGGGTTTAGACTTTATGGTTAGATTAAGGGTAAGGGGTTAGACTTTATGGTTAGATTTAGGGTAAGGGGTTAGACTTTATGGTTAAGTTCAGGGTAAGGGGTTAGACTTTAGGGTTAGGGCTTAGATTAGGGTAATGGGTTGGATTTTAGAATAAGGGTAAGGGGTTAGGCTTTATGGTTAGGTTTAGGGGTTAGACTTTCGGGTTAGATTTACAGTAAGGGGTTAGACCTTAGGGTTAGGGTAAGGGGTTAGACTTTATGATAAGGCTTATGGTAAGGGGTTAGACCTTAGGGTTAGGATAAGGGATTAGACTTTAGGGTTAGGTTTAGGGTAAGGGGTTAGACTTTAGGGTTAGGTTTAGGATAAAGGGAAACCTTAGGGTTAGGGTAAGGGATTAGACTCTAGGGTTAGGGACAGGGGTTAGACTTTATGATTAGGTTTAAGGTAATGGGTAGGGAAAGACTCTAGGGTTAGGTTTAGGGTAAAGGATTAGAGTTAGGTAGAGTTTAGGTAGAGTTGTAGCTTGGATTAACTCCAGGTCACTTACGTAAATTACAGTAATAAATGGTGGCCAGGTGGGGCATTAATCAGCCAAAAAGTATTTTTCTAAAGCCAGGAACACTGGCATGAAATGTTGATAAATCCCCCCCCCCCCCCCCTCAAAATAATTATAGAATTTAGAATTAGTCAGTCTTCATAAATTGTATTATTTTTTTCTAATATATATATATATATAAATAAAACCTATCACATAACACTGTAACCTTTTTTTTACTGATTTTCATGAAAATTATAAAATTTGTGTATTTTGTCAACCTTTGACAAAATAATAAAAATAGTTTTTTTTATTTATTATACATCATTGTTGGATAATATATGTAACTGTGTAATGTTGAATCTAATATGGAAGAATTCATTGGTATAATGAATCCCCATGACTAGCTTTGAAGACATATTTGGGGTTTGTAGACTTTTCCCTGTGTAGAGATCTATAAAATGCCTATTGTATCCAACAAACGTCTTTAATGTTCATTTTTCGTCATCTAGAATGGGAATTCAGTGGAAAAACGAGCTTAGAAGCCCATTTCCATTCAAGTTCGTCACACAATGAAGAGTAGGGTTGGGCTATGACCAAGCCGCCCGCCATTACGAGTCAACTCAACTGACTGGAGAGATGGACAAAATGGCCGCCAACTGTCACTCCCCGCCCTTCCCCCAGACTCGCTTCTCGGGAAAACAGAAACCTCGCTATGGCGGGAAATGGACGGGTCCAACAGGCACTGCTCTGGGGGTTGGGCTCGCTAAAAGAAATCGCGCGTCTATCGCCGCCAGATTCCTCGTTTCTTATTGACTTGTGTTTTGCCAAACGCGTCGAACAAACCAAGATGGCAGCCAAGAAAACAAGGCACAACCTCGTTCTGGCTATGACTAATGGGTTGGCTGTGGACACCTCCCCCCGGCACCAGCTGCCTTCCTGCCCCACCCCCTCCTTTAGACATTTTTTTCCCCGCTGCGGATGCACAGAGCTGCACGTAGTCCATGTCAAGACGAAAATATCTTGCTGCCTCCGCTGGCCGGAACTATTTTACCCCTGTCCTGTCGCAGTATTACGCCTAGCACCGCACTTCGACATCGCCTGTGTGTTTTACACGTCGCTACTTGATAGGTAAATTCGATATATCGGTGTTTATTCGCATTTCACTTACAGTATAATCCCGTTTGCATTTAGTAGGCGGAGGGCGGACTATTTCTTTTTGGCAGGCCGTGTGTAATACCAAGGCGGCGGAGGGATACGTTCTGTGGTATCCGTTCGCTGAAAGTCCCCTGTGCTGTTAAGTATTGCTCTAAGTTGAAAGTGGAGGCGGTGAAAGGAGGCGAGGTTACGGGCGCCTGGCAACTCATGTTTGATTGACAGACCACTTCCGCCAATGGTTATCGGGATACCTGACTTAGACCCACCTCCTGTTTCTATTCCTCCAATAGGCGGAGTTGGGGCGTGTCTTGGAGCGTACGCGTGTAGTGTTTGTCCGCCTCTCCTGCATAGTAGTGTCCTGGACCGGAGCTAGAGAGGCTGAAAGGGACGACAATAGATCGGACAGCGGTCGTCTAAACCCCGCCGGAGCCGCTAAGGCTCCCGTTGGCTGCCATATCGATTACCGGCGCATGACAGAGCGACTTCAAACGGTGAGTGTCAGGGGAAGCGCCAAGCGGCTTTAGGGTCTCGTTCACACCTGGTATTTGCACTGTCATAAACCGCAGTTGCGTTTAGAACCGGAAAAACCTCGTGCATAGTAATTAATTAGCATATATTATAACTAGTTAATTAGCATATATTGTTAGCTGCTTTTTTCCCTCAGGTTACTGTCATTATGCCCTCAAACTTAAACGCCACCGACCCTGGCGGAAAAGTGTGTGTGCGCCTGTGACAGTTGTCGTGTCAGTCACATGACGCCAAAGTTGTGTCGTGGCTTTAAAGCGGTAGCGGGTATCAGCCTTGCCAGTGTATATATTTGGCATCGCCATGGCGACTAGTGTCATGGTTTGTCTCTAAAACTGGGGTGACAGCGCCAAATGTGCCTATCCTGGCCCGCCGAGCTTGTATGTAAATACTCGGCCACCTGAGGTTCACGTGTTGTCATGTAGTAAAGGGGGCGGGTGCTTTGTCGTTAACCCTTCATGGCCTGTGCTGATTTTCTCCTTTCTCTCTCTCTCTCTCTCTCTCTCTCGCAGGCTTCACCATGATGGTGCTAATGCATCAGGAGAGCATCCACGTGCTTGTGGGGCAAAAATTTACCTGCGTGCTGGGGAGCGGCCTGGACCTGGATATCAGACACATAGACGACTGGCCATGGAAGAACGGCGTCATCCGAGCCGCGTCCCACAAGGATATCAACTGTACTGAGCTCAAGGTAAGCGGCGGCGGCACCGTATCGGTGGTCACTGCATCGCAGATCATGATGGACGTGTTTATATCGGCTGAGGATCGGCATTGGGTTTTTGCTTTGTGTTATTACTAGATCTCTAAGGATTTATTGTAAACCCTTTGGTTGCAGGGTTCCTGATGGTCCAGGGACACAGTTTACTAGTAAAGTGTTATTTGTGGATCTACGAGAAGACTAAAATAGAGAAACACAGCCACACATCCACCATTATGTACAGTGACCCCTCGACGTACGATGGCCCCGACATACGGTAATTTCAACATGCGATGGCCTCTCAGAGGACATCGCACGTTGAAGGCAGCATCAACATACGATGCTTTTGTATGTCGGGGCCATCGCATAAACGGGTATCCGGCAGCGCAGACTGCTTCAGCTGCCACCGGATAGCCGTTTACGGTGCCCCGTGTGTTCCGCTGACGATCACTTACCTGTCCTCGGGGCTCCGGCACGTCCTCTACGGGATCCCTTGCATCGTCGGCGCTCTCCGTCGTCGTCATCATCACGTCGCTGCGCACGCCGTCCCGTCATCCAATAGGAGCGACGTGATGGTGGCGACGGAGAATGCGGATGCCGGGGAAGCAGAGGCCTTGCCGGAGCATCGGGGACACTTAGGGGACGTGGCGACAGCGATGGAAGGCGATATCCAGGGCAGCGGTGACGGTTCGGAGCGGCGGGGACAGGTGAGTACAACTTCCTCTAACAGTGGTCTACAACCTGCGGACCTCCAGATGTTGCAAAACTACAACACCCAGCATGCCCGGACAGCCGTTGGCTGTCCGGGCATGCTGGGTGTTGTAGTTTTGCAACATCTGGAGGTCCGCCGGTTGTAGACCACTGTCCTTTACTTTACATTGCACGGATCCCTCAACATACGATGGTCCGTTTGGAACAGATTACCATCGTGTGTTGAGGGATCACTGTACTAGTTTCTCAACAACCTGTTAGTTTTTTAAATTATGCTGAGGAACAAAGTAGATCAAAATACAAATGGTGGATGCGTTTCTCTATTTTTGTTGTACTACAATAAGACTAACTGGCTGTAAGTGCTTCAAATCGGCCTTGAATTGTCTTGAGACCTCAGAGCTTCATACCAAAAGGCAAACGATGACGGTCGTCGTATAACCCGTCCTATTCCCATCGATGTGCTGGGGCTTTAGTTGCCCATTTGGGATTTGTCCATGACCTTGAATCTAGAGATGAGCTGGTTTACAGGGAGATTTGTTAGATTGACCATGGACTTGTTCAGCCTTAAAGGGGTACTCCACTGGAAAACATATATTTATTTTTAAATCGACTGGTGCCAGAAAGTTACAGATTTGTAAATAAAAAAAAAAAAACTTAAGTACTGGAAGGATTATCAGCTGCCGTATGCTCCACAGGAAGTTCTTTTCATTTTGAATTTCCTTTCTGTCAGACCACAGTGCTCTCTGCTGACACCTAATCTGGACAGTACCTAAAATGGAAAGAGGTGTCAGCAGAGAGCACTGTGGTCAGACAGAAAGGAAATTCAAAAAGAAAAGAACTTCCTGGAGATCATAACAGCAGCTAAGTACTGGAAGGATTAAGATATATCTATTTTTTTTTTTTTTATAAATGTCATTTACAAATCTGCTTAACCTTCTGGCACCAATTGATTAAAAAAAATATATATTTTCCAGTGGAGTACCCCTTTAACATA
Organism: Hyla sarda; assembly: GCF_029499605.1. Classification (NCBI taxonomy): domain Eukaryota; kingdom Metazoa; phylum Chordata; class Amphibia; order Anura; family Hylidae; genus Hyla; species Hyla sarda. The sequence continues at coordinate 40,114,916 of NC_079189.1, read as the reverse complement.
GTCATTAGAGGTGAGCGAACTTACAGTAAATTCGATTTGTCACGAACTTCTCAGCTCGACGGTTGCTGACTTTTCCTTCATAAATTAGTTCAGCTTTCCGATGGGCTGGAAAAGGTGGATACAGTCCAAGGAAAGAGTCTCCTAGGACTGTATCCACCTTTTCCAGCCCACGGGAGCACCTGAAAGCTGAACTCATTTATGCAGGAAAAGTCAGCAACCGCCGAGCCGAGAAGTTCGTGACGAATCGAATCTACTGTAAGTTCGCTCATCTCTAATAGTCATTCAACTTTAGAGGACAACTGCAGTGGTACACTTTTCTATATGCCCAGGCGTCAAAAATAAACTCGTACATACCATCCTATGAGCCCCCGTTGGTCCGGCACAGGCCTCACGGTCCGGCAGTGCTGACGTCATTCCACTTCCTGGGGATGGGGACGCCACAGAGCCGTCAGGGAATCGCCGGCCGTAGCGATGTCCCGCCCCGGTCGGTGATAGGCTGAGCCCACTGTCATGTAAGGAGCTCTGGCCGGCTTCTTACATAAAAGTGGGCTCAGCCTATCACCGACCAGGACGGGACATCGCTACGACCGGTGATACGCTGACGGCTCTGTGGCGTCCCCATCCCAGGAAGTGGAATGACGTTGGCATTGCCGGACCGTGAGGCCTGTGCCGGACCAACGGGGGATCGTAGGAAGGTATGTGTGAGTTTATTTTGTTTGTTTTTTGAGGCACGGGCATATATAAATGTGTACCACTGCAGTTGTCCTTTAAGTGTTACTTTCTTAGGAGACCTCAGAGCAGAACAAATTCAAGACTAAACAAATTGATGGCCGATTCAGACCTCAGAGCAGAGTTTAGCACGTACATGCCAAATGTAGGGTAAAATCTGTTGTGAACCCAGCCCAAGTCCCTGTTGATTTTCTGGTACTTTATTAGAACACTGTAATCTGTCATGAATTTAAATCTATAGAAGAGCTAATCTGCAGTGAGGTTTGCCGGATCGCTCATTGATTAGTTTAGCCTTGGAAAAAGTTGTCATGTTTTCAGGGAAGTCTGAAATGATGCTCTGTGCTCTCATAGGAGGACAATGTCATAGCAGACATTTCTGGGGTCTCCTAGGGATGTGTCATACCAGACATCTATGGGTGGCAGCATCCGGTTGATGTAGACATTTAGTCGTTCTCAAGAGACCAAAATGGATACCAGCTTTTCTTATAGCCCACCTTTTCACAGGTGCATTGCATCAGTATTACAGCCTTGAATTAAAGGGGTACTCTGCTGCTCAGTGTTTGGAACAAACTGTTCCGAATGGTGAAGCCGGCGCCGGGAGCTCGTGACGTCATAGCCCCGGCCCTCCTCATGACATTGCGCCCCGCCCCTCAATGCAAATCTATGGGGGAGGGCGTGACGGCTGTCACAAGCTCCCGGCTTCAGCGTGCGTTCCAAAGGCTGAGCAGCGGAGCACCCCTTTTTTTTAAGGACTGTCAGTCTAAGGGTATGTTTATACAGGCAGAACCCATGCCTATTTGGAGTGTTGCACTGTCTGTGTGTTACCAGCCTGGAAGCTGTAGTTGTTATTCTCAACAGGAGCTTCAGAGAGTAACCACATGGAATGTGAAGATGCATACCATGTGGTGTACACCATTTCATAACTCAAAATATACTGGGGCCATGGGGGACACTGTCTGGTACATAGAGCTGTATGGATATGTTTGGCTTATAGTGGCGTTTTTCTGTAATGGGGCTGGCATCTCGGGGGCAGTCATCTTAGGACATACTGTATTTTAGATTTGGTGGATACACCAATGGCTTGTCTCTTTTAGTATGGACATGAGGCGCTTCTCGTAGACACTGTTGATAGTTGACTAGTATTCTTGGTCTGTCTTAAACCTCAGGATGTTCTTATCTTGGAGCAGTCAGTGAAGCTGGTCATAATCTATATCTGGGTTCATGTTCCTGGCATTGAAGTGGCTCCAAGAATGGGAAGTGTGCTGGTTGTCTTCATGTAACATCAGAAGAGCATCTCCAAGGGCTTCACATTCTGATTGGAGCAGAGTGACTGACTAATGGGAACCTTAAGTTGACCATATATATAATATTGTCAGCTGAACCCTCCAATTTATTTGGGATTGGTCACCTTCTCCTGACACAACACTGTGCATGTAAGGTGTTCTGGAGGAACGCAAGTGTTAGGCTGATGGCTCTCTATAGTGTATGACAAGCTTTAGGATGTGTCTACCCTATGATACAACCCTTCAGAAGAGGCCAGTAACATACAGCAGTGGTTGGCCATTGGTTTATTTGTATGGACTTCTAGTTAAAGGGGTACTCCACTGCTCAGCATTCGGAGCAATATGTTCCGAACGCTTAGATCCGGGGACTCGTGACTCACCCCCGGTCCCCTTTTGCAGTCGTGGCCCCCTCCCATAGACTTGCATTTAGGGGGTGGGCTTGACGGCCAAAGGGGACTGGGGCATGACGTCACGAGTCCCCAGCGCACCAGAACTAAGCGGTTGGAACATTTTGTTCCGAACGCTGAGCAGCGGAGTACCCCTTTTAAGGCTCCCATGTCTCCTTGGTAATATTTACTATATATTGTGTGTGTGGCACATAGCATATATGGGTCACCTAGATGAACATGTTCTGCTATATCTGTGAATTAAGGGATTTTTTTTTTTTAAGGCATAAAATGAGATACAAATGTAGCGTTACTAGTCGAGAATCCAAAAGGTGTGTTTTTTATTTATTTTTTGACGGAAACTACAAATGACATCATCCTAAGGCTACATTCACACTGCCGGCAGTTTGAAGCCCGTTATTTTAGGATTGAGAAAAGCCGGAGAAAAAATAGTGCTTGCACCGTCTTTTTCTCTAGCAATAACAGCGGCCATAGAATACAATGGGTCTATCGATACTTGTTGTTTGCCGGTATGCTCCAGCAAAATTACCATTAGTGGCCTAACCTCTGGGACACAGAGAATTAATAGGTGCAGCATCGGTTCATTGCTACAGCCTCTTCCCAGTTTTTCCTGCACCCGGCTGTGCATGAATCTGCATCTGACCCCATTCACTTGACTGCTGCTCTTTGCCAGGAGTGTGGCAAACTGAGAAGGGGCTGCAGCAATAAATCGGAGCGGTACCCCATCATTCTTAGTATTGTCTGGGGTCTCTGAAGTTAGAATACTTTAAGTGATATAGCGATGGAAAGAATGGCGAACTGAAGGTGTTTGTACACATCGAATAGAAATACAGTGACATTTGGGCAGTGTTCCTTATGCTGGCAGGGAGGTGCTCATTAGTCTGTTATAACCGCGTTGTGTTCCGTCTCGCACTATTAAAAATTATCCTTTTGTATGACGAAGTTACTTAATGGAGTTGACGTGGGTTTCTGCTTTCCTGGGCCGGTTGTGGTCAGTGCCGTTTTACTCCCAGTCTGTACTAAACTATTGGTTGGGCCCAAGTCACCCCTTTTCGTTTAACAAGGTATTGGTTGTTAAATTATTTACCTAGTCCATTCTCCTGTTAAGACAACTGTGAACTTGCATTTCCACAATAGAATCATGGTTGAAATTGACCTGGGAACTCTGACACCTTCTCTTGACTATGGCCTGGTGTTCTCTCTATTCACTGGTCATGTCTTACCACCGTTTTGTAGGCTGTCTTCTTGCCTGGGTATTCCAGGCCAAAACTTCTTTTTTTTTATATATATATATATATATATATATATATATATATATATATATATATATATATATATATATATATCAACTGGCTCCGGAAAGTTAAACAGATATGTAAATTACTTCTATATAAAAAAATCTTAATCCTTCCAATAGTTATTAACTTCTGAAGTGGAGTTGTTGTTTTCTGTCTAACTGCTCTCTGATGACTCACGTCCCGGGACGTGACATCATCATTGAGCAGTTAGACAGAAAACTTCAGAAGCTAATAACTATTGGAAGGATTAAGATTTTTTAATAGAAGTAATTTACAAATCTGTTTAACTTTCCGGAGCCAGTTGATACATCTATAAAAAAAAAAAAGGTTTTGCCTGGAATACCCCTTTAAGCTCTTCAGCTGGATATACCTGAGAAGTAGGGTATTTTACCCACCGCTCAGAAGTCTGGGACGAGCCTTACGAAGCGCATGATGCTCACAAAGTAGCTACAGCCGTCCTCGTTGCTATCTTACAGTTTTAAGATGCACGTAATAAAGCATTGAAGATTTTAACCTGCTAATCGTGGTGAGTTGCTGCTTTCCATTTTTCTCTTGTTATACTTTTGTGCCTACTGGACCCAGGGATTTTACCTAGGATCCTATGCCTTATAGCTGAGCACCTCCAGGAAGCTTCATTTCACTGACCTCCGCTTACGTATCACAGCACCGTGATTTATCGTTGCAAGTAGTTCCCGACTCCACACTTCTTATATATACAAATGTCTTCTTGCACTGCTGAACCTCAATATATTCCTTACACAAAAGGAGACGATTTGTTTATGACTGCACCAAAAACCTGTGTTGCTATGTTACCTGTCCTACTTGGTCCTGGAGGCGATACAAGCCTAAGTCTACTCGTTCTGGTAATATGTTACCACCACTTCTGTGTTCTGCACTAATATCCCCTGACTCCTCCTCCTCCTGGCTTTCAGACACTTCCTGTTTTGGTGGCCATGCTGCCTTTATGTAGTAGTTGTGGTCACCAGAAGTACATAGATTGGGCTGCTCCAGGACATCCCAGGATAGTGTCTGGTCGTTTCGTAATTGATGACGGGAGGGGGAGACTTTGGATTTTTACTTCCAGTGATGAATATAGACTCGAGGCTTAGTTGTTGTGGGGTCAGTCAGTGACCTCATGGTGGTGGTACGTCTCTATACAGCCACCCAGTCTGTCCACGAATGAGGTGGTCTCCACCAATAAGACTGAGAGCCGTCTTACACAGGTTATTGTATGGAGAGCTGGAGGTTTTCCAGCAGTGTCTTGTAAGGACTGTACATGGCTGATGGGCAGGGATACATATGTCTAATGTGTACATTGGCTCCTGGCATGAGCCCAGCGGTGGTGAGACCTTTGGGGAAGCCGTGGTGTATCGTATTATTAGACTCTGATTAATCCCTTGTGTCTTAGTAACGTCACCGGTTTCCCAACCTCGTGTGCGTTCTGTTTAGGTTCAGCCCACTGGCTGCGTCCACAATATAAAGGCTAAGACTGGTGCTATGGTCCCTGTTGACTTTACACCAGCATCTCAGGACATCTTAGGCGTCTTGATGCCATTGTGCCCATGTTGATGATCCTATTCTTATAGTGCATGTATGGTTACTAGGCAGAATACATAAAATAATCCATGAAATATCAGTAAAATCCTGATTTTCGGCATCCCCTATCCTTCCTGGTCTGCATTGTATTAGTTTCACATCCCCCCCCAATGAATGGCTTTCTCTGATGCGCCTCTGGCACATGGCTCGAAGTCCAGGCAGCTATGAAAGCCATTGTCTTCCTCTGAACGTCCTTTGCAAGTCTGTAGAGCTGTCGTCTCTCCCTCCCCACCCCCAGCTGTTATGCATTTGGAAGTTCCTCTGTGTACGTGCCGTCTGCCTTTCCATGGAGGGGGAGGGGGTAGTTGCTTATCGTATGTGTAAACTTAGAAGCAGCAGATTCCTGAGCGCCCTGGCTTGTGCTTGTGAGTCATGTTATGTGGGGAGTATCCCTGCCCAGCCAGCCTTTATTGTATGTGACAGCGTCCCTTCTCTGCGTGCACAGCGCTGGTTTAGTATAGGGAATATTGCACTTTGTTGTTAAAGGCGCTGGTGTCCGTATCGGTCTTGTCCACCATAGTTGTCGCCCCCTCAGGGTGTCACATGGACAGTTTCTTTGTTTTGCATTCAATGACTTTGACCTCTTGTGGGTATACTAGCTGCAATCTTTTATTTTATTTATAATACATTTTTGTGTTCTAATAAAAGCAAATATACAATTTTAGATTTTATTTTTTACTGTAGGTGGAAATGTATAGTTCTGTATATAGACTCCCTTGCTGTAAAAGTTGGGCCCTTGGCTCCTTAATTGAAGGATTATTAACCATGAAGTGGTTGTTTTGCATTTAGTGATACTGTTTCCATTATCTGTATACTTCCAGTTTGTTTATAAATCCTGACTCCTCCCACATGAACAATCAAGCCAACCCAAGTCTTCCTTTCAATTTCAGCTCTGTGATCATTGGCTGATATGGGGGGGATGTCACATGAGCATTGCCATTAGCTGTGTGTGTATATAGTATATGTGTAAAAAAAAAAAAAATTATATATATATATATATATATATATATATATATATATATATATATATATATATATATAATTATAATTCATTTACACCTTTTTAAATAAGCTGTCTATTTCATCCATGTTGATTGATCACAGATGGAGGGTTGCTTAGTTTTTGATTCTTACTATAGACCCGGTTGCATTGAGGAGCAGCCCACCCCCCCCCCCCCCCCCCTCTAGTTGGGGATTGAATTTACCTAATGGTTTCTAGCTGTGCTCTGGATCGCCTACATTTCCCCAATATCAGGGGATATGGCCAGATTGTAGGAATAGGCAGGGAGGAGACGGGAATGTTTGCTGCTTGCCTTGCAAATTGCTTTCTATAAAAGGAACCCATGCGAGGCTTTGTGCTGGGCTGAGAGGATTAGACAAGCAGCTGGGATCCTCAATTGGATTAAATATGGAACCGTGGGTTTGTCAGAAACTGGGCAACAAAATGTCCCCACAGGTCAAGGGCCATCACCATGTAAGGTGTGATCATGTATGAGGGCTCTTCTCATCATCCTATGTTTGTCCTGTCGGGCCGGTGTTACTGTACAGAAAAACCTACATAGACTGGTTACATGCCAGATTTGGCTTCTCCTTTTTAAATAGAAGTATACCACAAAGGTAGCAGAGATGGTGACAGCTGTATGTAGCATTAGGAAGGAGATCAGCATACAGTCAGCATTGAGCCTCCTCTGCCCAGACCATACGGAAGGGCCTCTTACCTGGGTCCGATCATTGTACTTCTGAGGAGACTCTAACTTGGTGAGATGATCTGATACTTGTTTTGCCATTAGAATGTAGAGGCCGGTCCTGATGATTCCAAATACTAAATCCAGGAGCCACCTGGGCAAAGTCTCGAAGTATTAGTTCTGATGCCCGAAACAACTCCTAGGTTAGAGGTCCCTGGCTTTCGTAGCTCTTAATTTTTGTCTAGATTAACAAGGTCTTGTCTTGGTTCTGTGGCGGGGGGGGGGCCATCTTGTGATATAAAAATATGCCCACGTTACTAGATGGTTTTAGAAGACGTGTTCTCTTCAAGTACGAGAGGAGTTAAACATCATATCCTAGTGAGAAGCCGGAAGTCTTCGGAGTTGCCAGGTGTGTTGTACAGTCAACCCTACCTTTTAGTGTATTACATTGTGCAAAAGGTGGCAGAGACCTTCCTAAGCCAAGCCCGCTCGTAGTCGTCACTTTGTCACCTCCTTCAGGGGCCTGTGCACATGTAAACATTAGCCATGTGGTGGCACACCCCCTCTCTAGCTGTAAGTGGGCGGTGGTTGTGGAGGCATGCCCGCCCTCTCTGACAGTATGAGGACTCTGGGGACTACACACATTGCTGCAGTCTCAACCCCCCCCCCCCCCTTCTCGACTTTCCATCTGGCTCTATAGTTACAATATGTGAGCCGTTCCACATCTGGAACTTAGTGTCTGTTGAGCGTTGTCGGCTTCTTGTTTTTGATGTTTTTTTTTTTTTTTGCTTTAAAGGGGAAATGTCATATTCTTCAAATCAGCATTTTTATCTTCAGGTGGGGGTGGCGGGAGGGGGGTTCATGATCAGATTCGGCTCTGTTTCCATAATGCGTCAACTCATTCAGCGTTGTGTTTAGCAAGCTCTTGGCATTGACTCTGCACAATGGTCTTTTTGGCTTTCTTTAAGGTGGTAGGAGTCCACTCTGAAAACTGGTCTTGAGGATATGTAGAGCGGTGACTGATTTCATTGGGAGCTTCCAAGCAGAACTGTACAGAAAAAGGACATGTCTCTGTGAGGATAAAAAAAATAATAATAATTTTTTTTTAAATAAATGTTTACCAATAAATATGGTTTTAAACCTTTACTGGTTTTCATGCAAAAAACAAGCGCTGATTTATCATCCAAATCATTTATTTATTTTGTTACCCATGTGAATCTTACCTTATTGTATCAGAAATAGTCATCTATGTTTTCCCATGTAGTATAATGTTCTGAACTTCTGGAGGCTTACAGAACGTAGGATGGTAAGGGAAAGTGCAGCGAGTGCATCTGGCCTGTTTAAAGCTGTCTGCAATGCTGTTGAGAAACTGCACTTTTCTGGTGAGTTAAAGATTGAACATGTTCAGACGTGGAATTGGATTGCGGTGGAAGTTCTTATGCAAACCTTAACGTGTGAACAGAACAGTGGAATTCCCATTGAAATCAATAGAAGGCTGTGTCGAGCGGAGCCCACTAGAGAACAAAGCACAAAATCCCTGTAGTGTGAATAGGGCTAGAACCCAGCTTCCCCCTCCCATAATAAGCAGATGAGGGATAGAAGGATGGTTTACATTGAGTTTTAACACTTCTTTCTGTCTTAGGGCTGTTGGCAAGATTAAAGATTATTATTTTTATTTTTTTATTAGTGTCTGTTTAAAAAAAATAAACACACGAATTAAAAAAAAAATATATATATATATTTATTATACACACACACACACACACACACACACACACACACACACACACACACTGACATCGAAACTACTGCATGGACCCAGCATACAGGTGCACGCTGCTAGGCTAAATATACATAAACAGGAGAATACAGCAGCACACTGCTAGCACAAAGATATAGATGAAACATGAAATGCTATATTGTATTCTCCTGTGTGTGTGTGTATATTTATATATTTGATATTGTTTTTATTTTTTTATCTTTTTTTTTGGTCTACTGTTAACCCCTTAAGGACAATGGACGTACTCCTACGCCCCCGTTTCCGAGTCCTTAAGGACCGAGGACGTAGGAGTACGTCCTGTCCTTTCCCGGCCCCCTGCCGCTAGCCGGAGGGGAGCCGGTGCCCGATGCCTGCTGAAATCGTTCAGCAGGCATCGCGGCATATCGCCCAGGGGGGTCATTATGACCCCCCATGTCGGCGATGGCCGCAGATCGCTGGACAATTCAGTCCAGCGATCTGCGGCGATTCCGGGTCAATCGGGTCTCCAGTGACCCGGTGACCCGGAATTACTGGCTGATCGGGGCCGTCACTGGTGCCACCTCACGATCGCCCTGATTCGTCGGCCGGATTACCGGCCGACCAATAGGGCGCCTGCTGCGGGTGTCACTCCCGCACCCGCTCCGCCCCTCTTCCGGAGGACGTGAGCGGGTGCGGGACGTGCACCCCTGGTGCTGGGGACCCCGATCCCCGGCGTTAATGTTGGGATCGGGGCCCCAGGAGCGACGACGGCGGCGGCGGCGGGACTGACCTGTGCGGCGATCAAGCAGCAGCAGGAGGTGAGTGACAGCCTCCTGCTGTTGCTTAGCAACAGCTCCCAGCATGCAATATGGGCATGCTGGGAGCTGTAGTTATGCAACAGGAGGAGGCAGACCACCACAACTCCCAGCATGCACTTATGGGCATGCTGGGACTTATGGTTTTGCAACAGCTGGAGGCACATTATTTCTATGGAAAAGTGTACCTTCAGCTGTTGTGTAACTACAACTCCCAGCTTGCACAAACAGCTTAAGTGCATGCTGGGAGTTGTAGTGGTGCATCTGCTGGTTGCATAACTACAACTCCCAGCATGCCCGTTGGCTGTCGGTGACTGCTGAGAGTTGTAGTTTTGCAACAGCTGAAGGCACACTGAGTTAAGTAGCAAACCAGTGTGTCTCCAGCTGTTGCATAACTACAATCCCCAGCATCCCCAGCCAAAGTAGTATGCCTCCGGCTGTTGCATAACTACAACACCCAGCATGCCCTTCCGCTGTCCGTACATGCTGGGGGTTGTAGCTTTTGCAACAGCTGAAGGCACACTGGTTGCAAAACACTGAGTTTGTTACCAAACTCGGTGTTTCACAACCAGTGTGCCTCCAGCTGTTGCAAAACTACAACTCCCAGCATGCACTGATAGACCGTACATGCTGGGAGTTGTAGTTTTGCAACAGCTGGATGTTCCCCCCCCCCCCCCCAATGTGAATGTACAGGGTACACTCACATGGGCGGAGGATTACAGTAAGTATCCGGCTGCAAGTTTGAGCTGAGGCAAATTTTCTGCCGCTGCTCAAATTGCCAGCGAGAAACTACTGTGAATCCCCGCCCGTGCGACTGTACCCTAAAAACACTACACTACACTAACACACAATAAAATATAAAGTAAAAAACCCTACATATACACATACCCCTACACAGCCCCCCTCCCCTCCCCAATAAAAATGAAAAACGTCTGGTACGCCACTGTTTCCAAAACGGAGCCTCCAGCTGTTGCAAAACTACTCCCAGTATTGCCAGATAGCCGTTGACTGTCCAGGCATGCTGGGACTTTTACAACAGCTGGAGGCACCCTATTTGAGAATCACTGGCGTAGAATACCCCTATGTCCACCCCTATGCAATCCCTAATTTAGGCCTCAAATGGGCATGGCGCTCTCACTTTGGAGCCCTGTCGTATTTCAAGGCAACAGTTTAGGGCCACATATGGGGTATCGCCGTACTCGGGAGAAATTGTGTTACAAATTATGGGGGGTATTTTCTGCTATTACCCTTTTTAAAAATCAAAAATTTTTGGGAAACCAACATTTTAGGTAAAAATTTTTTTTTTTATTTTACATATGCAAAAGTTGTGAATCACCTGTGGGGTATTAAGGTTCACATTACCCCTTGTTATGTTCCCCGAGGGGTCTAGTTTCCAAAATGGTATGCCATGTGGTTTTTTTTTTGCTGTTCTGGCACCATAGGGGCTTCCTAAATGCGGCATGCCCCCAGAGCAAAATTTGCTTTCAAAAAGCCAAACGTGACTCCTTCTCTTCTGAGACCTGTAGTGCGCCAGCAGAGCACTTCTCACCCCCATATGGGGTGTTTTCTGAATCGGGAGAAATTGGGCTTCAAATTTTGGGGGGTATTTTCTGCTATTACCCTTTTTAAAAATGTAAAAATTTTGGGAAACCAAGCATTTTAGGTAAAAAATTTTTTTTTTTTTTAACATATGCAAAAGTCGTGAAACACCTGTAGGGTATTAAGGTTCACTTTACCCCTTTTTACGTTCCCCGAGGGGTCTGGTTTCCAAAATGGTATGCCATGTGTTTTTTTTTTGCGGTTCTGGCACCATAGGGGCTTCCTAAATGCGGCATGCCCCCAGAGCAAAATTTGCTTTCAAAAAGCCAAACGTGACTCCTTCTCTTCTGAGATCTGTAGTGCGCCAGCAGAGCACTTTTCACCCCCATATGGGGTGTTTTCTGAATCGGGAGAAATTGGGCTTCAAATTTTGGGGGGTATTTTCTGCTATTATCCTTTTTAAAAATGTAACATTTTTGGGAAACCAAGCATTTTAGGTAAAACATTTTATTTATTTTTTTACATATGCAAAAGTCGTGAATCACCTGTGGGGTATTAAGGTTCACTTTACCCCTTGTTACGTTCCCTGAGGGGTCTAGTTTCCAAAATGGTATGCCATGTGTTTTTTTTTTTTTTGCTGTCCTGGCACCATAGGGGTTTCCTAAAGGTGACATGCCCCCCAAAAACCATTTGACGCTCCTTCCCTTCTGAGCCCTCTACTGCGCCCGCCGAACAATTAACATAGACATATGAGGTATGTGCTTACTCGAGAGAAATTGGGTTTCAAATACAAGTAAAAATTTTCTCCTTTTTAACCCTTGCAAAAATTCAAAAATTGGGTCTACAAGAACATGCGAGTGTAAAAAAGGAAGATTGTGAATTTTCTCCTTCACTTTTCTGCCAATCCTGTGAAACACCTAAAGGGTTAATACACTTATTGAATGTCATTTTGAATACTTTGGGGGGTGTAGTTTTTATAATGGGGTCATTTATGGGGTATTACTAATATGAAGACCCTTCAAATCCACTTCAAACCTGAACTGCTCCATGAAAAATAGCGAGTTTGAAAATTTTGTGAAAAATTTCCAAATTGCTGCTGAACTTTGAAGCCCTCTGGTGTCTTCCAAAAGTAAAAACTCATAAATTTTACGATGCAAACATAAAGTGGACATATTGTATATGTGAACCCAAAAAAAAAATATTTGGAATATCCATTTTCCTTACAAGCAGAGAGCTTCAAAGTTAGAAAAATGCAAAATTTTCATTTTTTTCATCAAATTTTGGGATTTTTCACAAAGAAAGGATGCAAGTTACCATAAAATGTTACCACTAAGTTAAAGTAGAATATGTCACGAAAAAACTATCTCGGAATCAGAATGATAACTAAAAGCATTCCAGAGTTATTAATGTTTAAAGTGACAGTGGTCAGAATTGCAAAAAACGCTCCGGTCCTTAAGGTATAAAATGGCCTGGTCCTTAAGGGGTTAAAGTAGTTCTTTAAAAAAAAAATTTTTTTTCATATAGATATACTTTTAGCACACACATTTACATTTATTATATAATCCAAGCATGAAAGAACGGATCACTCACCAGGAGCTTCTGCGGCAGTGTTCAAGCTTTATTCGTCAAGCGTATGTTACATTTACACAGGAACAAAGGGAGCTCGTATTAACAGTGACTTGTGCTGTATGCTTTCTCCACGGTACTTGGATTCCCCGCAACGTCTGTAATATCGGTGCCGGATGATACTACTTTGCGTTTTTGGAATTTACACTTATTACTTTTATAAGTGTTCCCGATCCTGTGACTCTACAGCTGTTGCAAGACTAAAACTCTTCTCCTCATGCTCCGGCATCCTTCAGCTGCCAGGGCACAATGGGAGTTGTAGTTTTGGAACATGAGAGGCACAGGTTGGGGAACATGGCTTTCTACCAGGTGTGTTCCTCTCCGCCTTTCTCTATTTTCGTAGCTGCCTTTTACAGACTTTAATGTAGATGCATTTAGTCAGCAGTCTCAGAGATGTGAGCATGCATGAGTTATTTTCTGGCCGGGATCCATTGCTTTATGTGGGTGGGACCTTTGTCGGCTATTGAGGATACACGTGGTACGCAGCCCTGCCTGTTGTCCAATGCTTCACTTACAGCTAAAGGACAACAATGCTGTGTAGTTTTCTTCTAGACCAGTGTTTTCCAACCAGGGTACCTCCAGATCTTGCAAAACTACAACTCCCAACATGCCCGGACAGCCGTTGGCTGTCCGGGCATGCTGGGAGTTGTAGTTTTGCAAAAGCTGAAGGCACACTGGTTGGGAAAAGCTCTTTTAGGGTACAAGCTAATCTCTTACCTCTTCTGTCTGCAGGTTTGTGTGGAGTTTGACTATGAGCCCTGGGAGAAAAGAACATGGATTGAGTTGCACGGCCCCCAAGTCCAGTTGTTTCTGGTGGAACACAGCCTGGCAATTGCCGACCGCAAATGTCCCAGTAACCCTTCTATGTCTGTACTGTGCCCGGCCATGGTGAGTATTACTGAATTACGCTGACTTGTATCTGTGGGCACCTCACTTCCCTGAGGGATAGAACCTCTTGCACCCCAGTGGCTTCTATTGTAAAGTTTGTTGGTTTGTATGTTGTGACGAGTCATTTTCAAGGCATGATTGCGATCAGTGAATGTCAACAATTATATTAACATGTAGAGGCTAATATTCAGTTCTAGAACCTACTTCTGGTCACATAGCCGATGATTTGTTATGTATCCAGTTTGGGTTACAAAGGGCGTCTTTCGCTTACATGGACAGTCTGTTGATATAAATGGACAAGTGTATAATGCTTAATTTCTCGTATGGTGGAGCTGCAAGATTACATCACATCAGGGAGTGTCCAAAGCAGAGAACCCCTTAACGACGCAGGACGTAAGTGTACGTCCTGGTGAGGTGGTACTTAACGCACCAGGTCATACATTTACGTCCTATACATAACGGCGAGAATCGAAGCGATGCTCGGGTCATGTGCGGCAGGTCCCGGCTACTGATAGCAGCCAGGGACCCGATGGTAATGGCCGACATCCGCGATCCCGCGGATGTCTGCCATTAACCCCTCAGATGCCGTGATGAAAACAGATCACGGCATCTGCAGCGCTGCAGTCACTAAAATGGATGATCTGATTGCCCACAGCATCCGATCATCCAGAACGGCAGACGGAGGTCCCCTCACCTGCCTCCGCTTCCTTCAATGGGTCTTCTGCTCTGGTCTGAGATCAAGCAGATCAGAGCAGAAGATGACCTATGCCCTATGCATAGCACTGAACAGTATTAGCAATTGAATGATTGCTATAAATAGTTCCCTATGGGGACTATTAAAGTGTAATAATAAAAGTAAAAAAATTAGAAAAATCCCCCCCAAATAAAATTGTGAATTGTCAGTTTTCCCCCCCAAAAAAGTTAAAAAAAAAAAAAAAAAATTTAAATAAACATATTTGGTATCACCACATGCATAAATATCCAAACTATTAAAATATAATGTTAATTATCCCATACAGTGAACATAAAAAAAGTCCAAAATTGCTGCTTTGTTATAACATTTTATTCCAAATAAAATTGATAAAAACATTTTTTATAAAGTTGTATATATGCAAATGTGGTATCACAAAAAAGTACAGATGACAGCGCAAAAAAAGGAGCCCTCGTACCACTGCTTATACGGAAAAATGTAAGTTTTATAAGTCAGCAAAATAGAGGGATTTTAAACGCACGGTATAATCGAAAAGTATGTAATCCTGGGTATCATTTTAATTGTATTGACCCACAGAATAAAGAAAACAGGTCTATTTTACTGTAAAGTGTGCAGCATAAACGAAACCTTCCAAAATTGCGGTTTTCTTATCAAATTTCCCCACACAAATAGTATATTTTTGGTTGCGCCATACATTTTATGGTATAATGAGGGTTGTCAGTACAAAGGACAGCTGGTTGCGCAAAAAATAAGCCCTCATACTAGTCTGCGGATGAAAATATGAGAGTTATGATTTTTAGAAGGCAAGGAAAAACAAAAACGTAAAAATAAGAGTCCTTAAAGGTTACTCCGCTCCCCAGCGTCTGGAACCTTGAGTAAGTGAATGCTGTTTGTGGGCTTCCGTGTTCACGCCCGCCCCCTCGTCACGTCCCGCCCTCTCAATGCAAGTCTTTGGGAGGGGGACTTTCATTAAGGGGGCAGGCTGTGAAGTCAAAAGGGGGCTAGCCTGAACACGGAAGCCCACACATTAATGTAACAAGGGATAATGGTTTTATACCAGTGTGCCTCCAGCTGTTGCAAAACTAATAAGGGGGCATTCACACCATGTTTTCTTCATACGGTCACCGGATCTGGCTGGGAAGTGTCAAAACCAGGCTCTCTCGTATCCCAGCCGAACCCGGCCCGCATCGCATTCATTTTGAACGAGCCGACTAGTCAGAGATAGTGACTCTGGTCGGCTCATTTTTGCCCCGTATCCAGTTTTGGGGCTGGACTGAAAACCATGGTAACATATCTGACTTTTTATTTTTTATTTTTTTATCCTAAAAGATAAATATTTCACAAGCAGATTCTTAAACAAGGACTCTCCTAATGTGTGTGTTGTGGCTGGTATGTCTGAAGAATGTTTTATGACCTTGCTACAAGAGGGGGAGTGAGGAAAACCAGGCCAAGGAATGTCAAACTGCTGCAGAAAGCCAAAAATATTTTGTAAATTTGATACTAATAAACTACAATAATAAGTAATTGTAATGTTATATGTGAAATTTAGCTTTGCATGGCTAAATGTTATTACACAAATATATGGATATTAGTCACAGTACAGTCGTATAGAATAACATGGTATGCATCTTTTAAAGAAGTTTTTTTTAATCCAACAATTCAAAAATAAAACTGCTGGATTAAAAGAACTGAAACTTTTTTCTCCCAAGGTCCTTATCAAATTGAGAAAATATTGTGTTCAATAGTTTTTCTAATATGGAATGGTTTTGCCCAGTAATTATAATTTTGTTCCAATTTAAATTTTGTTTCTTTGCATCATTTACCATTTGTGTTTCACTCCACACTCTAAGAACAAACTGTTCCGAACGCTGGAGCAGGTGCCGGGAGCTCATGAATTCATAGCCCCGCCCCCTCAATGCAAGTCTATGAGAGGGGGCGTGACGGCAGTCACACCCCCTCCCATAGACTTGCATTGAGGGAGCGGCGCTATGCCGTCACAAGCTCCCATCTCTAGCGTTTGGAACAGTTTGAGCAGCGGAGTATCCCTTTAACCTGCTGACAGATTTACTTTTAGATTGGTTAGCAATAATGTGATTTGTATGGAAAAACACATAAGCAGAGCTAGGAATGCCTAAGAGATGGTCCATAAGATAAATGCTACAGGTCTCCAAAAGCAATTAACAAAATGCTTGAACATTTGAGGCTCATTTTGCTTGTAAATATAAGTGTATGTATGATCCATACCATACACTCTGAATATAACCTTGCCTGTAATAGCACATAGTTGGACATTTAATGTAAGCATTTTTCTTTCTGCTGGATCCACTTCTGGCTTTGTATTTAAAATCTGCAGTGAACTGAACTGCAGTGTGAACACTCCTTTAGGGCAGGGTCACATGGTGCGCATCTGCAGTGTATTTCATGCTGGAATGGGACTGCAGAGCGAGCTTCCAACTGCGGCCGGGAGCTCTGTGTGTGCCCTCATATTGACTTATTTCTACAGTGGAAAATCCGCCACTACAAGCTGACACACAGAGCAACCCCTCTGTGACTGCCGTCAGCGCGTCCGCAACGTCAACTTCTCTGCAGATACGCCCCTGCCCTTAGGCGTGGATTCTACTGGGCAGAGTTTTGCCAGGAAAAAAAGCAATATAAATCTATACGTTTTTGTTTTGTTTTTTTGTTTTTTCTAATGCAATGGATGTTGGGATTTTATTTTTATTTTTTTCTGGAACAAGACTGCCCAATGGAATCCCAGCCTAACGGTACATGTAAATAGCCCCTAAAAGTTTTCAGGAGAAGCCCTAGCCTGCAGCAATTTTGAAAAAACGGTCTTGGGGTCTATTCACACGTACAGTATCCCGCTGTGTTCAGTCATGTAGTTTACATGGACATCTGTGTCAAGTAAGCTCAGCATACTGTAAGCATGAATACACTGGCAAAGGGTTAAAAAATAGAAAACATACAACACTGTGTTGATTAAGCATTCTATATTGCCCTATTAGCTTCCAGCTTACATCTGACTGCATCATTTTTGGTCCCAAAAAACCCAGGGGGGGGGGGGGGACGACGACTCCTTTTTCCAGCCTAAGGGTACGTTCACACAAGCGGATCCACACCGTATTTTACGCTGCAGATCCTCCGCTGAAGGACCGCTGTATGGTGCCTTTACATGTGCCTGTTCGGAGCGGCATACTGGCACTTAGTGGCAGCTTTCGGCCCAGCTCATAGAGCGGTGGGAGCGGCCGTGATGTGAGAGTACACCACACATGCACGGCGCCTCGCACATTGCTGCAGTGTGTCTCCTCGAAGCAGCGTATTGCCTCTCCGAAAAGGCACTTGTAAAGGCACCATACAGCAGTTCTTCGGCAGATCTGCAGCGTAAAATACGCTGGGGATCTGCTCGTGAATGTACCCTAAGGCTAGAATTACAGAGGAGTTGTGAGTTTTAGAGAAAAAAAGTCCTTTGGTCGCCATTGCTGCCTCAGAAAGCCGCATCGAAAACTGCAGGTGTGATCCCAGCCTAACTTGTGTAAAGTCACTCCTTGTCTTCTCTGTCCTGCTAATGTAGCTCTTAAGGCAATTGTGTGCCATCAGGTCTCTTCTCTTCAGATGTGTTATTATTCTGTTGTTTTAATTGCAAAAAACGTAACAATGCTATAACATTTAAATTATTATTTTTTTTTCTCCCATCGGCAGCAATATAAAGTAATGGTGTCAAAGACATCCATGGAGCCCATGACGTGTATACAGTTTCTTGGAGATAAACATAAAGTTTTCATGAATCAGGATGTGGTGAAGGCTTTACGGGTAAACGGTCTTGTTGCATATTCATATTTATTTTTTATTTTTGCTGAACATGTTGCGTATAGTAATGATAGGGTGGGGGGGGGGCACTCTGGGTAACTAGTTGCTGGCCAATGATCTTGTTATAAATGGGTGACATGTCACTGCTTACATCTCATGCCTGTACCTCCTGTCTCATTTGGGTTAATGGTTTGGGATCTGGGTTAACTATTTTTGAATGACCTTTATCACTTTGTTACTAGATTTCTATAGTTTTGTCCTGACTGTTTAACATAAAAAAAAAAGTGTTAATATTAATCATTAAGCTTGTTTAGAGTCAAATCCTTGAAGTGTGACTATATCCCTTATAATAGAAATGCTGACATGACATATCGACATATCTGGCTCTATTCACGTTCCAATTTTACATCCATCTAATATATTATTTAAATGTTTGGCCTAAAATGGTAGGGAACTTTATGCTAAAAATTACTTTTTTATTTTAATACTCATTTTTTTTTTTTCTCATAATTTCTATACTATTCCTAAACTATTGTGCATGTGTTTAAATTTTTTTTAAAATAAAGTACAATTAAATGGATCAGAACCTTCAGTGATAAGAAATTTAGAATGTTTTTTGCACAGAATGTAAAGTAAATAAAAATAAAAAAAGTAATCCTAGGATTTAATCCATTTTTGAATCTTGACATAAAAAAATTGTGGTCAACCACTATAAATAAAATGAACCATCCCTTTTTAGTTTTGCTGATCGCGGTTCTAAAAGTGCCTTTTTTGTTAGCAGCAGACGTGTCAAACTGATGACGGGCGATCAGCAGAACTTAAGGTATAGTTGATTTTATCCCCCAGGCACCTATTTGCCAGGATCTACATCTCTGTACCTGGTATGCAGCTGACAAAGACCCTTTAAGGGTGCATGCGCACCACAACTTGTACATCTGGCGGCAGAATTTAAAGACAGGCTGTTGTGGTGTCTGTGCTGTACCCCATTAATTTCATTGACCTGAGCAGCGGCAGCTAGCGACTCCAGTTGGCTAATTTTCTGAATGTATCCAGCTTTGAACAGAACAGATGACTGCAAAAGACCATGGTTTTTGGTTTGGGCTGGACAATGACTAGTTCAGTGTTTCCCAACCAGGGTGCCTCCAGTTGTTGCAAATCTACAACTCCCAGAATGCCTGGACAGCCAAAGTCTGTCCAGGCATGCTGGGAGTTGTAGTTTTGCAACATCTAGAGGCACCCTGGTTGGGAGCCACTGGACTAGTCACTAGCTTACTGTTCGGCTTATTAAAAATAATTGGGGTACGTCGCACATCTGGCAGTTATGACATTTTCTGGCCAGATCTGGCTGCTGCATGCAAAAATCCTAGTGTGCATGCGCCCTAAAGGTCACCCGCTACCTATAACTTTTTATTTTTTTTTTTTTATTCATTATTACAGGATCGAGAGAGTTTGAAGCAATTTATGCAGGGAAACAGAACATTTAACAAGGCCTTTCAGGAGCTCATCAGAAAAAGTGTGGATGAGAGTCGTATACTGCAAGGTGAGCCAGCATGTTTAAATATGCACACCTAAGATTGCCACTCTAAAAAGACTTAAAGGGGTACTCCATCCCTAGACATCTTATCTCCTATCCTTTTGGATAGGGGATAAGATGTCTGAGCGCAGGGGTCCCACCGCTGGGGACCCCCGCAATATAGCACGCAGCACCCACCTGTTAATTCTCCGGAAGCGCTGGAGGGTCTGGCTCCCGACCACGGGGACGGAAGATTGTGATGTCACAACTCTGCTCCCGTGTTACATCACGCCCCGCTCCCTCAATGCAAGTCTATAGGAGGGGGCGTAGTGTTTATTTTATTTATTTTTTGAGGTGGGGAAGTTGTTCTCTGAGCAGTCTCCCTCCATATATCCCAGTTAGGAGACATCACAATATCTAGACTGGAGGGTTGGGTGGGGACGAACATTCTTTCTGCATTGCTTTACTTCGGCCTGTGACATTTGTATCTGGATGTACAATGGAAATGAAAGAGTTTGCACGATCCTTATGTCACAGTTGTTTTCTCTTCATTTTAAAGGTGCCAAGAATTTAGTTGGGTCATCTATAAGAGTATATAGTATGAGTGAAGGCTATCAGTGGTTCAATGCCTCAGTGGTGAATGCGAGTGCTACTACCCGGACCCTGCAGATTAAATGTGAACAGGTAAAGATCCAGATATATTCTTTGGGTGGAGTAAGGGGAGGGGTATCTCATGGATAACAATGATTATTGACATGCTTTGTTGGTGTTTGCACTCATCACTGTGTTCTCCAATAGGTTCCCAGTCTAAAGATAATAGATCCAGCTCTGATACATGTTGAACTTGTGCATAACTATTCTGATACTTCTGGTAAGTTGTCGCTGTGCCATACACAAGCTTTACCTGTGGATGTGATCCAATTAATGGCAGGCTTTACATGTGACATATTCTTGCGTGACATACTGTTTGTATTTTCTAGTTCACATCACGAGACCTTTGAAGCGGCCCAGTTCAGAAACGCCAGTAAAAAGGAGTGCAAAACAGAAAAGAGGGAGGGTAAGGGGACTTGTTGCTTGATCTGATGTAGCTCCATTTGTGGATGTGCAGATTCCCTTATTCAATATGTTTTGTGTAGCCATCAACAAAGCGACCAGTTCAGAAGCCGAGCTTCATTACCTACTCCAGGGATGATGGAAAGACGTTGGTAGTGGTGGACAACCCCAAGTCCTCAGGGAACTCTCGTATGAATTTCGTGAAAAAAACAGATGGTGGAAAAGCGGATCAAATGGTAAGTGGATATTTATTTATTATTTTTTTTTTTTAGCATAGGATGTTATGTATTTCTCTACATACCTTATAAGCAACTGTCTAGGATGCGATTGGTTTTTAATAGTTTCCATTTTTGTTTAATATGTGGTGAACGTAAAAAGGTAACCTTGTCTGAGGCGGCATGTTCAGACTCCTAGAAACCCTACACAGGTTAATTTCCTGCTAATCTGTAAAAATGTTCGCATGGGGATGACTGTCCTGGGACATATGGGTTTCTAGACAAAAAACACAAGAAAACTCCTTATAAAAACTCAAAACACATGGCAAAAAAAAAAAGAGGGGGGAGGCTTATCAAAACCTGTCCAGAGGGAAAGTTCCCATAGCAACCAGATCGATTCTTTCATTTTTTTTTTTTTTTTTTTTTAAAGGTCTCTGAAAAATGAAAGAAGCAATCTGGTTGCTATGGGCAACTCGGCAACTTTTCCTCTGGACAGATTGTGATAAATCTTCCCCAGAGTGTCCGCTTTCAGTTTAGTACACTGCTCAAAAAAATAAAGGGAACACTTAAACACAATGTACCTCCAAGTCAATGACACTTCCGTGAAATCACACTGTCCACTCAGGAAGAACACTGATTGACAATCAATTTCACATGCTGTTGTGCAAATGGAACAGACAACAGGTGGAAATTATAGGCAATTAGCAAGACATAACCAGTAAAGGAGTGGTTCTGCAGGTGGTGACCACAGACCACTTCTCAGTTCCTATGCTTCCTGGCTGATGTTTTGGTCACCTTTTGAATGCTGGCGGTGTTTCCACTTTAGTGGTAGCATGAGACAGAGTCTACAACCCACACAAGTGGCTCAGGTGTGGCAAGAAGGTTTGCGATGTCTGTCAGCGTAGTGTCTAGAGCATGGAGGCGCTACCAGGAGACAGGCCAGTACATCAGGAGACATGGAGGAGCACTGCCAGAGCCCTGCAAAATTACCTCCAGCAGGCCACAAATGTGCACGTGTCCACTCAAACGGTCAGAAACAGACTCCATGAGGGTGGTATGAGGGCCCGATGCCCACAGGTGGGGGTTGTGCTTACAGCCCAACACAGTGCAGGACTGGTGCCCTGTGCTCTTCACAGATGAAAGCAGGTTCACACTGAGCACATGACAGTCTGGAGATGCTGTGATTTTGTTGTCAGCACATTCAACAAAATCACAATGTAAAGAGGAAAGTATTTCATACGATTAGTTCATTCAGATCTAGGATGTTATCTTAGTGTTCCCATTATTTTTTTGAGCAGTGTAAATCTTGATCAATGAGTGGATTTCATAGTTATCACTTTAGTGTCAAACAAAGTAGTTTATTAAATGAGTACGTGAAAAAGTACAAACATTGTAGCCAGGAGACCCACGGGAGGGTATTGTAGAAGCGATAATATACAAGTTAGGTACAAGGCCAAAGATAAAAAGTACAATATCAAAGAAGTCCACAACATGGACAACAGAGAGGGAGAAACAAACAAACCCAATCAGGGGAAACCAGAGTCGGATGTTGAAATCACTTTAAATTGATTTCATATATGTCACAATTTTTTTTATTTTGTTTTACTTGATATGTGTATTTTACTTTGTAGACTGCTCAAAACCTGACAACTAAGCAGTCTGTGCCCGTTGGATATGGAGAAGCATTGCTGGGATGTACTGCCACTACGCCTTCCAGCCAAAACCAGACCTCCCGTGCAACTCCACCCCAAGCAAATTCTCCTCCAAGCTTTGGTGCTGCAACACCTCCAGGGTAAAAAAAATTTTTATTGTGCACTTAAATAACATGAACTCCCCTGTAGCAGTTTGGTGTTTTTTATTTTTTTTTTTTTTTTTGCTGGTTTAGATTACACCCCAAAAATTGGATACTAATAAACCTCTAAAGTTTTCCCATCCTATAAAGTGATGGCATAGTGCTAGCACATGACAGCATTTTATAATCCTTTAGGGTTCAACCCAGTGTTTCCCAACCAGGGTGCCTCCAGCTGTTGCAAAACTACAACTCCCAGCATGCGGCTGTCCGGGCATGCTGGACGTTGTAGTTTTGCAACAGCTGGAGGCACCCTGGTTGGGAAACACTGGTTCAACCTAAGGGACTTCCACAAGCTACAAGAACAAAGGCTCCCCCAGCCACCCACTGTGCAAGGGAACCGCATCACAGCACCATTCAAGTTAAAGGGCTAGCTGCAGTTTACGTAGAGTGTAGGATGTTGTGTAGGGAAAACTGAGGGCTTACTGCACTAAACCAGCACTGTACCCTTCATTCTTACAATTAAGAGGTCCTAAAAGTGCTGTCAAGTTGTCAGACATGATAGCACCACAGGAGGTTAATGTTTATCTCCTAATAGGGACAGGAAAAAAAGCAGTGTTTAAAAAGCTCCTCCTTTTTCTCTCTAGTCAGTGTTTGTATTTGTTTTCCTCCATTCCTTAAAAACCAGAAGTTTGCTATCCGCCTGAATCATCAGATCCTTTATTTTCAATTTCAGGTGCTCCCATTTTGGCCTATCACGGTCTCCCAAAATTTTCACCAAACTGACTGATAGTAGCTTACCTAAGGAGTTGGGAGTAAACATAGGGGGGATATTTATCAAAACCTGTGAAGAGGCAAAATTGACCTGTTCCCATAGCAACCAATCAGATTGCTTTAATTTTTAAAAAGGGCTCTGAAAAATAAACAATTTGGTTACTATGGGCAACTGGTCAACTTTTACTCTGCACAGGTTATGATAAATCTCCCCCATAGTGCTATTTTTGAAGGTTGATGATCCAACCTAACTTTCTCAGACATTTAAAATGATTACAAGCAAAGTGGTTTTAGGGATACTCCTGGATTCTAAAGTTCAGATGTTTCTTATACCAAAAGAGAAAAATGTCTTCCCTTTGGGGGAAAATATCTTTTTCTCTATCTGCTCCATTGGGGGACACAGACCTTGGGTATATGCTGTTGTTGCTAGGAGACTTGACACTATGGAAACCAAAAAGTCGGCTCCTCCCAGCAGGATATACCCGCCTACAGAGCCTGATGTAATCAGTTTTAGCTTAGTGTCTGGAGGAGATGGACACTAGTCTGGGGTTCTCCCCAGACTTGGTCTAACTTTTTTTTTTTTTTTTTTTTTTTTTTCAGATATGGACGTTTAGTTCCTTATTTCCTTTTTATTTTCCTGTTTTCAGGTGGGGACTAAGGAACATAGCGTTCACTTTTCCCCCAGTTGCGAATGAGGGGACACAAACATCGTGGATGTACTGTCAACCCCCTCTCGCCAACGGCCAGCGCCTGGAGGGTTGTACCTCACAGGTCCGGGTCCCCACTTTTCCCTGCTCGTCTCGCTTTTCAAGCCCGGCATGATGCAGGTGACTAAAAGCTGGCTGAAGGCTTCATTAGGCAAGTTCTTCTGACTAAGGTGAGTATATTTCCCCCTTTTTTCTTAGGTATTGGACTCAACAGCTGGAGACACCCTTTTTTCTATAAGGGTTTATGTGACTGGCCAGGAGGGGTTCTTCCCTCCCTCTTACTCTATGGGGGAAAGTTTTTATTGAGGTTGAGCAGTGGCATTAATGTTGTGTTCTGCCGACGGCGTTTGCCCACTCCGTTCCCCCAAGGCGCACATGCGTTCACAAGGTGCGCTCGAGGCTGGGAGCGGGTGCCATCATTATCTTGGTTATTTCTTCGGCAGCCCGGTGCGCGTTAGCTCCGCCCACCCTGAGCTGCCGAAGCCTTTCAGGATGGGACACAGACCAGGGTAAGACTGTTCCTTTTTATTACTATGTCCGTGCCCAGAACTGTTCCTTCCTCTAAACAGATAGCTAGGTCCTTAGTTACTTATTACACCTGTAATAGCTGTAACACAAATGTCTGGTTCTGCTGAACCTACTTGTTCTGCCTGCACCACTGCTCCCCCAGACCCCCTTGCTATTCCTACACGGGAGGTTCTACCAGACCCGCTGGGTTCGGCCTTCCCTTCAGCCTGGGTTTCTTCCCTTCCACAGTCTATATCCGACTGGCGCAGGTCTCCCGTTCTGTGGTGACTGCCTTGGAGAGGTCCTCCCTCCGGTGCGACTCGCTCCCCTTCTCCCTACGCTTCTCGCAAGCGTAATAGGGGTGTTTCCTCTGAATCATCCCCGGGGTCTTCGGACAGGTACGGGTGTTCCGTTCCCATCATAGGTCTCGCCCCACTACCTCAGCTTATCACAAGCATCCCTCTTCCAGAGGATGCTCCCGCAGTCACCGCTCTGGCTCTCCAGAGCCCCGTATCAGGTCAGTCTCTTCCTCATCTAAGGCCGCCTCAATGCGTGGATGAGGTTTCCGCATCGGCATCCGTCTCAGAGGACCGCTCGGATTCTGCCGACACGGTGAACTCATTGGTTTCGGCCATAAGTGACACCTTCCATCTAGAGGACCCAGGAACTTCGGACGTGGCTCAAGAAGTTGCCTTTCATCGTGCCTGACCTCTTCCAGGGCTGCCTCACCTCGCTCTCATTCACCTGGAGAACTTGTGGATGAGGTTTCTGATTCGGCCTCCGACTCAGAGGGCTGCACGGATATGCCTGATGTGGTGTACTCTTTGGTTTCGGCCATAAGAGACACCTTCCAGCTAATGGACCCAGGAACTTCGGACGTGTCTACAGAAGTCTACTTTCTTCGTGCCCGACCAGCACCCAAGACTTTCAGCTCTCGCTGAGTTTGACGCCCTGCTGGAATCCACCTGAAGGCACCCGGACTAAAAGTTTAAGAAAACGAAGGTTCTAGCATGGTATCCCTTCGCAACGGACCTCCTTGCTTGGTGGACCTCCTCTCCAACTGTGAATCTACCGGTCTCCCGCCTCTCTAAGGTGACTGTCTTGCCGTTTGCTTTTGCGGCTGCCTTCCAGGATCCAGCGGACAAGAAGGTGGAGACCTTGGCAAAATTTTGCCATTGAGACAGCAGGTTCTTCCTTTCTTCCTGCTTTTGCTTCTGCCTGGGTGTCAGATTCCTTTTCAGTATGGTCTCCCAACTCCGCCAGGGTAGTATTCAGGATCCCTTCAGGGGATTTAACTAGACTAGCTCTCCGAGGCTCCTATGCTGGAGATTTTCTGGGTTCTGCTTCCATGCGCAGCTCCTGTGCTGCCTTTGCTACAGGCTACCTGGTAGCCCTCCTTCGCTCCATGTGGCTTATAGCCTGGAATGCGGACACAGCCTTCAAGTAGTGAGGCGACGGGCGGAAAAAGTTCCTTATACCTCTGGATATGGCTCGCAGAACCACTTTCCATCTGAAGTCCTCCTCCTTCCGGACCTGCGGACCTTTGGTGCCAACACGCCTTCACGGGGAGAGGGCTACCTCCTTCCTGACCCGTCCATCCCCGAGGTCGGCTAACTGTTCCGGCTGTTTGTCGGCCCCAGCAGACACCCGTAGGCCTGCCTCGGCCTGAGGGGTCGCCCCCCACCCACAGACTTTTCTCAGGTGGTTGGTCATTTTACTCTTCCGGGATGCCTGGACACGCACTTTCCGGATTTCCTGGGTCAGGGATGTTGTAGCCAATGGATGCAGGGTCGAATTGGCCTCCCTTCCATGGGACTGCTTTTTTTCTTCCCGGACCCCCCGGTCCTCCTCTCTAGCGGAGGCATTTCGTGGGTGCGTTCCAGTTCCCTTTCATCCAGGGAGTATTTTGTCCCTGTTCCTTCAGGGGAACGTTTTCAATGTTTTTTTTTTTATTCCAACCTCTTTGTGGTCCCTAAGACGGGCATTGCTGTTCGCCCAATCGTGGTTCTCGAGCATCTCCACCAGCATCCTCTGCTTCCCATTCCAAATGGAGTCTCTCCGTTCGGTGCGTGAGTCCATGGTTCAAGGGGAGTTTTTCTTCCCTCGGTGGAAATAAAGGATGCCTGCCTCCACATTCCAATATTTCCCGGTCATCAGCGGTACTTCTGCTTTGCAGTTCCGGACGGCCATTTTCTATTGTGACTCTCCCTTTCTGACCACTACTCCGCGGCTCCTTACCAAGGACCTGATGCCTGTGATAGCCCTGTTACGGACAAGAGTTGTTTCAGTGAATCCTTTCTTGGACGACCTCCTGATCAGCGCTCCAACCAGGGCTCAGACTCTGGGGAGTCTTGGTCTCAACCTCCAACCCTTGTTTTCTCTTCGGTTGGATGGTTAATCGTGACAAGTTCAACCTCTCCCCTGGGGCTCCAGTTCGACGCAGCCTCTGCCCGCTTTCGTCTCTGCCGGACATTCGGCAGACTCTCTTGTCAGGAGTCAGATAACTTGGGCATCCTGCTCCAGTTTCAATTTGCTTTTCCATACTGTCCTGGGTCAGTTGCTGGCGGCTGTGGAAGCCGTGCCATTTTGCCCAGTTTAATCACGACCTCTTCAACTGGTGATTCTCTTCCGGTAGGACAGGTCCCCTTTGTCTCTCGACTGTAAGATCGTTCTCTCTCGACAGTCTTGTCGGTCCCTTCTATGGTGGCTTTCCCCCCCCCCCCTGCCTTTCAGGGGCGCTCCTTCCTTCCGGTCTGTTGGACTGGGTAGGTGTTTTCGAGGACCGACCGGTCTGGGGCCTTGGTCCCCCCAGAAGCCCTTCTCCCCATCAACATGCTGGGACTAGGGCAATTCTATCTTTGCTTGCTTCTTCTTTCTCTTCTGGGCGGAACTCAGGTTTCCTACCATCTCAGCGATCTTCATTCCGGACATACTCAACTGGTAAGTGGGTCTGTCTCGGCTGGTCCTCAGCCATCCAAGGCGAGTGGTCCCTACATCCGGAGGTGTGTGCAGTGGCCTGCAATCTCTAGGGCGCTCCAGGCGTGGACCTCTACTAGTCCCGCCACAACTGCAGAGTTCCTCTCTCCTGGCCTGGCTTTGCCCTACCTTATCTGTTTCTTAGTCGGGCCTGGCCCTACCTTATCTGATTCCTCCCCTTCCTCTCATTCCAGAGTCCTGAGGAAACTCAAAGCAGAGGGCGTTCCCGCCATTCTCGTGGCCCAGCCTGGCTCTGGCGGGCGTGGTACGTCGTCGCGGTCAGGCTCCTAACGACTTACCGCTGTGCCTTCCCTCTCGCCCAGACCTCCTATCTTAGGTCCCCTGTTCCACCCCTATTTACCATCTCGGCTTTTGACGGCGTGGAGGTTGAGACCGCGGTTTCTCTTCCAAAGTGGTTCGCACCATGCTGAGGGCTCACAAGCCTTCCTCTGCGAAGATTTACCACCGTACCACCTGGCGGTCTTATTTTCATTGAATCTCAGCCTTTTTTTCTCTGGTCATGGTTTTCCTTCCCCGACCCCTTTTTCCCTTTCCAGTCAGGGTTGGCCCAAGGGTTGGCTCTCTGCTTCCTTTAGGGTCAAAGTTCGGCCCTTTTTCATTCTTTCTCAAAGTCCTCTGGCGTTGAATTCTCACGTCCAGACCTGCTTCAGGGAGTGGCACACCTCCCCTCCTTCTCGGTCCCCTTCTCCCCCTTGGGACTCACACTTGGTCTTAGGTGCCCTGCAAGGCACTCCTTTTGAACCTCTCAGGGACATTCCTCTTCGCCTCCTTCCCTGGAAGGTGTTGTTCCTTATTACTCTTACCTCTGTTAGGTGGGTGTCAGAGCTGGCAGTTTTCTCTTGCCGTTCTGCCTTCCTGTTTGTATACCAGGACAAGTTGTTTTCCATCCAGGTCAGTCCTTTTTACCTGAGATGGTTTTGACTTTTTCATCTCAATGAGGACATCGTCCTGCCGTCCTTTTGTCCGGCCTCTTCTCATCCCAGGGAGTTTGCTCCACAAACTGGTTATGGAGAGGGATGGGGGACAGCTCCCGCCCTTTCTTTGGTGTTCCTGTGTTTGGTTACCTGTCAGAGGATGTGTTCAGTTATTTTTTGTTCTTGTTGCCTCAGACTGGTCTTGGTTCTCTACCTCTCGGTCATCTCCTACTGCTTGGTGACTAAATTGATTACCTCAGGCTCTGTAGGCGGGTATATCCTGCTGGGAGGAGACGACTTTTTGGTTTCCATAGTGTCAAGTCTTCTAGCAAGAACAGCATATACCCAAGGTCTGTGTCCCCCAATGGATCCTCCGAGAAAAGGATTTTTTGGTAAGACAAAAATCCCTTTATTCCTGTAAAAACTGCTTGCCTTCCAGCGGTGTCTTTGGAACAAACAAATTCATTACCTCTTCATCCACATATCCTGTCTGCATGGAATTACAGACCTTTATCCTTAGAAAAGGAGAGAACACTATCAGGTCAGGTGATGAGATCCCGCTCGTGGTGGCGGTGAAACGAGGGTTTTTTTTCCTGTCAGGAAACACTAGTATGACTTAAAACAGATGTAATCAAGAGGGGATGGTCCTCCCAGGGAGTCTGGCCAAGAAGGGGTAATCCACCAGTTCAAACGTTAAGGCCATAGCAGTAGTCTCAGAGGCTCTTCCGGTGACTCTACCCTTCCTGAGAAGCTCACTACGACAGTGGCCCTCCTACAACATATGGGAAGCTCCAAATTGGGAAATCTACAAGATTTTCCAGTGGGTGGAAAATAATCTTAATATTCCTGATAGCTGTCCTTCTGAAGGGGTGACCAAAAATCTACAGGCAGACTACCTGGGCATGAAAGATCTCAATCTGGGGAAATGGTCCTTGAACCTTCCAGACTCTATGGGATCACTCTCAAGTGGATCTTTTTCACGTACAGGCAAAACATGGTACAAACATGCTTATCTCTTAAGCCAAAGATCTCGGCAATAGCAGTAGATGTGTTAGCAACCCACAAATAGGACTTTAAGATTGCCTATGCCTTTCTTCCTATAGCTTTCATTCTGAGGATTCAACAGAAGATGTCAGAATCAACTCTATTAATTATAGTGGCTCCACACATTCCTAAAAGAAGCTGGTTTGACCTTCTAAACAACCTATTCTTGGAAGGTCCCCTACTTCTTCCTGTGAAACAAGATCTTTCAGGGTCCCGTCTTTCATCCTAATCCAGTTAGTCCTCATCTTATCTGAATAAACCATTTTGAAAGCAAATGGTTTCTCAGGTTCGGTGATACATACTTTGAATCAGAGCAGAAAACATGTTACTGATGGCATTCATTTCTAATCTGTGGCAGAATTTCTGCTCTTTGAATGAACAGTTTCATCATAAGGTGTCTAAAATCTTTATTCTTGAGGTTGGTCTGGATAAGGGTCTTAAAGAGTCCGACAGCTAGTTCACCTGCACTAAACCCAGTGTACTGGGTTATAGTTTAGGTGAACAGCTGTAAAATTAGGGGTTACTGATTAAAATCTGTTGTTCTCTATCGGCTCCATTGGGGGACACAGACTCGGGGTATATGCTGCTGTCTCTAGGAGGCATGACGCTATGGTAACCAAAAAGTCGGCTTCTCCCAGCAGGATATACCCGCTTCCAGGCCACTGAGCAATTCAGTTTTTGCTTAGTGTCTTAAGGAAGTGGACATGGTCTGGTGTTCTCCAGACCAGGTCTCATATTTTTTAGGTTTAGGGAAAGTTAGTTCTTTTTTTATTTCTGTTTTCAGGTGGGGACACAGGAACGCAATGTTCACTGTTTCCCCATTGCGAGAGGTGGCAGGCATCTTGGATGTACTGTTAACCCCCTCTCACCAACGGTCAGCGCTTAGGGTTGTACCTCATGGGTCCGGGTCCCCCTACCTCCCTGTTCGCCTCGCTATGAGCTTGGCTTGCCGCAGGTGAAATGGCTGACTGAAGACTACAGTCTGAAGACTTCTTTAGGTAAGTTCTTCAGCATGAGGTGAGTATCTTTCTCTCCCTAGGTCTTGCAACAGCTGGAGACCCTCTGTTTTTGGCCCTATCCTGCAGAAGCTGGGGCTGGCCTGAGTTATCTTATTGTTCCCTGCAGGGGGATTGTTTGTTTATTATTGGGGGAGCAGTGGCTACAGTACACAGTAAGGGGGCACTTTATTAAGGTGTGTGTGTGTGTGTGTTTTAGAGTTATAGAGTTTCTTTCCTCGGTGGACATCAAGGATGCCTACCTCCACGTTCCAATTTTCCCGGACACCAGCGGTACCTCCGCTTTGTGATTCAGTGAAGTCATTATCAATTTGTGGTTCTCCCCTTCGGTCTGGCCTCAGCGCCATGAGTCTTTACCAAGATTCTGGTGCCTGTGGTAGCTCTGTTGCGGTCAAGAGGGGTCTGAGTCATACCCTACTATGACAACCTTCTCATCAAAGCCCCCCCCAGAGCCTATGCCCTGGAGAATGTGAGCCTCACTCTTCAGACCTTAGGTCGCTTCGGGTGGATGGTCAACTGAGACAAGTCAGTTCTCTCCCCCACCCAGTCTCTGGTCTTCTTGGGGCTTCAGTTTGACTCTGCTCGGATTCACCTTCTGCCGGACAAACGTTTGGCCCTTTTGTCGGGAGTCCACTCCCTCCGGATACCATCCCCGGTCGCCATCCGTTCTTGCATCGAAGTCCCTGAGCCGGATGGTGGCAGCCATAGAGGCCGTACCCTTTGCCCAGTTTCATTGCCGTCCTCTTCAGCTGGCGATTCTCCCTCTCCAGACCCGTCGGTCTCTACTGTTTGGCTCCGCTCCCCCTTCTTCTTCAGGGGCGTTCATTCCTCCCCCTCCACTGGCAGGTGGTCACCACGGATGCCAGCCTGTCGGGCTTGGGGGGGGGGGGGGGTGTGTTCAGGGATCAGACGATTCAAGGCCTCTGGCCTCCCCAAGAAGCCCATCCTTCCATAAACATCCTGGAACTGAGGGCGATTTATCTTAGTCTGAAGCATTGGGAGTCCCTGCTTCAGGGCCACCCTGTCAGTGTCCAGTCAGACAACGCCACGGCTGTGGCATACATCAATCGGCAGGGCAGCACTCGCAGCTCAGCGGCCATGTCCTAGGTGTCAAAGATCCTCCTTTGGTCGGAACAAGTAGTTCCAGCCATTTCGGCGAGAGTGCTCAACTGGGAAGCGGATTTCCTCAGTTGGTCCTCAGCCGACCCCGGAGAGTGATATCTTCTTCCGGAGGTGTTCGCGCAGATCTGCGACCTCTGGGGGTCCCCAGACGTGGACCTCTTCGCGTCTCGTCACAACCAAAAAATTCCGATGTTTGTGTCAAAGTCCAGGGACCCCCTGGCTCTAGCTGTGGATGCCCTAGTAATTCCGTGGTGGGGCTTCGTACTGCCCTACCTGTTCCCTCCTCTCCCCCTCCTTCCCAGGGTTCTGAGGAAGCTCAAGGCGGAAGGAGTCCCCGCCATTCTGGTGGCTCCAGACTGGCCTCGAAGGGCATGGTACGCCGACGTGGTCTGGCTTCTGGACAACGTTCCGTCTTCCACTTCGTCCAGACCTACTATCCCAGGGTCCTCTTTGCCACCCCAATTTACAGTTGCTGCATTTGACGGCGTGGCGGTTGAGACCGCGGTTCTAAGGGCCCTCGGATTCTCTTCCCAGGTAATTCGCACCATGCTCAGGGCTCGCAAGCCCTCCTCGGCAAAAATTTATCACCGTGCCTGGCGGGCTTACTTTCGTTGGTGCGAAGCTCAGATTTTTTCCCCAGTTACCTTTTCCGTTCCCCGTCTCCTCTCCTTCTTGCAGTCTGTGTTGGAACAAGGGCTGGCTCTCAGTTCCATTAAGGTCAGGTTTTCGCCCTTCCCATTCTCTTTCAGCGTTCTCTGGCTTCCAATTTGCATGTCCGGACCTTCCTTCAGGGTGTCGCACATGCTGCCCCCCTTACGGTCCCCTTCTCCCCCTTGGGACTTGAACTTGGTTCTATGTGCTCTTCAGGACGCACCATTTGAGCCTCTTAGGGAGATTCCCCTTCGCCTCCTATCCTGGAAGGTGGCTTTTCATATATTACCTCCATTAGGAGAGTATCTGAACTGGCAGCTCCCTCCTGCCGTTCTCCTTTCCTGATTGTTCATCAGGACAAGGTTGCTTTCCGACCAGATCAGTCTTTCTTGCCTAAAGTAGTTTTGGCTTTTCACCTCAACGAGGACATCGTCCTTCTGTCCTGCTTCTTCTCATCGCAGCTCGCTCCACAAATTGGATGTGGTACGAGCTGTTCGGACTTATCTTTCCGTCACATCTTCCTTTTGTCAGTGCGATTCTTTTTTCGTCCTTACGAAAGGCCGTCGTAAGGGACAGCCTGCTTCTAAGGCCACCATTTCTTGATGGATCCGATGTGCTATTTTGGAAGCTTACCGCTGCAAGGGGAGGGCCCCACCCGAGGGCCCCACCCCCCCACCCTTCAGGGTTTTGGCTCATTCCACCCGCTCTGTGGAAGCATCCTGGGCTCTCCGAAACAAGGTCTCGGCCTCGCAGATCTGTAAAGCGGCCACCTGGTCGTCTTTGCACACTTTTTCTAGATTCTACCAGGTTCATACTTTTGCATCAGCTGATGCTAGTCTGGGCCGTAAGGTGTTGCAGGCGGTGGTGGTACAGCCGACTGCCTGACCGTTTTTCTCTGCCCATCCAAGGGACGGCTTTGGTACGTCCCAGAACCTGTGTCCCCCCCCCCCCCCCCAATGGAGCTGATAGAGAAAAGGAGATTTTTTTAGACTTGCCGTAAAATCTTTCTCGAAGGATCCATTGGGGGGACACAGCTCCCTCCCTTTTTCTGGGGTTCCTTTTCGGTTATCTGTCCGAGGGAGTGTTCAGTTATTGTTTCTTCTGGTTCTCGGACAGTTCATTTTTTTTTTTTTTTTTTTCTCCCCCCCCCTTTGACCTGTCGGTCTCCTCCTGTTGCTCTGAGACTAAACTGAATTGCTCAGTGCCCTGGAGGCGGGTATATCCTGCTGGGAGGAGCCGACTTTTTGGTTACCATAGTGTCATGCCTCCTAGAGACAGCAGCATATACCCAGAGTCTGTGTCGTTCCCCCCCCCCCCCCCCCCAATGGATCCTTCCAGAAAGAGATTTTACGGTAAGTCTAAAAAAAATATCTCCTTGTTAGATGCTGCGTCCTTCTTTTAAAATTTTTTATTCCTAATACGCCTCAGCGTGCATTGGAGCCAGGGAGCCGGCTGGCTGAGCTCACCTGCCTCATCTGTATTCCCCCAATGGCCCCTTCCCCTTCAATATAATGCTATGGAAGGCCATGAGTGAGCACAAAGCAGGGCACTCACCTTCGGCCTTCATTAGCATATGAATGAAGGGGGTGAGGCCAATAGGGAAATACGGAGAAAACTTGCGAGCTCGGCCAGATGGCTCCCCACTTCCCAGTGTGTGCTGATACTCCTTAGGAATAAAGCTAGAACAGATTTCAAGGAGTAACCCCTCCATTTTACAGCTCTTCACCTGCACTATAATTCAGTATAGTGGGTTTAGTGTGGCTTAATTAGCTGTCAAATTCTCTTTAAGCCAAGCACTTTAAAAGTCCAAGTATCTACTGTCATCTATTTATATATATATATATATATATATGTATGTATATATGTGTATATGTGTGTGTGTATGTGTATATATATATAATATTTATTTACATCTTGCTAATGTTAGGTGATTGGAGTGCTTTCGCACTGCTGCTTCTCACCTTTCTCCTAAAATCTCCAATATTATTCCTTCCTGGCATCCTAACCTGGTATTTGGTTCTCATTCTCACTTTTAGTGAAATTAAAACTATTCCTCCCTTGGAAAGCAGTCTTCTTAGTACCCATAGCTACAGCCAGAAGAGTATTGAAACTAGACCAACTGTTGTCTCAAGATATCATTTTACCCTCCTTTTTGTAGGCTTCCAGCCACTGATATGAATTCTATTGTCTGGATGTTAGCAGAACTATCTTTCAATACCTGTAGGGTTACAAAACATTGGAGAATTGATAAAAGTTTATTCAGTTTCATGGAAGTGGTATAGGAAGAAAAGGGTCTTTATTAAAGGAAAAACCTGTCCATCTGCTGAATCAATTGTCAGTGAAGGATCTCTACTTCAGGAGAAAAGTTCTACAAGCAGTAGTCCCACCCTTAGATGGCGGTTTTTGTATTCTGTGGTGCTATCAAGGGCTACAGCTTGAGAAAATTAGTTTTTACCTATAATTCTGTTTTTAGGCATCCTCCAAGACAGGCCCCCCCCCCCCCCCCCCCCCATTTCCTTCTTTATTGTGTTTTTGATGCCTATGGTTATTTGAAATTCACTGAGTAGAGAGGCAGGAGAAAGCCTTTTAAACTCTTAGATTTTTTTCATATTAGGGTATGGTTGTTACCCTCCTTCTCCCATATTGAATTATAGAAGTGTTTTTGTTTTTTTGTTTTAATCTAAAAAATTTTAACTAATACCATTGCAGGAAAGGTTCTCAAAACCTACCGAGTGAAACATCCTCCATTCTTAATGGTGACGGAAAAGAAGAGCAGAATAACTTATTTCTCAGTGCTGCAAAGTCACAAAGCAAAGGGTCAGGAACTGGCCCTTTCTCATCAGGTGCAGGCTTCTCCTCCTGGGCTGATCAGGACGATGGACCTAAAGCCGAAAACATCTTTGCTGCCTTTGCAAAATCCACAACTGTGTTCCCAAAGGGCTTTGAGTTTTCCGTGGAACGTTTTCCTGACAAAAACACCTTGAAGGTGAAAGACTCTCCACGGTTGGGAAGTTCTGGGGCTTGTAAAAACTTATCGCTGCAACCACCGAGCGCATTTGGCAAATCTTCAGCAACCGAGACCAAACCTGCTGCTCACCTGCTATCCATAAAAAATGAATTAAAGTCAAAATCACTACACATTCCTGTTCAGAAGTCCATAAAAAGGGAAATTAGTCCCCACAAGAGCCCAAGTAAAAGCGATGGTGGTAAGTAGTTACAAACTACTACTTGAAACCTTTTACAACTAAGCTTGTTTTGTGTTTTTTGTTTTTACTATAAAATCTAGTAAAGATGATTGTAAAAGGGGCATATGACATTGCAGATTGTATGCAAATTGACCGATAATTTTTCTTATATGCAGTCACATACCCCAGATCTATATTGCTGGACCCACTGAAGCTGAAAAGGCTCCAATCAAGTGGTGATTGCTTTGTACAGGATGGCTCTTGTAATGACATTGCTCCACATTTACACAAGTGTAGAGAATGCCGCCTGGATCGTTTTGGACGGAGCAAGGAACAGCGGGATGCTGCAGTCTTCTGCCGCTTCTTTCACTTTAGGAGGTGAGTTATTGTTTTGGTTTTTCTTTTTTCACCCCTTCTCAGTCTTCTAATAGCCATAACTCTTCATTTTCCAAATACAGACCCAAACAAACTAGAACTTGTTTTATGCAGGACAAATTTCAGCACTTTGTAATGACATCACAAATCTTTACCACAAAATCTGCAGTGAAACCAGTGCACTTATCCGTCAAACTGGCCATGGTTTGTGTGTGTATAATTATATTTATTACAGTAAGCTTATAATTGCATTATTCTGACCCCTGTAACTTTATTTTTCTGCCTGTGAGGGCTAAACACATATATAATAATAATTATAAAGCGCCAATGTATTCTGCAGAACTTTACAATTTTGGGGGTTCAAATAAAGATCAGTATCAGACATTACAATTTTACACGCTAAATATTGAGCAATGGGGTTGAGGTAAATGGCAGAAAGTGCTTTATTAATTCAGTGGTCCAGCACTATTTATAAGTAGGCTACATAAAGGTGGGTGAGACAATCGCCAGATGTTTTAAATGTCTAAAGAGCATAGGGGGAAGATGTATTAATATTGCACTTTTGATGTCTGCAAGACTCTGATCTCAAAAGGGGGCAAAGCAATAGTAGGGAATTATGAAATGTTATAGGTCTATTTGAAGAGATTTCTTTAGGGAATGTATAAAACTATGGATGTTGGTTAGAAGTCTGTGGGTTCGGAGTATTGTATTCCAGAGAAATGGTGGAGTCCAAGTAAAGTCTGTATTGTCTCACACTAAGGGGAGGCATCGGTATAATGGTGGATAATTGATCTGCAGTCCATGGCAACTTCAATGAAATCTTCTGAAAAATGAATGTAGTCTTTTTTTTATTTTATTTTATTTTTATTTTTTTTAAAAGCTTAGGATATGCTGACTAGTATCTTGCATTTTTGGTGTCCTAAATCTCCTCAAACATTAAGTTTGTCTTTGTTTCCAGGTTGCACTTCAATAAGCACGGATTTCTGCGGGAAGGAGGCTTTTTGACTCCTAATAAATATGATGCTGAAGCAATAAACCTGTGGCTTCCTCTAGTGAACAGTGTTGTGGATTTGGACCTTGACACAGCCAAATACATCGTGGCAAACATCGGAGACCACTTTTGCAAGCTTGTAATGTCTGAAAAGGAGGTTATGGCATCTGTCGATCCACAAAGTAAGAACCCTATGTTGATTGAACAGAAATTGTGAGACTTAGTGTGAATATCCTTGTTTGCTTAATACATGTTTGTTTTTTCTTCAGAACCAGTGGCCTGGAAACGCGCCGTGCGTGGTGTACGGGAAATGTGTGATGTGTGTGACACAACCATCTTTAATCTCCATTGGGTGTGTCCTAAATGTGGCTTTGGGGTGTGTGTAGACTGTCATCGGATGAAAAAGAAGAGTATGAACAGTGGTAAGTGTTATGAATATAAAATACAGTTTTCTTGCATTTCATCGTTGGCTTATCCTTTTACTTTGCCCTTATCAGTGTGCAATTTAATTTATATTTTACTTTTCTTTAAAGAAAATGATGGAGCAGAGTCGTTCTCCTGGCTGAAGTGTGCAAAAGGGCAGTTACATGAGCCTGACAATCTAATGCCCACCCAGATTGTACCAGGGAAAGGTAATGTACTTATCCACTTTATCCTTCATTTAGAGGGGAGTTCTATTAGGAAAAGGGCATAATTATGAAGTACAGACTAGTAAATCCCCTGTGAGAAAGGCTATGCTCAGAAGTTTCCTGAGGTTTCTAAGTAAAGGATAGCATGGGGGATGGCTTCAAAACAAAGTGGTTATCCTCTCCTCAGGCTGTGTGGGTTATTACAACGTGGCACCTTTTTTGGTTAAATGTAATTGAGCTGCAATACTAAACATAATCTGAAGACAGGTGTGGTGTTTGCTGTATTAGATCTGGTTTTCTAATCCTGGATAACCCCTTCCTGCTATAGGACGTATGCATACGTCCCAGCACATGACACGTTCGCGCGATTGGATGTATGCAGATGTCCTGCAGGTAGTGCAGGAGATCGGCGGCGAGTCCCACTGCAGCTGCCTGTAGCGACGATTGTGCCGGTCCCAGCAGGATTAACCCCATAGATGCCGTGATAAAGCTTGATCACGGAATCTATTTTGTTGACGGGGGGGGGGGGGTCGCCGTTGGCTGCTATGGCAGCAGGAGGTCAGATCATGACCACCTGTCTGACTGCTACGGAAGCCTGTGAGATCCAGCCACAGGCTGTATTGTGTGCAGCTGATCGGGTCATACTGTGCTGCAGTACAAATGTGTTTCAACATAGTATAACCTTTAAAAAAATTAAAGTTTTTCAATAAAAGTATCAAGTGTAAAAAAACAAAAAAATGCCCCTTTCCCAATAAAAGCTCTGTATTATCACCAAAAAAGATCAATAACACAAATTATATACATAATAGGTGTTGCCATGTTTGTAATGACGTGTACTATAAAACTACAATGTAAATTATCTTGCACAGGCAAAGTCGTAAAAAATGAAAACACAAAGCACAAAATTCGCAAATTTTGGTACAAATAGTGGAATAAAAATGATCAAAAGGAAGCACGTATTGCAAAAATGATATCAATAAAAAGTAGAGTTCATCCTGCAAAAAAATAAGCCCTCACTCAATGGCGTTGGACGGAAAATAAAGTTATGGCTGTTGGAAAATGAATGGCAGAACAATAAATAATTTCGCTCAGAAAAGGAAAAAACCATAGAAAGCTATATAAAATGTGTATCGCCATAATCATACTGAGCCACAGAATAAGGAGATTTTTTTTTATACTTAACGTAAAATCTCTTTCTTCAAGGATCCGTTGGGGGGACACAGACCATGGGTTTATGCTGCTGTCTCTAGGAGGCTTGACACTATGGCAACCAAAAAAAAGTCGGCTCCTCCCAGCAGGATATACCCGCCTCCAGGCCCTGAGGTAATCAGTTTTAGTCCCAGAGCAATAGGAGAAGACCGACAGGTCAAGAAAAAAACACAAACTGTCCGAGCAATCAGAAGAAAAGCAACTGAACACACCCTTGGACAGATAACTGAAATGGGAACACCAGAAAAAAGGGTGGGAGCTGTGTCCCCCGATGGATCCTTCGAGAGAGAGATTTTATGGTAAGCATAAAAAAATCTCCTTTTCTCTTTCGGCTCCGTTGGGGGGACACAGACCATGGGATGTACCAAAGCCGTCCCTTGGGTGGGTAAGGAATCAGACAGGTGGACGGTTGGACCACCGCAACCTGTAACGTCTTACAGCCCAGAGTAGATCTGGGATCTTCCTCTTGCAGCGGTAAGCTCCCGAATAGCAGACCGGATCCACTGAAAAAAATGGTGGCCGCAGAAGCAGGTTGTCCTGTACGACGACCTTCCAGAGAAACGAAAACAGGGAGCCACACTGCCAAAAGGAGAGACTGAGAGAGAAGTCTGAACAGCCCTCACCACAACCAGGTTGTGGAAAAAACACTCCCAGGGATGAGAAGGGACCGGACAAAAGGATGGTAAGACGGTCTCCTCATTGAGATGAAAAAGTCAAAACCATCTCAGGTAAAAAGGACAGACCCGGACGGAAAACAACTTGTCCTGGTATAAAACAAAGGGAGAACTGCAGGAGAGAGCTGCCAGCTCTGACACCCTCCGAAGAGAGGTCAGAGCAATAAGGAATGCCACCTTCCGGGGAAGGAGGCGAGGAGAAATGTCCTTGAGAAGTACAAAAGTGGGGGGCCTTGCAGAGCACCTAAGACCAAGAGTGAGTACCAAGGGAAAGAAGGGGACTGAGAAGGAGAGCAAGGTGTGCCACTCCCTGAACCAGGTTCGGACATGATAATTGAACGCCAGGGGACGTTCAAAAAAGAATGGAAAAGGGCCGAACCTTTGACCCTTAAGGGAGCTGAAAAGCCAACCTCGAATGGAAAGGGGTCCGAAGGGGAAACTACGACCGGAGAAACAAGGGCTGAGTTTCACCAAACGAAAAGAAGACTGCCAGGTATGGAGGCAAATCTTGCAGAGGAAGGCCTGTGAGCCCTCAGCATGGTGCGAACCACTTGGGAAGAGAAGCCGTGGGTCCTCAGAACCACTGTCTCAACCGCCATGCCAGCAAAGGCAGAGACGGTAAATGGGGAAGGCGCAGCCTTGAGTCGTGCAGGAACCTGACCCGACAACATACCACGCCTGCCGGGGCCAGGCTGGGTCACGAAAGAGGAATGCTTTGGTAGTAGCGGGACAAGCAGTGGACAACTAACCACTCGCCTTGGACGACTGAGGACCGCAGCTCAGAAACGGCCAGAATGAAGATGGCAAAGATGGCCGGAAACCTGAGTTCCGCCCAGAAGGGAATTTCCCAAGAAACAAGCAAGGAAAGAATTGCCCTAGGCCCCAACATGTTGAAGAGGGAAAAGGGCTCTAGGGGGACCAAGGCCCAGACCTGCTGGTCACTGAAAATACCTCCCCAGCCCGACAGACTGGCAGGGAGGGGCAGGAAGTAGCGCCCCTGTAACAACAGGGGGGAAACAAAGCCACCATAAAAGGGACCGACAAGACTGTCGAGAGAGAACAATCTTGCGGTCGAGAGACAATGGAGACCTGTCCCACCGGAAGGAAATCACCAGTTGAAGAGGTCGGTGATGAATAGAGATGAGCGAACTTACAGTAAATTCGATTCGTCACGAACTTCTCGGCGCAGTAATTGATGACTTATCCTGCATAAATTAGTTCAGCTTTTAGGTGCTCCCTTGGGCTGGAAAAGGTGGATACAGTCCTAGGAGACTTTCCTAGGACTGTATCCATCTTTTCCAGCCCTCCGGAGCACCTGAAAGCTGAACTAATTTATGCAGGATAAGACATCAACTGCCGAGCCGAGAAGTTCGTGACGAATTGAATTTACTGTAAGTTCGCTCATCTCTAGTGATGAAACTGGGCAAATGGCACGGCGACCACGGCCGCCACCAACTGACCCAGGACATCTATGCAAAAGCGAATGTAAACTGGAGCAGGGTGCCAAAGTCATCGGACTCTAGATTGCTTGGCTAAAGCGGGCAGAGGCCGCGTTGAACTGGATCCCCAGGAGAGCGGTTGGACTTGTCCCGATTGACCATCCAGCCGAAGTGAGATAAGGTCTGAAGACGAAGACTCTCCAGGATCCGGGCCCTGGCTGGAGCTCTGATCAGGAGGTCGTCCAGTAAGGAATTACGGAAACAACTGTTATCCGTAAAAGGGCTATCACAGGCGCCAGGACTTTGGTAAGGGTCCACGGAGAGGTGGCCAGACCAAAATGAAGAGCCACAATGAAAAATTACCGTCCGGAACTGCAAGGCGGGGGTACCGCTGAAGACCGGGAAACAATGAGGTATGGAGGCAGGCATCCTTGATGTCCACCAAGGAAGAAAACTTCCCTTGAACCACGGACGCCAGGGATGGAAAAGCAGAAAATGCTGCCTGAGATACTCGAGAACCAAGATTGGGCGAACAGAAACGCCTTCTTGGGGACCACAAGAGGTTGGAATAAACCTCAAAAACGTTCCCCTGAAGGAACCGGACAATTACTCCCTGGACAAAAAGGAGCTGGAGCGCGCTCCGAACTGCCTTAGCTAGAGAGGTCCAGGAAAGAAAAAGGCAATCCCATGGAAGGGAAGCAAATTCGATCCTGTATCCGTTGACTACCACATCCCTGACCCAGGGAGCCTGAATGTTTGTGGTCCAGGCATCCTGGAAGAGTATCGACCAACCACCCGAGAGAGGTCGGCGGATGGGGGGGCGACCCTTCAGGCCGAGGAAGGCCTACGGTTGCCTGATGTGGCCGCCAAACGGCCGGAACGGATAAGGAGGGACAGGTCCGGAAGGAGGAAGCCCCCTTCCCGTGAAGGCGCCTTGCTGGACCCTTTGTTGGTACCAAAGGTCCGCAGAACCGGAAGGCGGAGTACATCCGACTGAAAGCGGTTCTGTGAGCCTTATCCAGAGGTGAAAGAGAACTCTTTTCCGCCAGTCACCTCACTTCCTGAAGGCGGTGTTGGTATTCCATGCTTTAAGTCACATGGTGGCTACCAGGTAGCTTGTGGCAAAGGCAGCACAGCGGCTGCGCATGGAAGCAGAACACAGAAAATCTCCAGCTGAGGAGCATCGGAGAGCTAGATTAAATAAATCCTTCGTAAGGATCTTGAAGACTACCCTGGCGGAGTTGGGAGACCATACTGAAAGGGCTTTTGACACCCAGGCAGAAGCAAAAGCAGGAAG
This sequence comes from Hyla sarda, assembly GCF_029499605.1. Lineage (NCBI taxonomy): Eukaryota > Metazoa > Chordata > Amphibia > Anura > Hylidae > Hyla > Hyla sarda. The sequence goes on along the minus strand of NC_079189.1, from coordinate 40,072,692 downwards.
AACCTGCTGTCTCAAAGGCAAAGTTTGCCAAAGTCTCCACCTTCATGTCCGCTGGATCCTTGAAGGCAGCCGCATCAGCCAACGGCCGGGTAGTCTCCTTTAGAGAGGCGGAAGACCGGCGGATCCACAGTTGGAGAGGAGGTCCACCGAGCAATGAGGTCCTTGGCGAAGGGATACCGCGCTTGAACCTTCTTTGTGTCCTGAAACTTCTTGTCAGGTTGCTTCCAGGCGGATACCAGCAGGGCGTAAAATTCAGCGAGAGCTGAAAGTCTTGGGTGCCGGTCGGGCACGAAGAAAGGAGACTTCTGGAGCCACGTCCGAAGTTCCTGGGTCCTACACGTACACTACATCAGGCGTCTCCGTGCGGTCCTCAGTCGGAGGCCGAATCAGAAACCTCATCCACAAGTTTTCCAGGTGAATGGGAACGAGGTGAGGCAGCCCTGGAAAAGGTCAGACACGATGAAAGGAAACTTCTGGAGCCACATCCGAAGTTCCTGGGTCCTCCTAGATGGAAGGTGTCTCTTATGGCCGAAATCAATGAGTACACCATGTCCGACATAGCCATGTGGTCTTCTGAATCGGAGGCCGAATTGGAAACCTCATCCTCAAGTTCTCCAGGTGAAGGTGAACGCGTGAGGCGGCCCTGAAAGAGGTGAGAGATTGACCTGGTACTCGGGTCTGGAGAGCCAGAGCAGCGACCATAGGAGCGTCCACTAGAGGAGTGACGCGAGCTACAAGCTGGAGCAACGGGGCGATACCTGTGAGGGGAGCTCCTGTGCCTGCCCAAGACTCAGGGGATGAGACAGATGAAACATCCCTATGACTCTCTGCGAGAGCATCAGAACCGGGGGAGAACGGGATCCTCTGTGTAGGGAGGACCTCTTCAAGGCAGTCACCCCATACCGGGAGACCTGAGCCAAGTCAGGGAATACCCAGACCGGAAGGATGGCCGAACCCACAGGGTCTGGGACTACATCCTGAGTAGAAATAACGGGGCTCTGGGGGAGCAGTGGTGCAGGCAGAACAAGTGGGTTTAACTGAAAGGAAACCAGGGACCTAGTCATCTGTTAGAGGGAGGAACAGGTCTGGGCTAGGACAAGTTAAAAAAAAAAAACCCGGTCTGAGCCCCCAAGGCAGCTGCTGTGAAGTTTTTTTTAAAAATTTTTTTAAAACTCTGGCAGGCTGAGGAGAGATGCTGAACACTGCACCAATGGCAAGAGGGGACCGTACTAAACCAAGGGTGCTGTTGAATGGCCCTGAAAACTCCCCTCTGCGAGCACAGCGCCAATAGATAACTAGCCCCCGCACAAAGCACCGCCGAGCCGGTGGGCAGAGCTAATGCGCCCCAGCCCGCTGAAGTAAATGTAGCTGAGTAATAATGGCGCCCGCTCCAGGCCCCCAGCGCATATGCAAACTAATGGGGAAAGGAGCCGGCGAAGTACCTCTGCTGCCGATAGAGAGACATGATAGAGCGCTATGTGCGGCCAGGCCGAAGAAGCACCTGTAGCACAAAACGAAAGTAACCGCCGCGGCTTAGTAGCAAGCCGCTATGAATGTACAAACACCACTGCTCTGTCCCCCAGCCTTATAATAAAGAAAGGGACCCCCAAGCAGACAAAAGGAGGGGAAAAAACCCTCCTGGCCTGACTTAATGTAATAGTGGGCTAAATACTGGGGGTCTCCAGAGGTTGAAAATCCGCCACCTCGCCTCATGCTGAAGAACTTACCTCAATGAAGGTTTCCCTATGAAGTCTTCAATCAGCATTATCACCTTCAGCAAGCCAAGCTCATAGCGAGGCGAACAGGGAGGTAGGGGGACCCGGACCCATGAGGTAAAACCCCAAGCGCTGACCGTTGGCGAGAGGGGGTTAACAGTACATCCAAGATGCCTGCCACCTCTTGCAACAGTGAACCGCAGTTCCAGAGTCCCCACCTGAAAACGGAAAGAAAAAGAAATAAAAGAACGAACACATTCCCTAACAATGAAAATAAAAGACCTGGTCTGAGGAGAATCCCAGACCAGTGTCTATCCTCCTCAGACACTAAGCTGAAACTGATAAGCTCAGGGCCAGGAGGTTGGTATATCCTGCTGGGAGGTGACGACTTTTTTTTGGTTGCCATTGTGTCAAGCCTCCTAGAGACAGCAGCATAAACCCATGGTCTGTGTCCCCCAATGGAGCCGATAGAGAAAAATATAACATCACTTTTACCGCACAGTGTACACCATTAAAAAAAACGCCAGAGATTTTCCAGTTTTTCACAAAACATGCTGCATGTCAACAAAATGCACCATTTATATAAAGTACAATATGTCACGAAAAAACTCTCAGAATCGCTCCGCTCAGAAAAAGCGTTCTAAAGTTTTTACCATTTTAAAGAGATGCATGAAGGAGAAAAAAAAGAGAAAAAGCCTGGCCATTAAGGTAAAAAATGGGTCCATCCTTAAGGGGTTAAACTTGTGTGACTTCTAAATATTCTGCAACTTGGGCAAAAAACATGGCCCTGAACAGCTATGCTGATGTAAAAATAAGTTAAACATTGCTTTTTCTCCAAAACACTCTGCAGATGGTGAAGACTAAGCTCTTTGTTTTTGTTTTTCCCAGCTCTATATGATGTCGGAGATGTTGTCCACTCTGTAAGGGGAAAATGGGGGATAAAGTCAAATTGCCTGTGTTCCAACAAGCACCAAAAGCCTTTACCTAGACCAGTTATAAAGGAAGAGCCCAAACAGGTGAGTATTTATTTCTGGTTGCCATGTATGGCTTTTTCAGTTTTTACAAGGGGATAGCTTATAACTTTGCAATTCTGTTTACAGAGTTCTTCTAGTCCTGAACCCCCAAATGTATCCCTTCAGCCAAGCAAGGTACCAACCCAGGATCCGTTATTGGATAGTAGCAAAATTCCTTCATCCTCTGTCTCTGGGCCTTTAAGTTGGCTAACAAATCTTCCCAACACAAACGTGAACAAGGAGAACAAAGGTAAGTCTGACAACTAACCCTTTCCTGGCTCTTAAGACATCTGTGTCATCCCGTAATTTTTGCACAGGCATGTAAGATATTGTAGTAATTTATGGGCTTATAAAAAAAAAAATAATTAAAAAAATATCAATCACTTTTTAGTGCTATAACTTGTTTGACATAAAACAAAACCCTATAATGCTGAGTTTAAGCGAAAGTAAAGTTAATTTGAATTGGCAAGTTTTTTTTTTTTTCTTGAATGGGTTAGTGTAACTTCTCATGGGTATAGTAGTGTACTCCAGTTGTAATATGCTTCACCTACATCTTGTTCTAATGCGTTTCTACACTACTATTCCTACAGATAATATCTTCACATCCGCCTTGAAAACTGAAAACAAAGCACTACCCTCTTTTGCTAGTTTTGGAAAGCCAGCGTCCGCCTTGCACCCGTTCAGTAGCTCCATTCTTTCCCCTATGAGCAGTAACTCCTCGGGGTTTCTAAGGAACCTCCTCAATTCTTCAAGCACAAAGGTGAGCCTATGTCCTTGTCATATTAGTGTTTTTAATTTATGGGATTGTGTTATCCAGGATTAATGTCTTTTGAAGAAATTTGCTGTTTTTTTCTTTTCCTGTATAATCCTTTTAAAAGGGCATTTGGGCTTTATACATCTTATCCCCTATCCAAAGGATAGGGGATAAAATGTCTGATTGCAGGGGTTCCGCCGCTGGGACCTCCGCGATTTCAGGGTAGCCCCTGGCATTCTGTTCTGTGCGCTCCCTCAAACAGAGACATGATGTTACAGCCATGCCCCCTCTCTTCTTGTTACGTCTCGGAGGCAGCGCCCGGAAAAGAATGCCGGGTGCTGCACCTAGATCGCGGGGTTCCCAGCAGCGGGACCCCTGCGAACAGACCTCCTATCCCTTGTGTTCCCAAAAGATCTTTTTTAAACGTGCATGGTTTTGTTAGAGTAATGACAGTGATCTTATTGCTCACTGCTGTTATTGAGTCCCTCTATGGTGCATAGTCATTTATTTATTTATTTTTTTCCCCCCAGCTAAGAGTGCGTTCACATGGCCGGCTGTCCCAGGTTTTTTATCCCCGTTTCAGTTCCGTTCTTGCTCAATGGTATTTTTTTTTTTACTATCCGTAAACATCCATTTGTACCTGTCTGTACTCATTTCAGGTTTTTTTGACTGCAGAAAAAACAGAGAAAATTTAACATTGAAGTCTATGGAAAACGGATGAGCCTCTAATGTCATCCATTTGGATCCGTTATTGTCGTTTTTTTTTTTTTTTCCCGGTTTTTTTTTTTTTACGGGAGAAGAACGGGACGGGTCTAGACGGCTGTGTGAACACAGCCTAAGGAGTAATTTTTGACAAATCTGTTAGGAATTGATGGAAAGAAGCTGTTACAAACTGACCATTTAACGTTCCCCTCACTCAGATTTGTGAGGTTTCTTCTGAAATCAGGAACATGTCATTTAGGCACATAAGTAAACACAATTTTTTTACTATAGATTTGAAAACACTTTTTCTTGTCTGCAGCCTGAGGGTGGTGAGAAGAGCACGCCCAAACTGCTGGATGACATCTTTGCCTCTTTGGTTCAAACCAAGCCGCCTGTGACTGATCCTGTAAATAAGCCTCAAGGACTCGCTGTTCAGCCCAGTTTGATGGGATTCAATACACCACACTACTGGCTCTGTGACAATAGGTTGCTTTGTCTGCAAGATCCTAGCAATAAGAGCAACTGGAATGTCTTCCGTGAATGTTGGAAACAAGGACAGGTAAGTTATCTGTACATGCAACAATGGACTATATAGGTGCACTTCATGTAATCTCGCTTTGTGTTCTCTAACCAATGCAATAACTCTTAGAGTGGATTATAGATGCCTTTGCATGTCGCAGGCTGCGAACAGAATAACATGCTGTTTGAACTTATTTGGTTTATACTTTTAAATTTTCCCTTCCAGCCTGTCATGGTATCTGGAATCCACAATAAATTGAATATTGATCTGTGGAGACCTGAATCTTTTAGAGATGAATTTGGGGATCAAGAAGCTGACCTGGTGAATTGTAGGACGAATGACATAATCACAGGAGCCACAGTTGGCGATTTCTGGGACGGTTTTGAAGACCTATCCAGTATGTACAAAATGTGTTTACTTGTCCTGATTTTTAAAAAAATTTTATTTATGTGCATGGGCTATAGACAAATGAGCTAGTTTTTGTCAGATTGCTAAATTTATATGTGGATTTATAAGCTCCTTCTTCAGGTTTTCTTTCATTCTGTTTCAGGACGACTTAAAAATGATGCTGGAGAACCAATGGTGCTGAAACTGAAGGACTGGCCGCCTGGTGAAGATTTCAGAGATATGATGCCATCTCGGTATGTTTTCCACAACTTTTTCCCTGTAGGTTGTAGTTGAGCCTCCTGTTAGTTTTACTGTAGATCAGATGACATTCATGTATTAAACTTATTGCTCCTTCTTACAGGTTTGAGGATTTAATGAACAATATTCCACTGCCTGAGTACACGCGGAGGGAGGGGAAGCTAAATCTTGCCGCTCGTCTTCCTACATACTTTGTCCGCCCGGACTTGGGACCTAAAATGTACAATGCTTACGGTAAGATACTACAGATTTATCAGATTAACAGTATATGGATCAGAATGGTAAGAACAGGTGCAAAATATTGGTTTTCTCCATCTGCTCCATTGGGGGACACAGACCATGGGTATATGCTGCTGTCTCTAGGAGGCTTGACACTATGGCAACAAGAAAAGTCTGCTCCTCCCAGCAAGGTATACCAGCCCACAGGCACCTGATTTAATCAGTTTTAGCCTAATTTCCGGGCATCTCAGCTATTTTCATTCCAGGCGTCTCTGGGATGTGGTCTTCTCAGCCGGTCCTCAGTCGTCCAAGGCGAGTGGTCCCCACATCCGGAGATGTTTGCAGGGATCTGCAACCCCTGGGGCGCTCCAGGCGTGGACCTCTGCCCGTCCCGCCACAACCAAAGCGTTCCCCTCTCTTGGTCGGGCTTTGCCTACCTTATGTTTCCTCCCCTTCCTCTCTTTTCAGGGCCGTGAGGAAACTCTCAGCAGAGGGCATTTCCGCCATTCTCGTGGTCCAGCCTGGCCCTGGCAGGCGTGGTACGTCGTCATGGTCAGGCTCCTGGACGACTTAACGCTGCGCCTTCTCTCTCGTCTAGATCTCTTATCTCAGGTCTTCTGTGCCACCCCTATTTACAGTCACTACTTTGGACGGCGTGGCGGTTGAGACAGCGGTTCTGAGGACCTTTTTGAGGTTTCTCTTTCCCGAGTGGTTCGCACCATGCTGAGGGCACACAAGCTTTCCTCTGCAAGATTTACCACCATACTTGGCAGTCTTATTTTCGTTGGTGTGAAACTCGGTCTTTTTTCTCCGGTCGTGGTTTTCCTTCCCGACCCCTTTCCAGTCGGGGCTGGCCCAAGGTTTGGCTTTCAGCTCCCTTAAGGGTCAAAGGTTCGGCCTTTCCATTCTTTTTCAACGTCCTCTGGCGTTCAATTGTCATGTCTGAACCTGGTTCAGGAAGTGGCACAAGCTGCCCCTCCCTATCATTCCCCTTCTTTCCCTTGGGACTTACACTTGGTCTTAGGTGTCTTAGGGGACATTTCTCTTCGCCTCCTTCCCCGGAAGGTGGCGTTTCTTATTGCTCTTACCTCTGTAAGGAGGGGTCAGAGCTGGCAGCTCTCTCCTACCATTCTCTCTCCCTGGTTGTATACCAGGACAAGTTGTTTTCCGTCCAGGTCCGTCCTTCTTACCTGAGATGGTTTGGAATTTTCATCTCAATGAGGACATCGTCCTACCGTCCTTTTGTCCGGCCCCTTCTCATCCCTGGGAGAGTTTGCTCCGCCACTTGGTTGTGGTGAGGGCTGTTCGGACTTGTCTCTCAGTCACTCTTTCCTTTCGGCAGTGTGACTCCCTTTTATGTTTTTCCGGAAGGTCGTCGTACAGGACAACCTGCTTTTACGGCCACCATTTTTCGGTGGATCCGGTCTGCTATTTCGGAAGCTTACCGCTGCATGGGGAAGATCCCACCCTTCAGGGTTTAAGCTCATTCCACCCGTTTTTCAGGGCATCCTGGGCACTCCGCTACCTAGCTTCGGCCTCGCAGTTCTGTAAAGCGTCCACGTGGTAGTCTTTGCACACTTTCACAAGGTCCTACCAGATTCATACCTTGGCATCAGCTGATGCTCCTCTGGGCCGTAAGGCGTTGCAGGCGGCGGAGGTCCAGCTGTCCACCTGATTTCCTTACCCACCCAAGGGACTGCTTTGGTACGTGCCATGGTCTGTGTCCCCCCAATGGAGCCGATAGAGAAAAAGATTTTTATGCTTACCGTAAAATCTTTCTCGAAGGATCCATTGGGGGACACCGCTCCCACCCTATTTCAGTTATCTGTCCGAGGGTGTGTTTAGTTACCTTTTTTTTCTTCTGGTTGCTCGGACAGTTTGTGGTTTTTCTCTTGACCTGTCGGTCTTCTCCTATTGCTCTGGGACTAAAACTGATTACCTCAGGTGCCTGTGGGCGGGTATACCCTGGTGGGAGGAGCCGACTTTTCTTGCCATAGTGTCAAGCCTCCTAGAGACAGCAGCATATACCCATGGTCTGTGTACCTTCAAGAGAGATTTTACGGTAAGCATAAAAATCTCCTTATTTAGAGCATGTAGAGTCAGTCATTTTGATAAACTTTTCTTTACTATGCTTATTTATTTATTTAGGTTTAATTACTCCAGAGGACCGGAAATTTGGTACAACAAATCTTCACCTGGATATATCTGATGCTGCTAATGTCATGGTCTATGTAGGGATTCCGAAAGATGAAGGGGATCAAGAGCAAGGTATAGTTCCTGTTCGCGCGAGTCTTGGTTTTGTGACTGCTAATTTGATGTTGCTCCAATGTTGTGTTTTTTTTTTTTTTTTTTTTTTAACAGAAGTGCTGAGGACCTTACAAGATGGTGATGCAGATGAATTGACCATAAAGCGAATGGTGGAATTTCGGGAGAAGGCTGGAGCTTTGTGGCATATCTTTGCAGCAAAGGACACTGAGAAAATCCGACAATTCTTGAAAAAGGTATTTAACTTCTACCTGCGTTCACCACATAACTTAACCCCTTAAGGACTCTGCGTTTTTCATTTTTTTTCATTTTCGTTTTTTCCTCCTTACGTTTTAAAAATCATAACCATTTCAATTTTCCACTTAAAAATCCATTTTATGGCTTATTTTTTGCGCCACCAATTCTACTTTGCAGTGACATTAGTCATTTTACCCAAAAATCCATGGCAAAACGGGGAAAAAAAATTGTGCGACAAAATTGAAGAGAAAACGTAATTTTGTAACTTTTGAGGGCTTCCGTTTCTTCGCAGTGCATTTTATTTGTAAAATGGGCACCTTATCTTTATTCTGTAGGTCCATATGGTTAAAATTATGCCCACACACGTCTATTTTTATTTAGTTTCTTTTATTATGGGAAAAGGGGGGTGATTCAAACTTTTATTAAGGGGTTAAATCGCGTTTATTAACTTTTTTTTTATTTTTTATTTTTTTTTGCAGTGTTATAGCTCCCATAGGGGGCTATAACACTGCACACATTGATCTTTTACACTGATCACTGGCATGTATTAACATGCTATTGATCAGTGTTATCGGCGCTTGACTGCTCCTGCCTGGATCTCACAGCGCAGTCATTCGCCAACCGGACAGCAAGGAGCAGGTAGGGATCCTCCCGGTGTCCTTTAAGCTGTTCAGGATGGCGCGATTTCATTGTGGCGGTCCCGAACAGCCTGACTGCACTGCCAGGATACTTTCACTTTCATTTCAGACGTGGCGGTCAACTTTGATCGCCGCGTCTGAAGGGTTAATACAGGGAATCACCGCGATCAGTAATGTCCTGTATTAGCCGCGGGTACCGGCCGCTGAGGCCGACCCGATATGACGCAGGGTTATATTGCGGGAGGCGGCGCAGGACGTAAATATACATCCTGCGTTGTTAAGGAGTTAAATACTGACATGGTCCATGTGTCAGAAGACTGCAATTTGATTGCACTGTGCACTCCTGACACCCTGATCCTGTCTTGTGGCACATTGACTAAGTTATAGCGGTGATCTAGAAATGGGGGGGGGAGCTAATTTCTTTAAAAACACTCATCTGCAGGTTGTGTGTTATTACAACTTGGCTCCATTCACTTCAATGGAATGGAGCTGCAGTACCACACCAATATTGGGACATTGCAAATAATGTGAGTCACTTTCTCTATGCAAGTATTAGATGCTCTTAGAGTTACATAGAGAAAGTGAATTCTGCTTCACACAACAACTCATGTGTAGAACTGCTAGTCACAATGTAGTGCGCTGGGACCTGAACTGGGTGATTATTAGGGAATAGAGCTGTACAGTAAGATGAACTAACATTAATGGCTTTAGTCTCGCTTTAAGTAAAAAATAAAGCCCAAAAAAGTGTACACCCCTTTTGGATTCCAACATGGCAGTTGTAGATATTCTATGTGATGTGTACAGGTTTTCCATGATCATCAGGTGCTTAGGCTTCACATTCTACGTGACAGGAAGGTATTCTGTAACCCAAACCTAAAAATGACCCCCAGCCACCAATTCTAGTCTATTCTGCTCCAGCCCTACAGATGAGATCAGAACATCAAAAGGTGTTTCTCAGGTCAGCTACAAAAACCCTTTCAGATCACTAGCACACCTCATAACTGAGATTTTTTTCTTTTTTAATAAGGTTTGAGTTTAAAATTGCTGCTTGACAGATCTTGTATAGGTATATGGTGCTGAGCTGAATGGATTATTTATTTTTGTGCTTTTGTATCCATTAGGTAGCAGAAGAGCAAGGCCAAGAGAACCCTGCAGATCATGATCCCATCCATGATCAGAGTTGGTATCTGGACAGTACATTAAGGAAGAGACTTCTCCAAGAACATGGGGTTCAGGGCTGGGCCATTGTACAGTTCTTGGGAGATGCTGTCTTCATTCCGGCTGGAGCCCCTCATCAGGTATGAGTCTACTAGCTGTTATGCCTATTGTTAATAATATACCACACTGCACCTTGTGGCTTCTATTTATGTCAAACTGATGATGTCCTAATTCTGTTCTCCTTGATGATCTCAGGTTCACAACTTGTACAGCTGCATAAAAGTAGCTGAGGACTTTGTATCTCCGGAACACGTGAAGCATTGCTTCTGGCTGACTCAGGAATTCCGCTATCTCTCCCATACACATACAAACCATGAGGACAAGCTTCAGGTATCTACCCTCTGTGTCTAGACTATTAGAAATACAAAGTGTACATGATTGGTACAATGACTACCGAAATCTCCAGCTGTACTCATAGGTTGTGTATTTGCCAGGGCACTGTGAAATAGTCAGCTTTTGATAGCTTTTTCTTAAAACGTGATAAGAGTTTGGCTTATTGTGCTGAAGCTGGGAAAAATAGCAAAAAAACTATACTTGCCTAGCCCTGGTTCCATGCAGCTATGATTGGCTTTGTCCAGTCACTCAGTCTTCTGTCATTCTGCATTTGAGACAGGCAGGAGCAGGACCTGACAGCGGAGCCAATCACTGTCTGCAGTGAGGCACATTTACCATAAGTGGCTTATATATGTAAAATACACCCCTATTTAAGTGATATACATGGGGATTTGCTGGATGGGGTAGGATCAGACTCTATTCCACTGAGCTGGATCAAGTATAACACACAGTGGTATCCAGCTTACACCTCTGGCAGACACTGCAAGACCTAGTCTGGGCTCACACTGGGTTTGTGGCCTACATTTAGCATTTACATCAGGAAAGCGTCACTGATGACACGGTCTATTATTGAAGCTTCCCATAGTGGAGGTGCAGGGACCTGCACCCTCCAGAGCGGTGTTACTGCAGGCAGCCACATGAGACACTTGTACACTATGGAGAAGGCAAACTACAGAGCCAGATTAACCCAGGTTCTCCAGGGAAGCTCTGATGTAATTGTCTGTATATGGACAGCTACAATAAATATACTATACACCAGTGGATCTCAATTTGTTTCAAAACTAAAACTCCCAAACAGCCAATGGCGGTTTAGGCATGCTGGGAGTTGTAGTTTTGCAACAGCTGAAGATCCACTATGTGGAGGCCACTGCTATACACCCATGTATGCACAATTATATCTTCAGAGCTTTCTTTCTGTAGCTATACAACAGATAATAGACAGAAGCAGAGAATACCTTCTAATGCACGTGTTGCAACATAAATTTAACTTGGCACTTTTAAAATGCAGTAAATCAATATTGAGGCGAGTATCATGGAGAATTAAAATCACAGGCTCTGTGTCTCATTGTATATGAAATTCATAGGCCCTTTCTGTCAGAAGTGGGATATAGAGGGATATTGGTTGTGACGCTTTTGCCTTGGCCATTGAGAGTAGTTATATTTCATATATGATGAGGCACAGAGGCTGTGACTTTAATTCATCATTATACCCCCCCCCCCTCACCAATGATTTACTATATTTGGAAAGTTAGAATTTTTTTTTAGTTGGGAAATGTGCATTAGAAGGTGATATTAACCCTCCCTGGTTATCTGTCGTATAGTAGGTTAACCTTTGCACGTGTCGTGGGGCACACTGTTTATTGTTTGTTCTGTAGCTGCAACATATCCTACTATATGTGCAGAAGAGAAGAAAAATTGGAGCACACCCCTGTTTGACTTTCTTGAAGTGGTTTATTTCAGTAAATTCTGATTCAACATCCCGTCACCGTGGACCTGAAGAAACGCCCGTCAGCGTGAAACTGTGCGGTCGTCCATAGCTCCTGCCGCTCCAGCTCTGTTTGGTCTAGGGCTGTCGGGATGTTGGATCAGAATTTACTGAAATAAACAACTTCAAGAAAGTCAAACCGGGGTGTGCTCCAATTTTTCTTCTCTTGTGCACATTTAAAGATTACTGCAATTGCTATATGTGAGCACCACGCTGTACCCTGCTTCACGTTTCATCCCACCGCCATATAGACACCTGTTGGCTATATCCACTTACCTTCCTTGCCTGCAGTGCCCAGTTGCTTCTTTTGTCAAGTTGTTTATATCCTACTATATGATACTTCTATACTTCTGATACGTTGGGTCTGCTAACATTCATCCAGTGCAAGGCTAAAACACAGCTCGAGGCCCAGCCTTACGCCGTGTGCACAGTACAGAAGAATCCCATTGAAATCAATGGGACTTTGCTGCAGCTCAGAAATTCTGCCGAAATTTACTGCCCATCTTGGGCTTCTTTCACACTGCTGTTCGGACACGGTAATGTGACATCCGTCGGAAGCTGGGGAGAATAGCGGGAGGAAAAACGCATTATGCAACAATTTTTCCTACGGCTACTCCCGTCGAAAAACAACACCTGATGGACCCCATAATAAATGGAATCTGTCAGAACCGTTGTTCCCTGTTGTTTCCGTCAAAAAGAATGTCCATTAAGGCACAAAAAAGTGCCTGACGGATGTTTTCAGACGGGGCACATAGTCAGTGTGAAAGGGGTCTTAGACCATAACTATATTGGTGTTTTTTGTTTTTATTCCGTAAATACCGTATATACTCGAGTATAAGCCGAGCTTTTCAGAACGATTTTTCGTGCTGAAAACACCCCCCTCGGCTTATACTCGAGTGAACTCTCCGCCCTCAGTGGTCTTCAACCCGCGGACCTCCAGATGTTTCAAAACTACAACTCCCAGCATGCTGGGAGTTGTAATTTTGAAACATCTGGAGGTCCGCAGGTTGAAGACCACTGCGGCCTTCGTCATAATCCAGACGACCCCCCTCTAGTTTTGTACTCGCCTCCACTTGGCAGGAAGGGTGAGCTGGTCCGGGCCATCTGTGCTTCAGGGACCGTCCGGTGGGGAGGGATACACATTCCGGGTTGTCAATCTCCACCGGGGAGGCCTCTTCTCCGCGCTTCGGCCCCAGAATAGTGACGTGGCCTTGACGACGACGCACAGGGACATTCATGCGCAATGTCCCTGTGCTTCGTCGTCAACGTCACTATTCCGGAGCCAAAGTGCGGAGAAGAGGCCTCCCCGGTGAAGATGGACAACCCGGAATGTGTATCCCTCCCCACTGGACTGTCCCTGCAGCACAGATGGCCCGGACCAGCTCACCCTTCCTTCCTGCCGAGCGGAGTGGAGTACAAAACTAAAGGGGGGGGGGGGGGGGGGTCGTCTGGATGATGACTAAGGCCGCAGTGGTCTTCAACCTGCGGACCTCCAGATGTTTCAAAACTACAACTCCCAGCATGCCCGGACAGCCATCGAACATCTTGAGGTCTGCAGATTGAAGACCACTGTTCAGACATTGACAGGCGGTGATGATGGGTTGTGATGATGAGGGGGGGGGGGGGGGGATGATGAAGGGGGGATGATGACAGGGTAATGATGAAGGGGGGGGATGATGACAGGGTAATGATGATGAGGGTGTTAATGACGGGGGTCTGGACGATGACGGGGGGGGGGGGGATGATGTATTTCCCACCCTAGGCTTATAGTCGAGTCAATAACTTTTCCTGGGTTTTTGGGGTGAAATTAGGGGCCTCGGCTTATATTCAGATCGGCTTATACTCGAGTATATACGGTACTTTCATTCATATTAATGTATCTTGTGTGTTCTCTTGCAGGTGAAGAATGTGATCTACCATGCAGTGAAGGATGCAGTTGCAGTACTGAAAGCTAATGAAGCGAGTATAGGGAAGGTTTAACACTGACGCATGGATTCATTGAATAGACTTCCACTGGCAGCTTTCTCTGCCCCTTCTACCCCCATCACTAGCTCAATGAACGTTACCTCGTACACAACATGAACTTTTATAGGAGATGTTTACAACCCCTGGGATCGAGGACTATGTTCACCACGACTCTCCAGAGCTGCATTGTCCTAACTACTACTAACTCCTCTTTTTAGAGGTGCCATACTCTATATACCATTTGATGAAAAACCAAAACTTTTTTTAGACTGTACAAAATATACCTCTTGTTTTTGGAGACCCTCTGAAAACATTGTGTAAATCTGATTTAAATATGCTTTTTTTTTTTTTCCATAATTTTTTGGGCTTGTAGGATGGTAACATAGAATTTTTTTTAATTTTTTTTTCGTTTTTAAGCAAAAGCTATTGTAGCCATGAAGCATTACTAGAATGCGCGTTCTAAGTGTAATGTAAATAAGCAGGCTCTTATCATTTTACATTGATTTAGAACTAGCACTGACGTGCCTGGAATTGTGTAATTAAATCCTTTCTGGTTATAGATTTCGTTGCTTGTTTGACTTTTTTTAATTTAACAATTCTTGGGGTTTTCTCTTTTTGACCATATTGGAGAAAGGGGAGGGGGAGGGATAAGGGCAGCGGCCCACTAGCAATGGGTCTTTCAGAACACTTGTAATTTTTTTTTTATTTTTTTTTTTTTATTACTTCAGTACTTGAGAAGAAAATAATAAAGTTGTGTTCGTATAGATGGTGTTTTTGCTTTGCTGCTTGACTACTTCATCAATAAGTAACTATTTCACTGCCACATCCATTTCACTGTATACCATCACTTCAGTTGTTGGTTGTTAAACCTCCAGACCAGTGGTCTTCAACCTGCAGACCTCCAGATGTTGCAAAACTACAACTTCCAGCATGCCCGGACAGCCGTTGGCTGTCCGGGCATGCTGGGAATTGTAGTTTTGCAAAATCTTGAGGTCTGCAGGTTGGATACCTTCACTAGTCCTGAGACCTTTTCTTCACTAGTAGAGATGAGCGAACTTACAGTAAATTTGATTCGTCACGAACTTCTCGGCTCGGCAGTTGATGACTTATCCTGCATAAATTAGTTCAGCTATCAGGTGCTCCGGTGGGCTGGAAAAGGTGGATACAGTTCTAGGAAAGAGTCTCTTAGGACTGTATCCACCTTTTCCAGCCCATCGGAGCACCTGAAAGCTGAACTCATTTATGCAGGGTAAGTCATCAACTGCCGAGCCGAGAAGTTCGTGACGAATCGAATTTACTGTAAGTTCACTCATCTCTAGTCACAATGATTTTAATACTGGATTCCTCACCATTGGGATGATCTCTTCTTGTAGGTCAGTGATGTCCAAACTGTGGCCCTCCAGATGTTGCCAAACTACCACTCCCAGCATGCTCGGACAGCCGTTTGCCGTCCGGGCATGCTGGGAGTGGTAGTTTGGCAACATCTGGAGGGCCACAGTTTGGACACCTGTTGTATGTGAATAAACATTCTAGTTTACGTATAGCAGCCGACAATCCATATCTGATACTTACAGTGGTCCCTCAACTAGAGATGAGCGAACTTACAGTAAATTTGATTCGTCACAAACTTCTCGGCTCGGCAGTTGATGACTTATCCTGCATGAATGAGTTCAGCTTTCAGGTGCTCCCGTGGGCTGGAAAAGGTGGACACAGTCCTAGGAAAGAGTCTCCTAGGACTGTATCCACCTTTTCCAGCCCACGGGAGCACCTGAAAGCTGAACTAACTTATGCAGGATAAGCCATCAACTGCCGAGTCGAGAAGTTTGTGACGAATCAAATTTACTGTAAGTTCGCTCATCTCTATTCACTAGTCCTGAGACAAAAGGGGCTGCAGTGACAATTCAGCTTCCCATTACCTTCTAATAAATATTGCTGGCTGCTGTTCCCTGCACACCCTGGGGGTGGTGCTGTTGTGTGGGGAAAATCCTGGAAGGGAGCGAACTACACCACCACAACTCTCTGCCATGAAGAAACCATACTGTAATTGTCAAAGGTGTTTTTAATTTTTGTTTTGCATAATTTCTTTGTGAAAAATTCAAAAATGTAATGAAAATTTAAAAAAATTTAAGTAAAATGGACATGCCAAATGGTATATTGATCCCCATATACAATATGTCTACTTTATGTTTGCATCATAAAGTTGACGTTTTTTACTTTTTGAAGACATTAGAGGGCTTAAAGCAGGGGTCCTCAAACTTATTAAACGGGGGGCCAGTTCACTGTCCCTCAGAGCGTTGGAGGCCCGGACTATAGATATATAAAAAAAATGAATAAATTCCTATGCACACTTATATCTTATTAGTGGACTACCCCTTTAAGTACGCAGCACAGTCGTCCCCCCCCCCCCCCCCCCCCGATTAGGTTGGCAGTAAAGTTCCCCCCCACATTAGGTTGCAGTTCCCACACATTAGGGTTGGCAGTATAGTTACCCTACATTAGGTGCAGTACAGTTCCCCCATATTAGGTGCAGTATAGATTTGGAGATGAGCGAACTTACAGTAAATTTGATTAGTCACGAACTTCTCAGCTCGATGGTTGCTGACTTTTCCTGCATAAATGAGTTCAGCTTTCAGGTGCTCCCGTGGGCTGGAAAAGGTGGATACAGTCCTAGGAGACTCTTTCCTAGGACTGTATCCACCTTTTCCAGCCCACCGGAGCACCGGAAAGCTGAACTAATTTATGCAGGAAAAGTCGGCAACCGCTGAGCTGAGAAGTTCGTGACTAATCGAATTTACTGTAAGTTCGCTCATCTCTATTATAGATCCCCCACAGCCATACAGTGTATGGCTGGAGGCTGTATGCATGTGTTCTGCCCCACTTCAGTGCTCCGACCACCGCTCCTCCGGTCCGGACATAGCAGTAAGTCCCGGGACCGAAGGAGCGGTGGTCGGAGCCCCGAAGCTGATGGGCTGCTGGTAACACTTACCAAGCTGGCCAGCGCACATCCTCATCACTGCTCCCCGCTCCGTTGCTATGGGCGCACGCACGGGACATCGGTGACGTCCCTGCGTGCGCCACCTTCCCAGCGGCCCCTGTGTTTTTAAAGTAAACGTGGGGCCTCAGAGCGCATCCCTGTGTCCCAAAAACATCTTTCGGGATGCAGGGATGTCCCAGGCAGTGGCAGGCCGGATAAATGTCCTCGGCGGGCTGCATGTGGCCTGCGGGCTGTAATTTGAGGACCCCTGGCCTAAAGGATAGCAGCAATTTTCAAACTTTTCAATTCAAAATCTGAATTTTTCAGGGGCCAATTCAGTTTGAAGTGGATTTGAGGTAATGTTCTGTAAGAAATCCCAGAGTTTAATTTACCCCATTATAGAATCTGCACCCCTTAAGGACCACGGGCGTATGGGTATGCCCTGGCTCCCTGGTACATAAGGACCAAGGGCGTACCTGTACGCCCGTGGGAATTCTGGGCCTTGCTGGACGGGGACCGGACCGGGATGCCTGCTGAAACTGTCCCTGTGTGGTGGTCGGCATATGCTCTCTGGCGAGCAAACCAGGGGCCCCAGCGGTCAGACCCCTGAAAGGATAGAGGGAATAAGATGTCTGATCGCTGGTGTGGTATCAAAAAAAGTACAGATCATGGCGCAAAAATGAGCCCCCATACCGCCGCTTATACGGAAAAATAAAAAAGTTAGAGGTCATCAAAATAAAGGGATTATAAACGTACTAATTTGGTTAAAAAGATTGTGATTTTTTTTTAAGCGCAACAATAATAGAAAAGTATGTAATAATGGGTATCATTTTAATCGTATTGACCCTCCTAATAAAGAACACACGTCATTTTTACCATAAATTGTACGGCGTGAAAACGAAACCTTCCAAAATTAGCAAAATTGCTCTTTTCGTTTTAATTTCCCCACAAAAATAGTGTTTTTTGGTTGCGCCATACATTTTATGATATAATGAGTGATGTCATTACAAAGGACAACTGGTCGCGCAAAAAACAAGCCCTCATACTAGTCTGTGGATGAAAATATAAAAGAGTTATGATTTTTAGAAGGCGAGGAGGAAAAAATGAAAACGTAAAAATTAAATTGTCTGAGTCCTTAAGGCCAAAATGGGCTGAGTCCTTAAGGGGTTAAAATCAATTGATGGGAGAACATCCAAAATGAAATACAATATATGATAATGATAGATGGCAAAAAACTATTACATAAATATGCATCTGTTAAAAGCCGGAAGAATTAAATGTAAACAATGAAAATAAAGTTACCTGTGTCTCTCTCCCCTCTCTCTCAAATAACTGACCCACCGCCAAACCGGTCATGCTGGAGGATGTCGCAGGCAACAGAACATTCTCCACGGCGTCTCCAGACTCTGTCACATGTGCTCAGTGTGAACCTGCTTTAATCAGTGAAGAGCACAGGGCGCCAGTGACGAATTTGCCAATCTTGGTGTTCTCTGGCAAATGCCAAACATCCTGCACGGTGTTGGGCTGTATGCACAACCCCCACCTGTGGACGTCGGGCCCTCATACCACACTCATGGAGTCTGTTTCTGACCGTTTGAGTGGACACATGCACATTCAGGGCCGGCCTTAGGGGTGTGCGAGCTGTGCGACTGCACAGAGTGCCATAGCAACAGTGGCGGCCGACACAGCTCGCACCAGGTATATGTAATTTGTATTGCCCGATGTGCAGTCCGGGCGCCGGGCAGGTAACTTCTTCCGACATTTAGCGCTGCTTCGGGCAAGCAGCGCTAAATGCTGGTGTAATGAAGAAAACTGTGCCCTGTAGCGGAATGTGACCCTCCGCACAGGGACACAGTTTTCTGCTTTGCAGGCCGCTCCCTCTCATTCCATTCCCACTACCCTCCCTCATCTGTGTCCCTATTTGGAGGGTCACATTCCGCTTCAGGGCCCAGTTTTCTTCATTACACAGGGAGGTTTCACTTACCCCGCCCTCCTCTGTGTCTCTGGTTGGCTGGCTACTGCCTAATGTGGGGAGCCTGCTTCTACCTAATGTGGGGAACTATACTGCCAACCTAATGTGGGGGAACTATACTGCACCTAATGTGGGGGAACTATACGGCACCTAATGTGGTGGGGGAACTATACTGCACCTAATGTGGGGGAACTATACTGCACCTAATGTGGGGAACTATACTGCATCTAATGTGGGGGAACTATACTGCACCTAATGTGGGGAAACTATACTGAACCTAATGTGGGGAACTATACTGTATCTGATGTGGGGGAACTATACTGCCGGCCTAATGTGGGGGAACTATACTGCACCTAATGTGGGGAAACTATACTGAACCTAATGTGGGGAACTATACTGCATCTGATGTGGGGGAACTATACTGCCAGCCTAATGTGGGGGAACTTTACTGCACCTAATGTGGGGGAACTATACTGCATCTAATGTGGGGGAACTATACTGCATCTGATGTGGGGGAACTATACTGATAACCTAATGTGGGGGAACTATACTGATAACCTAATGTGGGGGAACTATACTGCACCTAATGTGGAGAACTATACTGCACCTAATGTGGGGAACTATACTGCCAACCTAATGTGGGGGAACTATACGGCACCTAATGTGGGGGAACATATACGGCACCTAATGTGGGGAACTATACGGCACCTAATGTGGGGAACTATACGGCACCTAATGTGGTGGGGGAACTATACTGCACCTAATGTGGGGGAACTATACTGCATCTAATGTGGGGGAACTATACTGCATCTAATGTGGGGGAACTATACTGCACCTAATGTGGGGAAACTATACTGAGCCTAATGTGGGGAACTATACTGCATCTGATGTGGGGGAACTATACTGCCAGCCTAATGTGGGGGAACTATACTGCACCTAATGTGGGGAAACTATACTGAACCTAATGTGGGGAACTATACTGCATCTGATGTGGGGGAACTATACTGCCAGCCTAATGTGGGGGAACTATACTGCATCTAATGTGGGGGAACTATACTGATAACCTAATGTGGGGGAACTATACTGATAACCTAATGTGGGGGAACTATACTGCACCTAATGTAGGGGAACTATACTGCATCTGATGTGGGGAACTATACTGCACCTAATGTGGGGAACTATACTGCACCTGATGTGGGGAACTATACTGCACCTAATGTGGGGGAACTATATTGCATCTGATTAAGGGGAGCAGGGGACTGGTGAAGGGGTACATGGGAGTGATTAAGGGGGCAGGGGACTTATTAGATATAAAAATATTTGTCACAAATATTTTTTTCCTCTTTGTGTATGTTTATGGAGGGGGGGTGGGGTTGGGTGGGGAAGCGCCACAAGGTTAGCTTGCACAGGGCACCTGAACCCCTAAAGCTGGCCCTGTGCACATTTGTGGCCTGCTGGAGGTCATTTTGCAGGGCTCTGGCAGTGCTTCTCCTGCTCCTCCTTGCACAAAGGCGGAGGTAGCGGTCCTGCTGCTGGGTTGTTGCCCTCCTACGGCCTCCTCCACGTCTCCTGATGTACTGTCCTGGTAGCGCCTCCATGCTCTGGACACTATGCTGACAGACACAGCAAACCTTCTTGCCACAGCTCTCATTGATGTACCATCCTGGATGAGCTGCACTACCTGAGCCACTTGTGTGGGTTGTAGACTCCGTCTTATGCTAGCACTAGAATGAAAGCACCGCCAGCATTCAAAAGTGACCAAAACATCAGCCAGGAAGCATAAGAACTGAGAAGTGGTCTGTGATCACCATCTGCAGAACAACTCCTTTATTGGGTGTGTCTTGCTAATTGCCTATAATTTCCACCTGTTGTCTGTTCCATTTGAACAACAGTATGTGAAATTGATTGTCAATCAGTGTTCTTCCTGAGTGGACAGTGGGATTTCACAGAAGTGTCAGTGACTTGGAGTTACATTGTGTTGTTTAAGTGTTCCCTTTATTTTTTTGAGCAGTGTATATTGGCACAGGTCACGTTATTTTCATTGTTTACATTTAATTCTCCCGGCTTTTAACAGATGCATATTTATGTAATGATTTTTTGCCATCTATCATTATATTATATTTCATTTTGGATGTTCCCCAATCAATTGATTTGAATGTGTCTTATGTGTATATGTTTTTAATGGGAGGGCGGGATACACTAATCATGTTGTCTATTGATATGTATTCACAATAAAGATTATCATTTGATTATAAACTAACTTCTGTTGACTATTTATACATAGATGGGCAAGTTGTTGGAGGTTTATTATTTGATTGGCGTCTTGCCAAGTAGCTTTTTTTGATGTGGTTTCAGCAGCTGTATAGTTTGGGTCCTATACTTTGTGTAGGTTGTGCACTGTTCAAAAAAAAAATGCCTGCTGGGTGTAAATGCTCGCTGCACCCCTTGCATTCCTTGAGGGATGTAGTTTCTAAAATGGGGTCACATGTGGGTGTTTTTATTTTTTTTTATTTTTTGCAATTATGTCAGAACCGCTGCAACTACTAGCCATTCCAATGCAAATCACCAATTTAGGCCTCAAATGTACATGGTGCGCTCTCACTCCTGAGCCCTGTTGTGCGCCCGCAGAGCACTTTATGGCCACATATAAGGTACTTCTGTTTTTAGTAGAAATTGTGTTACACATTTTGGGGGTCTTTTTCTCCTTTTAGCTCTTGTGAAAATTAAAAATATGGGACACACCAGCATGTTAGTGTAACATTTTTTATTTTTTACACTAACATGCTGGTGTAGACCCCCAACTTATCCTTTGCATAAGGGGTAAAAGGAGAAAAAGCCCCTCAAAATTTGTAACACAATTTCTCCTGAGTACGGAAAGACCCCAAATGTGGCCCTAAATTGTTTCCTTGAAATACGGTAGGGCTCCGGAGGCCTAAACTAGGGATTTGCATAGGGGCGGACTTGGATGCAAGCATGGTGCCTCCTCCACCAAAATACCCTACGGCAGTTTCCCAAACAGGGTGCCTCCAACTGGAGAAAATAACTGTGTAATGATGTGTGTATATGTAGTGTTTTACTCTTATTTTGTTTTAGTGTAGTGTAGGTGTTTTACAGTAAGTACACGCAGTCTGGTTTATGAGTTTCCTGCTACAAGCTTGAGAAACAGTGGATTTTCCGCAACTCAAACTGCGCTAGCTGTTGCATAACTACAACTCCCAGCATGATCTGACAGCCAAACGGCATGCTGGGTGTTCTAGCTATGCAACAGCTGGAGGCACATAACTCCAACTCCCTTTGTCTCTCCGTGCATGCTGGGAGTTGTAGTTATTCAACAGCTAGTGGCACATTTTTTGAAAAAAAAAGTTCCACTAGCTTAGTCAAAACTACAACTTCCAGCATGCATGAACACCTAAAGTGAGTTGGAGTTATGTGCCTCCAGCTGTTGCATAACTAGAACACCCAGAATGTATTTTGTCTGTCCGTGCATGCTGGGAGTTGTAGTCATGCAACAGCTGGAGGCACAATTTTTTCTATCAAAAAGTGTGCCTCCAGCTGTTGCATAACAACAACTCCGAGCATGCATGGACAGCCAAAGGGCATGCGGGGAGTTGTAGTTATGCAACAGCTGGAGGCACACTACTACAACTCCCAGCATGCCCATTGGCTGTCTGTGCATGCTGGGAGTTGTAGTTATGCAGCAGCTAGAGGCAAAAAGTGCCACTAGCTGTTGCATAAACTACAACTCCCAGTATGCACAGAAAACCAAAGCTGGGAGTTGTAGTTATGTGCCTCGAGCTGTTGCATAAATACAACTCCCAGCATTCACAGAAAGCCAAAGCTGGGAGTTGTAGTTATGTGCCTCCAGCTGTTGCATAAATACAACTCCCAGCATGCTCTTTTGGCTGTGCATGCTGGGATTTGTTGTTATGCAGCAGCAGCAGGAGGCACACAGGCCTAACCACCTGCTGCTGCTACCAGGTCGGGTCCCGCTGCCACCAAGATGATGATGCCGCCACACTGGCACCCGCTCTAAGGTTGGGGAATATCATTGTATAGAAGAGCTGACAGCTTCTTTTATTTTTATTTAAGAATGAAAGAAGCAATCTGGTTGCCTTGGGCAACTGCGCCACTTTTGCTCTGGACAGGTTTTGATAAATGTTTCCCTAAGGGCCCATTCAATGGAATCAGCGAACGGAGCTTCCAACACTGATGTGAACATAGCCTGAGCCATAAACCATGAAGAGCTTCCATCCATTACTGTACACACATACATGGGAAGAAAGGATTGTGATTGTCTGAATACAAACATACACTGCCCCCTAGTGGCTATAAGAGGGCCTTGCAAAGATGAAAAAAATTTATTGATTATCTGCAAATTAAATACAGTGATCCCTCAACTTACAATGGCCTCAACATAGTTTAAACATATAATGGTCTTTTCTGGACTATTGTAACTAGAGATGAGCGAACTTACAGTAAATTCGATTCGTCACAAACTTCTCGGCTCGGCAGTTGATGTCTTTTCCTGCATAAATTAGTTCAGCTTTCAGGTGCTCCGGTGGGCTGGAAAAGGTGGATACAGTCCTAGGAGACTCTTTCCTAGGACTGTATCCACCTTTTCCAGCCCACTTGAGCACCTGAAAGCTGAACTACTTTATGCAGGAAAAGTCATCAACTGCCGAGCCGAGAAGTTCGTGACAAATCGAATTTTCTGTAAGTTCGCTCATCTCTAATTGCAACTAGAAACCAGACTCAACATACAATGCTTATGGACAGTCCAGATCTGTGAAATGTGTCAATGGCTGGAAGATCTGACCAATCAGAATGGGCATTCACTGGTAAAACCCCTGTATTACTGAAGCGTATGCACTGACTGGTGTCTGGTAGCGCCCCCTACAGTACAGGGAGGTATTACATTGTACACCAGGGTTACCTGCTCCTCTGGACACCAGGTGAGGGAGACTTCATGTTACTTTTTAAGGACATTGCGTGTACTGTACAGGACCCCGAAGAAGCTCCTGTCCTCTACATAAACCAGTGTTTCCCAAGCAGGGTGCCCCCAGCTGTTACAAAACTACAACTCCCAGCATGCCCGGACAGCCTTTGGCTGTCCGGGCATGCTGGGAGTTGTAGTTTTGCATCAGCTGGAGGCTCCATGCTTGGGAAACACTGACATAGACAGTGATTTACAGCTCCCAGCAGATCTTTCTTACTTTTATATGTAAGGATTTGCTTTATCTATATTAGTTATCTACTTATTTTTCGTTAATTCTCACTTTTTCCTATTTTTTGGATGACATTTTGGTGCCTTTAGAAAAAATTACCAGGTTTCCATAGAGTTCTGGTCTCAACATACAATGGTTTCAACATACAATGGTCGTCCCCGGAACCAATTAATATTGTAACTTGAGGGACCACTGTACAGAACCAATATAATCCATAGTGCAGCATAGGAATTGTGGTCACTTCCATCACATCAGAGTCACATTAATGACTATTCTATGTCTGTATAATCTGTGAATGGGTGATAACAAAAAAAAATGTTGGGTTAACCCCTTGATGACCAATGTTTTGGAGCTATTTTTCTCTAGAAACATTGCACAGTGTGATACAATTATTCTTGTGCAATACTCAGGTCAATGGGACAGCTCTAGTCTATTGCTGCCTAGGTGCCTTCTTTCAGCAAAGTCTGAGGTCCGGAATTTCTGCCGCAGAATTCTGTTGTGTAAATGGTACAAGCAGAATCCCATTGAGAACAATGGGAGGCTGCTGCACCGGGTTTTCCAAGCAGAATTCAGCTTGAAAAATACATAGGCCGAGATTTATCATTGTCTTTAGACTGTTTTTTTTTTTTTGTGCCTAGAAAAGGCGCAAAAAAAAAAAAAAAAGGCGCAAGTAGTATTTATTTGCATCTTTTGGTTTACACATTTCTGCAGATTTTGAGTTGTAATTCACTGATTTTGGCAATACGCATGATATGGACGGGTTTTATGAACTGCGCCTTTTTGTGAAAAGGAGCAAAAAAAGGCGCAAAGGAGGAAATTTATCAAAACCTGTCCAGAGGATAAGTTGACCAGTCGCCCATAGCAACCAATCAGATTGCTGCTTTCATTAAAAAAAAAAAAAAAAAAGGCCTCTGCAAAATGAAAGAAGAAATCTGATTGGGTGCTATGGAATATCGTGATGTCACGCCCCTCCCCCTCAATGCAAGTCTATGGGAGGGGGCGTGACAGCCCCCTCCCATAGACTTGCATTGAGGGGGCGGGATGTGACATCACACGGGGGTGGAGTTGTGACGTCACGATCTTCCGTTCTGGTGGTCAGGAGCCAGAACCTCCAGCGCTGCCGGAAGCAGATACAGGTGGGTGCTGCATGCTATTTTGCCGGGGTCCCCCGCGCTCAGAAATCTTATCCCCTATCCTTTGGATAGGGGATAAGATGTCTAGGGCTGGAGTACCCCTTAAAATGATCACAGAGCAATTGATAAGTTTTGTGCAGGTGACATTTTCTGAGATTTCTCTCTTCACATGCACCAAAAAGCTACACCATGTCTGGGCTGGTGTAGTTTTAGAGACTTTTCAGTGGCTTTGCGCCTTTTCACAAAAAGGCCCAGTTAATAAAACCCGTCCATATCATGTGTATTGCCAAAAACAGTGGATTACAACTCAAAATCAGCAGAAATGTGTAATCTAAAAGGAGCAAATAAACCCTGCTTGCGCCTTTTTTGCGCCTTTTCTAGACACAAAAAACTGTCTAAAGACAATGATAAATGTCGGCCATTGGGTATGTGACGAGTAAAATTTCAAACAATGTGAACTGCACAAAATTTATGAAATGCTCTGTGATCATTTAATAAAATTTGGCGTTCCTACACATTACCAGCACAAAAAAAAGGTGTAAAAAAAAAAAAAATGCTTCACTTACACCTACAATGATAAATGCTTCACTTACACCTACAATGATAAATGCTTCACTTACAACTAAAATGATAAATGTCCCCCCCCCCATAGTGTGAATGGGCCCTTAGGGGAACATTTATCAAAACCTGTCCAGAGCAAATGTGGCACATTTGCCCATAGCAACTCGATTGCTTCTTTTATTCTATATAAAGAAAAATGAAAGCCGCCATCTGGTTGGTTGCTATGGGAAACTGCTCCGCTTTTCCTCTGGACAAGACTTGATAAATCTCCCCATAGGGCCCATTCACACCACAGAATATCCACCCAGAGAAATATTTTCCATATGCAGCAGCTGCTTATAACATTCGGCGCTATGACCACGTGGAATTCCGCCAAAAGAATGAACCTTCTCATTCTTTCGGCAGAGCCAGGAATCCGGAAAGTTACCTTGTAATATGTAATGGGTAAGGGTACATACAGACGAGCGGATTTACAGCGTATTTTACGCTGCAGATCCGCCGCTGAAGGACCCTCTGTATTCTGCATTTACATGCGCCTGCTTGGAGCGGCAATACGCCGATACGAAAGAGTCTCCGGAAAGCTGAACTAATTTATGCAGGAAAAGTCATCAACTGCCGAGCCGAGAAGTTCGTGACGAATCGAATTTACTGTAAGTTCACTCATCTCTAATAGGGATGAAGACAGATACAGTGCTGGACTGATGCCTTGTTCTATAGGGTGTGTTGCCCCTTTATCACTTCTTCCGTTTATCTACTGAGGTGGAGCAGCTCTTACTGGTAGGAGATGGCAATACTTGTTTATCCTGCAGCAGTGTTTTTCTACCACGGTGCCTCCAGCTGTTGCAAAACTACAACTCCCAGCATGCCCGGACAGCCTTCGGCTGTCCGGGCATGCTGGGAGTTGTAGTTTTGCAACAGCTGGAGTCACACTGGTTGGAAAACCCTACCCTACAGTGCAGGAGGCAAAAAGTCCTGTGGGGGCAAAATACAGGAAGTGCAGCCTCCACTTAAGATACGTTTGGGATCGTGCGCCAATAGCACAAAATTAAAGGGGTATTCCAGTGAAAATTTTTTTTTTCATATCAACTGGCTCCAGAAAGTTAAACAGATTAGTAAATGAGTTCTATTTAAAAAAATAATAATCTTAATCCTTCCAGTATTTATCAGCTGCTGAAGTTGAGTTGTTCTTTTCTGTCTGACCACAGTGCTCTCTGCTGACACCTCTGTCTCTCAGGAACTGTCCAGAGCAGGAGAGGTTTTCTATGGGGATTTGCTCCTACTCTGGACAGTTCCTGAGAGACAGAGGTGTCAGCAGAGAGCACTGCGGTCAGACAGAAAATAACAACTCAACTTCAGCAGCTGATAAGTACTGGAAGGATTAAGATTATTTTCAACAGAACTAATTTACAAATCTGTTTAACTTTCTGGAGCCAGTTGATATGAAAACATTTTTTTTTCACTGGAATACCCCTTTAACCCGTTAAGGACACAGGGTGCACCTGTACACCCTGAGTCCGCTCCCTTTCTATAACACGGGTCCAGGTTGAGCCCGGCCTCTAACAACGGCCGGGACCCGTGGCAAATAGTGTGCAGCACTGATCACGGTGCCGCACGCTATTAACCCTTTAGACACGGCGTTCAAAGTTGATCACTGCGTCTAAAGTGAAAGTAAACTACCCCTGGCTAGCTCAGTCACCTGTTCGGGATGTCCCGAACAGCTTGCAGGACACCAGGAGGATCCCTACCTTCCTCCTGCGTGTCCGATTGCCGAATGACTGCTCAGTGCCTGAGGTCCAGGCATGAGCAGTCAAGCAGCAGAATCATTGATTAATGTTATCCTATGGGATAACAATGATCAATGTAGAAGATCAGTGTGTGCAGTGTTATAGCCCCCTATGGGAACTATAACATTGCAAAACCAAAGTGAAAAAAAAAAGTTAAAAGGGGTTATCCACCAGGCAGTAATGGACATGCTTAGGAAGGATCTGCGCTTGTCTTGGGGCTAAATGGCTATGTTGTGAGATTACCATAAAACTGTGGCTAGCTTTTTGTGAACTGGTATTTCCTGTTTGAGTTTTCTTTTGCCTACAAATTCCATAATTCCATTTTCCTCCCTCCCACACATCAGCCACCCCACCCATTGAAACATAAATGAGCTGCATTCATTCAAAAGACCTGTGGTTTTCAATCAGGGTGCCTACAGCTGTTGTATTAGTTGCAGATTGATCTCTCTCCCACCAAGTGATCGCTCCACCCATTGAAGCAGACAGGCTCCCTGTCATCAGCTGACTAGTGAGTCAGGCCTCGGCCGCATTGCAAGCTGGGAAAAATCTGGGACAACAGTCATTTTGTATGCTGGTAAAAATAAATATTGGGGTGAAAATCACACCGAGAAAACCGTCACACACAGGTACAGACACTATATTATGAACTACTCTAACTTTACAGCCCCTGTAGCATAGTCACATAAAATAAAATCCTAGAATACCCCTTTAACCTCCTGAGCGGTATTCCCGAGCGTGACTCGGGGTTAATTTTCCCTGCCAGGATCGGTAACCCCGAGTCACGCTCGGGGTAGAATTGCAGAGTTCCCGGCCGGGCTGCACAATATATCGCAAAAGCAATGCGATATAGCGATGCGGCCCCCCGGGAAAACATGCGATTATCTGCTCGGGTCGGCTCCTGTTGCGGGGGCCGGCCAGAGCAGGTAAAGAAAAATACTAAAAGTCAGTGTTTCCCTACCAGGGGGCCTCCAGCTGTTGCAAAACTACAACTCTCAGCATGCCCGAACAGCCAAAGGCTGTCCGGGCATGCTGGGAGTAGTAGTTTCACAACAGCTGGAGGCCCCCTGTTAGAAAAACACTGAGCTAAGTGTAAAAGGAAGTAGTAAAATAAAAAAAACTTTTGCTCACCTAGTCCCGGTCCCTGCAGATGCCGTTCCCCTCCGTGCGGTTCGGGGTGTCCTCTCCTCACTATTCATCTTCTAGGACCTTTCACTTTTCAGCCAATCACAGGCCGCAGTGGTGTAAAGCCAGTGATTGGCTGAAGGGGAAAGGACTTGTTCTGCAGCAGATACACTAGGTATGAAATCTGCCCGGCAAACCCAGTGTATCCTGCTGCAGAACAAGACAAGGTGACAAGGGGGGGGGATGTGACAAAGGGGGAATGTAACAGGGGGGGGAATGTGACAGGGGGGGGGAATGTGACAAGGGGGGGAATGTGACAAGGGGGGGGGAATGTGACAAGGGGGGGGAATGTGACAAGGGGGGGGGAATGTGACAGGGGGGGGATGTGACAGGGGGGGAATGTGACAGAGGGGAATGTGACAAGGGGGAGAATGTGATGGGGGAAGAATGTGACAAGGAGGGGGGAGAATGTGACGGGGGATGTGACAAGGGAGAGGGGGGAATGTGACAGGGGAGATGTGAAATTCAGTTAAAAAAATTGTACCGCTTTTGGTACAAATTTCCAGACAGAATCATACCGCCAGGGAGGTTAATAAAGATCATTTAACCCCTCCCCCTTTTCCCATTAAAAAAAAAAAAACTGTGTAAATAAAAACAAACATATGTGGTATCGCCGCATGTGGAAATGTCCGAATTATAAAAAATATATCGTTAATTAAACTGCACAGTCAATGGCGTATGTGCAACAAATTCCAAAGTTCAAAATAGTGTATTTTTGGTCACTTTTTATAATCATGAAAAAATGAATAAAAAGCGATCAAAAAGTCCGATCAATACAAAAAAAGGTACCGCTTAAAACTTCAAAACATGAGCCCTCATACCGCCCCATACGCGGAAAGATAAAAAAGTTATAGGGGTCAGAAAATGAGAATTTTAAACGTATACATTTTCCTGCATGTAGTTATGATTTTTTCCAGAAGTCCAACAAAATCACACCTATATAAGTAGGGGATCATTTTAACCGTATGGACCTACAGAATAAATATCAGGTGTCATTTTTACCGAAAAATGTACTGTGTAGAAAACGGAAGCCCCCAAAAGTTACAAAATGTTATTTTTTCTTTAATTATGTCGCACAATGATTTTTTTTCTCCGTTTCATCGTAGAATTTTGGATAAAAATACTGATGTAATTAGAAAGTAGAATTTGTGGTGCAAAAAATAAGCCACATATTGATTTTTAGGTGCAAAATTGTTATGATTTTTTTTTAAAGGTAAGGAGGAAAAAATGTAAGTGCAAAAACGGAAAAACCTTAAGGGGTTAAGTGCTAAATCTCCCAATCTTCAAACCAATCTACAGTACAAAATTATCTTAAGTCGTTTGGTGTAAGGATAAAGTGACATTGTGCTCCGACATGGTAGACCATAAGCTGTAGAGTTTATTGGAAAAAAAAAAATTGTCGCACCAGGACAACTGGTAAAGCAGGTCACTATGAATGTGTGTGTACTAGAGAATTAATAGAAAACAGAGGTGTGTTTTTTTAAATTTATTTTAGTGTCTTTTCTGCAGTAAAATTGCAAGTGCATGGGAGCTTATGCTGTAAACCTGGAAGTAAAAAAAAATATCAGATTGAAGTTTTGCAACAGCTGGAGGCGCCCTTGGTTGGGAAACACTGTCTTACAGGGCTAGATGTGAGTACCAGGAACCGGGGGTAAAAAGACAGCACCAGGAGTATGCCACCATTAATAAGCCAAGGATAGATAGATTAATATAGTATTTATATATATATATGTATATAACCCAAAATGCTTTCACAAAAGAAAGGTACAAGTAAAATAAGATCAGAGTCTGTACAGTGTGTCATTAGCTCCGGAGAGCAGCGAGCCGTGACTGCATGGCTTCCAAGTCCTCCTCCTCTTCATCAGATACAGCGGCAGCTGTGGCTCCCTCCATGTCGGCCTCCGGTAAGGCATCTGTGACTTTGCTGGGAGCTTTGCCCAAGGCACCTGGAACACACAGTGATCGTAAGTACAGGAAAGTAAACTATAGTATTTCAGCAAAATTCATAATGCATGATCTACAGAAGTGTTGAAGTATTACCCATTCACTGCTATGGGAGCTCAGCAGCATAACCCATTCACTGCTAAGGGAGCTCAGCAGCATAACCCATTCACTGCTATGGGAGCTCAGCAGCAATAACCCATTCACTGCTATGGGAGCTCAGCAGCAATAGCCCATTCACTGCTATGGGAGCTCAGCAGCATTACCCATTCACTGCTATGGGAGCTCAGCAGCAATAACCCATTCACTGCTATGGGAGCGCAGCAGCAATAACCCATTCACTGCTATGGGAGCTCAGCAGCAATAACCCATTCACTGCTATGGGAGCTCAGCAGCAATAACCCATTCACTGCTATGGGAGCTCAGCCGCAATAACCCATTCACTGCTATGGGAGCTCAGCAGCAATAACCCATTCACTGCTATGGGAGCTCAGCAGCAATAACCCATTCACTGCTATGGGAGCTCAGCAGCAATAACCCATTTATTGCTATGGGAGCTCAGCAGCAATAACCCATTCACTGCTATGGGAGCTCAGCAGCAATAACCTAACACAGCCATTACACAATGAGCAGCACTGTCTGCTTTTGGCTGTTTTCTGTATATGAGTGTGCCACGGCTGATCAGAGGGGTTCTGGGTGTCAGACTTCCTCGGATCACATATTGATGTATAAAAATGTCCTGGAAAATCATCTTAACCCCTTCCCGCCCCAGGACTTCTGGATACGTCCAAGTTGCTAGCTTGTTAGCGCAACTGGACGTGGAGTCCCGCCGCAGCTGTAGGGGGAGAGATGGTTCCAGTCCCAGCAGCATTAACCTCATAGATGCCGTGATCAATCCTGATCACGGCATCTATGGTGTTAACAGGGGGAGGGTGTTCCCCCTGTTCACCAACAGTTGCACCGCAATATGATCACAGGTCGGTTTTCAGCTGTCTGCCCACAAATGGTATGAGCACTAAGATTTCTGTGCCTCTGGTACACATGGATCAGAAAATGTTATTTACTGCAGTTTACACCTATGCAAAAGTGAATCCGCTGTAAAAATCTACTGTCGAATTTGAACAATAACTATTGTGCACAGTGCTCTAATTGTTCAGAAAATTAACCACACTATTAAAAGGATAAAAGGATACTGTCATTAGAAGAAAAAATGACGACATGTCACTGCCATTGCTACTTATAAGCCGGGGAAGCCAGCAATAGCGCTGTTCACTCTACGGCCGGCCGATCCAATCTTTTTCCTGTACATGTCTGCATAGACTTATACAAAGAAAAGGTCGGATTTGACTGACAGTCAGGGGGTGAGCAGCACGCTGCGGCAAACTTTCCTGGCTTCAGCGGTCGCAGCAGGTCTCAGGAGTGAGACCCGATGCAATCAACAACTTTTGACATGTGTGGGTAATGTGTGTTTCTAATTACAGTAACACTTGTTATTGTGGACAACCCTTTTAACAAGAATAGATTGAAATGGCATAAAGTTTGACATAGCAGAGTGATCTAGTCCAAATATATTTATAGTAATTTGAACCTTTCAATAAATGTGCCTCTAGTTCCTTAAAGGGGTAGTCCGGTGGAAAACATTTTTATTATTTTTTTTTTTTTTTTATCAAATGGTGCCAGAAAGTTAAAGGGAACCAATCATCAAGATTTTACCCTATATAACGCTTGGCAAAGCGTTATATAGGGTAAAATCTTTATCTTCACCATTCCCGGGGGATGCTCCTGCCCCCAGGGATGGTGAAGATATGAGGTTATAAACTAGTCGCCGCCGTAAGTAGTCACCTGGGCGGGGAGCTCTTCTCATCTACTCCCGTTCTTCGGCCAGGAGCCACGCCCCCTACACTTGATTGATGGGCTGCGTCATTGTTCCGCTCACTGAACAGATGGAGCAGAGTGATGACGCTGCCCATCAATCAAGCGGAGAGGGTGTCGCTGCCGGCCGAAGAACGGGAGTAGATGAGAAGAGCTCCCCGCCCAGGTGACTACTTACGGCGGCGACTAGTTTATAACCTCATATCTTCACCATCCCTGGGGGCAGGAGCGTCCCCCGGGAATGGTGAAAATAAAGATTTTACCCTATATAACGCTTTGCCAAGCGTTATATAGGGTAAAATCTGATGATTGGTTCCCTTTAAACAGATTTGTAAATTACGTCTATTAAAAAATCTTTACCCTTCCAGTACTTTTAAGCAGCTGTATGCTACAGAGAAAGTTCTTTTCTTTTTTAATAGAAGTCATTTACAAATCTGTTTAACTTTTTGGCACCAGCTGATTTATAAAAAAAAATAAATAAAAAATAAATGTTTTCCACCGGAGTACCCCTTTTAAGCTTTCTTTTAGTTTAGTACATGTTGGCCCATGTGTTTATGGCAACTAAAATATACATTAAAATCTATCACTATTTGGAAATGACACAACTTTTCTCTGTGCGACACTATCTTTACCTGCTGTGATTTCGAAAAGGATCTTATCGATTTCCATCTCTGCCTCTTCTTCCATTTCATCCTGGTCTTCCATTCCTTCAAATGTGTCTTCTAACATTTCTTCTATAATGCCAGCCTGCAGGAAAATATGTCTGTCTTGTATAAACACAGTAATGTTGCTGACACCTCTAACATCAGATAATGACAGGAGTTAAATTGCTGCCCGAGATGTCCAGCAGCTGCTTATTCTCCCCTTCCCGTACAGAGTACATGCACACTCATTCCAGCAGAGCGTTGTATATGATGGGGAAATCAGGGGGCATAGCCTTAGGCTGAATGAGCATTTATCTGAAAGCTATGTTAAGTAAATGGGCAGCTTTCCTCTTACCTTCATCATTTCCTTAGAGAGTTCCCTCATTGTGGCTTGGATCTCTGGAATCTTCACTAGATTCTGCATGGCTTTCATGACCTCAGTACTCTTCTGTAAGGACCCGGACACCCTGAGCACAGCTAAAAACGTAGAATAAAGTAAGGAAAAACAAAAATGAGATCGAGAGCGAGAGAGATCGATAAAGAGAGAGATCAATAAAGAGAGAGATTGATAAAGAGAGCGATTGATAGAGAGATGTGAGAGATAGATATATAGATAGATATGAGATAGATAGATAGGAGATAGATATGAGATAGATAGATATGAGATAGAGATAGACAGGTGCGTGTATATATCATATATATATATATATATATATATATATATATATCATGAATTTCTTTTTATTTATTTATTACTGGCCAAGTTAGGAAACCCCCCCCCCCAAAAAAAAAAAAAAAAAAAAACATACTAACCCTCCCCAATCGCTGGAAGGTCTTGATACAGCTGCTTTTGGCCCCCCACTGCTCAACTCTTCTGCTTGCTTCAGACACAACATACTGGAGAAGGACATGGCTGCTCAGCCAATCACTAGCCAAGACAGGAAACTAATAATAGGCTGAGCAGGCAGGTCCTGCTTAAAGGAGTACTCCACTGGAAAAAATGTTTTTAATCAACTGGTGCCAGAAAGTTAAACAGATTTGTAAATTACTTCTATTAAAAAATCTTAATCCTTCCATTACTTATCAGCTACTATGACCCACAGGAAGTTCTTTTCTTCTTGAATTTCCTATCTGTCTGACCACAGTGCTCTCTGCTGACACCTCTGTCAATTTTAGGAACTGTGCAGAGCAGGATAGGCTTTCTATGGGGATTTGCTCCTGATCTGGACAGTTCCTGACATGGACAGAGGTGTCAGCAGAGAACACTGTGGTCAGGCAGAAAGGAAATTCAAAAAGAAAAGAACTTACTGTGGATCACACAGCAGATGATAAGTACTGGAAGGATTAAGATTTTTTACAAATCTTTTTAACTTTCTGGCACCAGTTGATTTAAAAAAAAAAAAAAAGTTTCCCAGTTGAGTACCCTTTTAATGTGTTGTCTCAGCTACAGGAGGTGGGGGACCAGCAGCAGCTGGATAAGGACCTACGTAAGACCAGGGAGGGTAAATATGTTTCATTTTTTTTTTCTACAACATGGTTAGCATTATAGATAGAAATAGTTAAACCCAAAATACCCTTTTAACCAGCACCTTGTCCCTTATTCTGACAATTGTTAGGTGTCACATCTTTTAGACCCCAAAATATTAGAAATAATCACTTCCTGGAAAATGCCTTTAATATTGTTGTCTTCTGTTACATACTGTGTAAAAAAAACATTGTTTCTCCAGTGGCAGCCAAACTTGCACATACAAAGAAATGTTACTTTTCCATATGGCGGACTGGGTAGAAACCTAAACTTGCCACGTCCTTGAATACATGGCCTATGGCCACTGACACAAAACCCATCATTGATTTCTCCAGCGACTTACCCAGCTGGTTCTTCATGCTCATGAGGACAGAGTTCATGTGTGCCTTTGAAGCATATAACTTATTTACTGCCCGTTTGGACTGCACCACCTCCTTGGCTAGTATAACACATGCCTCCCGGTTGCCTTTCTTTGCTGTGTCTTTTATAGACCGTTTCACTTTATCTTGCTCTCTCTGAATATCTGGAAAAGGAACAAGATATAAATCCTTATACTATTTAAAAAAATATATATATGCAAAATAAGGAATACTTTCTATAGAATGGAAGGCTGTGTCCACCATGTATTACTGACCCAGTGCATCTATAATAAAGAAACAAATTTGTGCCCTTTTTCTTGGTAAAATATATTCTATGTTAGTAAGACAGTGTTCCCCAACCAGGTTGCTTCTAGTGAAATGGATCAGAACCAGACCAGGTATGAGATGAGTATCTGCCCCTTTCCTAATTAGGTGTCAGGATCAGTGCATGCACGAAAGAAAATCACTCTGACACAAAGTTCAGCAAATGATACTTCCTGTATTTACGACAGTTACAAGGGTTTTTATTGACTAACACTGTGTCGTGTACAAAGCTATAAGTCATGAATAACTGTCCTTGTGATTGGTTTCTTCCATCTGCAGGTTTTCCTATTACAGCATGTGGGTCTTATCTTGGGTGTAGCTCTCTCTGGATGTGCCATCTTATACACATTGTTTCAAGCACGATGGGAGGGGGGAGCAAGCTAGCGAGTGGCCATTTTAGCAAGCATATTTTTAAATAGCCATTTTACCTTATCCATTACAGTAGCTGTTGCAAAATGACAACTCCCAGCATGCTGGGAGTTGTAGTTCTGCAACAGCTGGAAGCATCCTGGTTGGGTAACACTGTACAACTTTGAGAATTTAAAGAGTACCTGTCATCAACTAAACTTTCCCTGAACCCCCCTGCCCATCTGTCCCTTACTCTAACTATGCCTATCCCTGTGTTTATTGAGGTTTAAAACGCTGTGGAAATACCTTTTTTTTTTATATCCCTCTTCATTAGCTCAGGAGCACTGTCTTTCTGAGGGGTGGAAGGAGGCGGGTCCCGGCAGGCATGATGTCACATTAAGCCTGGCCAGGACTCTGCTTCTGCCAGTCTTCCTGTATGCTGCTCTCCCTCTGCAGCAGTGTTTTCCAACCAGGGTACCTCCAGCTGTTGCAAAACTACAACTCCCAGCATGCCCAGACAGCCAACAGCTGTCCAGGCATGCTGGGAGTTGTAGTTTTGCAACAGCTGGAGGCACCCTGGTTGGGAAACACTGCTCTGCAGTGTGCATACAGACTAAGTACAGGGGAGGGACGGCAGCCTCTGTCTCTCTCTCTCTCCTGTGTCTCTCTGCACTAAAAAGTCAATGCTGAGAACCAGGGGCGGTGGGAGCAATTACAGAGGCAGTAATTAAGATGAATGTTGGGGGGGGGGGGGGCACAGAGCAGGGAGTGCAGTGAGATAATACAATGTAACGTGTTACAAGATAACGTGTGGTGAGGGGCAGGGAGAACACAGAGCAGGGGGGAGGGGGAGGTGACTGGCCACTGTTATATGAGAGGCATGTGCAGGCTTGTAGCTCACAGTGCTGCTCCAGGCTGGGAGCGAGTCCTGAGCTGAGAGTACTGAACTTCCTGTGGAAGGACCGGTGCCCTTTCAGCATTAGTCCTAAAAGCTGTACACTTACAATGAAAAGCATAGGAAGCTGCCTGCAGACCAGGCATAGAAGAGAGACCCCTAGTGGCCAAAAGTATAAAATGAAAAAAACTGGTATAAATATTAATATTTTTTAATGAAGATATATTACAATATCTCTTCATTAATTATTATGAACAACATATTAAAAGTGTTTGTTGATGACAAAAGTCACTTTGCGGATATACTTGGCATATGCCTCAATAGTATGTCGCTAGGATGTGCCATTCATGTATAATTGTGGGGGTCTGACCTCTGGGACCCCAGC
This sequence comes from Hyla sarda, assembly GCF_029499605.1. Lineage (NCBI taxonomy): Eukaryota > Metazoa > Chordata > Amphibia > Anura > Hylidae > Hyla > Hyla sarda. The sequence continues at coordinate 40,035,858 of NC_079189.1, read as the reverse complement.
CAATCGCCAAGAATGAAGGAGATGCAATACTTGCTGTGTTTCCCTTTTTACATTCTTCAGGTGTTATCCAGAAAAACAGAGTCGATTTCTTCAAACAACAGAACCACACCCTTCCTCAGGTCATATGTAGTATTGCAGGTCAGACCTATTAAAGGGAATTGTAATACCACACAACCTGAGGACAGGTGAGGTGCTGTTTTTGGGAGAAAAAAAAATTCCGGGGTTGGAGGCGAGAGGACAAATGAAGCTCCATCCTGTGGCCAGCACCATGATTTGCATCGATAAGTGTCAACAACTCTCCGTCTCACAAGCGCTGCAGCCCCTTTAAACAGCTGATCGGCGGGGTGCCAGGAGTCAGACCCCGCAGATCTTATAGTGTTGGCCTATTATGAGGACTTAGAGCCTGGATAACTCAAAACTATTACAGGCTTTTTACTGCTCTTTCCAGTCATCGGTCAGGGTGTGAACAATGCTCAGACCCTGACCAATTAAAAAAAGACTAGTTTAAAAAAAACTTATTTTAACCCCTTAAGGACTCAGCCCATTTTGGCCTTAAGGACTCAGACAATTTAATTTTTACGTTTTCATTTTTTCCTCCTCGCCTTCTAAAAATCATAACTCTTTTATATTTTCATCCACAGACTAGTATGAGGGCTTGTTTTTTTTGCGCGACCAGTTGTCCTTTGTAATGACATAACTCATTATATCATAAAATGTATGGCGCAACCAAAAAACACTATTTTTGTGGGGAAATTAAAAAGAAAAACACAATTTTGCTAATTTTGGAAGGTTTCGTTTTCACGCCGTACAATTTATGGTAAAAATGACGTGTGTTCTTTATTCTGAGGGTCAATACGATTAAAATGATACCCATTATTACATACTTTTATATTATTGTTGTGCTTAAAAAAAATCACAAACTTTTTAACCAAATTAGTACGTTTATAATCCCTTTATTTTGATGACCTCTAACTTTTTTATTTTTCCGTATAAGCGGCGGTATGGGGGCTAATTTTTTGCGCCATGATCTGTACTTTTTTTTTATACCACATTTGCATATAAAAAACTTTTAATACATTTTTTATAATTTTTTTTAAAATAAAATGTATTAAAAAAGTAGCAATTTTGGACTTTTTTTTTTTCCGTTCACGCCGTTCACCGTACGGCATCATTAACATTTTATTTTAATAGTTCGGACATTTACGCACGCGGCGATACCAAATATGTCTATAAAATAAAAAAAAATTACGCTTTTTGGGGGTAAAAGAGGAAAAAACGGACGTTTAACTTTTTTATTGGGGGAGGGGATTTTTCACTTTTTTTTTACTTTTACATTTTTTTTACATTTTTTTTTACACTTGAATAGTCCCCATAGGGGACTATTCATAGCAATACCATGATTGCTAATACTGATCTGTTCTATGTATAGGACATAGAACAGATCAGTATTATCGGTCATCTCCTGCTCTGGTCTGCTCGATCACAGACCAGAGCAGGAGACGCCGGGAGCCGGAAGGTGAGGGGACCTCCGTGCGGCGTTCTGAATGATCGGATCCCCGCAGCAGCGCTGCGGCCGATCCGATCATTCATTCAAATCGCGCACTGCCGCGATTTGTATTGATCCCGGCACCTGAGGGGTTAATGGCGGACGCCCGCGAAATCGCGGGCGTCGGCCATTGCCGGCAGGTCCCTGGCTGCGATCAGCAGCCGGGATCAGCCGCGCATGACACGGGCATCGCTCCGATGCCCGCGGTTATGCATAGGACGTAAATGTACGTCCTGGTGCGTTAAGTACCACCGCACCAGGACGTACATTTACGTCCTGCGTCCTTAAGGGGTTAAAGTCACAAGTACCCTTTTAAAAAAAAAAAAAATAAAAAAAAAAAAGAAAACCTTTAAAAATAAGCTAAAAAAAACTGCCATACCAGGGAATATAAAAGCATTAGTATGACCTTCTCTTCTGATTTCTTATCGTGTTTTACTAAGCAGAAGAAAACCTGTTCTGTAGATTTCCTAATAGCTACGTGAGAAAAGTTTCTATTAATAGCGGTCACAACCCCAGTCATAAGATCTGTACATAGCATCATGGCTTATCAGTGCTGGTGTAAAACACTAAGGAGGTAACTTAGACTGGTCTAAGGGCAGTGTTTCCCAACCAGGGTGCCTCCAGCTGTTGCGAAACTACATCTCCCAGCATCCCCGGACAGCCGTGAGAGATGTAGTTTTGCAACAGCTGGAGGCACCTTGGTTGGGAAACACTGGTCAAATGTATTATAATCCATGCACATAGTTTGCTCAGTCTGCAGGGTGCATAATAGAAGAGTATGGAGAGAGCTGTGTATATGCAGAAACCTCTTCCTTCATACCCAGTCTGGATGTGGCAGCCAGTGCCTGCCATGGAGATCGGTCCCAGGGGTCCTAGAGGTGGGACTCCCATCTATCAAACATTTATGGCATAGCCTAGAAGTTTGTAATACCCCTTTATCTGTTTACAGGCACTGTAAATGCTTCAATTGGTTGCTGTGTAAAACAATATATATATATATATATATATATATATATACACACACACACACACACACACACACACACACACACACACACACACAGTGGTCCCTCAACATACGATGGTAATCCGTTCCAAACGGACCATCGTTTGTTGAAACCATCGTATGTTGAGGGATCCGTGCAATGTAAAGTATAAGACAGTGGTCTACAACCTGCGGACCTCCAGATGTAGCAAAACTACAACACCCAGCATGCCCGGACAGCCGTTGGCTGTCCGGGCATGCTGGGTGTTGTAGTTTTGCAACATCTGGAGGTCCGCAGGTTGTAGACCACTGTTAGAGGAAGTTGTACTCACCTGTCCCCGCCGCTCCGGACCGTCACCGCTGCCCTGGATTTCGCCTTCCATCGCTGTCGCCGCGTCCCTGAAGTGTCCCCGATGCTCCAGCAAGGTCTCTGCTTCCCCGGCATCCTCGCTCTCCGTTGCCGCCATCACGTCGCTACGCACGTCGCTCCTATTGGATGATGGGACGGCATGCGCAGCGACGTGATGACGACGATGGAGAGCGCCGACGATGCAGGGGATCCTGAAGAGGACGCTCCGGAGCCCCGAGGACAGGTAAGTGATCGTCAGCGGACCACACGGGGCACTGTAAACGGCTATCCGGTGGTAGCTGAAGCAGTCTGCGCTGCCGGATAGCCGTTTATGCGATGGCCCCAACATACAAAAGCATCGTATGTTGATGCTGCCTTCAACATGCGATGGCCTCAGAGAGCCCATCATATGTTGAAATTATGGTATGTCGGGGCCATCGTAGGTCGAGGGGTCACTATATATATATATATATATATATATATACACACACATACACACACACACACACACACACATATACACACATATACACACAGTCATGGCCGTAAATGTTGGCACCCCTGAAATTTTTCAACCCTGAAATATTTCTCACAGAAAGGGATTGCAGTAACACATGTTTCGCTATACACATGTTTATTCCCTTTGTGTGTATTGGAACTAAACCAAAAAAGGGAGGAAAAAAAAAAGCTAATTGGACATAATGTCACCAAACTCCAAAAATGGGCCTGATGAAGGAGGTGGCGTGAGCCAATTTTACCTCAGAAACGCGTTGCATATATACAATAAACTATGACAAGATCTTACTAAGTCGGTCCAGTGGTTGGCTCCCTTTGGTCTGGAACTGGTTTACTTCCCGGGTGGATGCCTGTTATTGCTTCGATCCTGAGTCTATGAGATATGCCTACGAGGAGGGGGGATATGTTATAAACGAACACTTCCCCCCACTGTGGAGTAAGTCCCTATCTATATGAATTGTATATGATATTCCAACACTTCTCTGAGCGCTTGGGGATTTTTTTTCTTTTTCTATATGTGCATTAATTACGGATCTACCTGTGGTATATCTGGATACCCTGCGATCTCCTATATGGATACCGGTTTGGTGGAGGAGTGACATTTGATTGAATTAACGTAAACGTGGCTCTGGAGGTGTTTGTGGTGGTTTTCTTGGTATAGAGATCACCACTTACACCAGGTGAGTCAAAACCTATAATCCTCTCCTTATTCCTGATTCTCACTGTCTTCCAACATCTCCCCACATCCCTACCCCGGATGCTCCACTGTGTGGAGGCACTGCCGCAGACATGTACCCCAGCTCCCAGCTAGCGGAGGCTCAGGATCCGCCTGTCAGGCATAGTGAGTTAACTAGGTTTAGGGACCCCGAAGACACTAGGGGGCACCCTCAAAACCCCGTTACATACACATTCAAGGCACCCAGCACCAGAGGCAGTAAAACACCCCCAAAACATAATTGAACCTCCACCATATTTCACTGTAGGTACTGTGTTCTTTTCTTTATAGGCCTCATTCTGTTTTTGGTAAACAGTAGAATGATGTGCTTTACCAAAAAGCTCTATCTTGGTCTCATCTGTCCACAAGACATTTTCCCAGAAGGATTTTGGCTTACTCAAGTTCATTTTGGCAAAATGTAGTCTTGCTTTCTTATGTCTCTGTGTCAGCAGTGGGGTCCTCCTGGGTCTACTGCCATAGCGTTTTATTTCATTTAAATGTCGGCGGATAGTTCGCGCTGACACTGATGCTCCCTGAGCCTGCAGGATAGCTTGAATATCTTTGGAACTTGTTTGGGGCTGCTTATCCACCATACGGACTATACTGCGTTGACACCTTTCATCAATTTTTTTTCTTCCATCCATGCCAGGGAGATTAGCTACAGTCCCATGGGTTACAAACTTCTTGATAATGTTGTGCACTGTGGAAAAAGACAAATCTAGATCTCTGGAGATGGACTTGTTACCTTGAGATTGTTGATATTTTTCCACAATTTTGGTTCTCA